>NC_050195.1:16143624-16496124 GCF_008315115.2 Sander lucioperca | reverse complement strand
TGGTTCTCCTCTATAAACAACATGAAATCAAGGAGAGGGTTAACTTTTCCTGCTACAGATTTCCCACCGTGGTCAGAAAGAACAGAGGAGACCCTTTGTTTCTCTCACTATGACTCTAGAGTCTCTACTCACTCTGAAGATAATCACCATCACTCTCTCACTCGCTCTACCACACACACACACACACACACACACACACACACACACACAGCTATTCTCTCAAGATTTTTACCTTAATATAAACAGCTTTGAAGTAATTTTGATGGTAAACGAACACGTAGTAGGGCGAATCATCCCGATAGCAAAGCAGGGGGGGACGCCACTGGCAAAACCAGCAATGCAGGTTTGAGAGGTGGCGCCCCGCCAAATCTCGCGAGAATCACGACTTGCCTTACGGCACGACGTCACATACATCAACAACATATAAGAAGCAGCCTCTATGAAAGACACTAGCACGCATTTCAGACGTGAATCATGGCAGAATTGACGAAGAAAACGAAGAAAGGGCGGTCGGAAGAGTCAAGGGAAAGAAAACGAGAAACTGATCACGTGAGGGACCGGACAAGAGTCCCACTTGGTCAAGGTTTTCAATCATTGGCGAGAGCTAAAAAGCAGCAAAGGTAACATTAAATACAAGTACTCCACAGCGACTTTTGCTGTTTGACAAAAAATGGAAACTGCATAGTATGCCTGTAAAAAGATCGATGCACACACCAACGCACAAGTTTAAACTTCAGACCACTTACGTAGGCTACAGAGAAAGCTCTGTGTGGAGCCTCCACAGAACCGTAAATCAAGCTTAACATCAAGCTTAACAGGAAACTGAGAGGCAGCACTGTGTGCTGCAAGGCACCCAGTCTGCCAGAGATTCAGAAGAAGACAGTCGAGAAGGAAGGACGTCCGTGAAGCTGTTGTTTTCCATCGCGTGATGGAAAACAACATGGTAATGACCCGCGGCTTGGATACCATCATGAGGAAGGTCATGGATTTGGAAAGAAAAATTGACCAGTTGAACAGTTGAACAATAGAATGAATGTTTAAATTAGAGCAGCCATTCGTGTAGACCAAACAAATTTAATCTTTCGACTCCCTTATCCTGAACGGCCTTGCCAAGGCCGTTTCTTGAAACAAACAGTCACCCTGTTGGGGCTCTGCAAGCGAGACGCTCTTGGTTCCTCCCCCGTCTTCCCCACTGCCTGCTGATTGTCGTATCGGTTCTGGACTGTTCAAGGGTGTCACCACAGCAACGTGCTGTGTTATCGCTATAACATTCTGCGGACTGGGACACTAGTGGGGCTGCCGGGCTGTGCGTTTCTCAGCAGGCCAAACTCCCCCACCCTACCCTATACCCCCAGTCCCATGCCTTCGCCGCTAAATGTGCAACTGTACATTTATGTTATGTTATGTTGTGCTGCAGTGCAAATGTACTGTTTGTGTGCTTACGTGCTGAGGTGTTTTTTCCTGTTCCCACACTGTTCTTATCTTTATGAGGATAGTCTGAGAGTTGCTTTTTTTCCCTCTCCTCTCTTTCATGTCATGCTGTATCTGTCCCTGCGAGAGTTAAGAGAGAGTTTTAAGTGTGCATGCGCGGAAGCTGCATGCTGCCTGTTCCTGCTCTAGCTGTTGTATATGTTGTTGTATACCTGAGTGGTAACAAAAAATAATTTCCCCCTGGGATTATTAAAGTATTTCTGATTCTGATTCTGATTCTGTGTGCACGTCAACATGCATCAGTTGAGTTTTCCCAAGTTCCTTACGTAAAATAAAAAGATCATTACATTTGTAATTGAACTTTGAGAAGATTTCAAAGATTAGGGGTTGAGTTTGAATGGTCAAATTCAAAGCAGCACAGACTCAGGTATCCGGACTTGAACTCTGTATATCGGCCACATTTTTCAACTGGATCCTTCACTTCTCATGACTTCATAGTGTCTCTTCATGACATCCAGAGACACAGAAGACATTGTAGCCTACAACTGTTTTCACAGGCTGAGTGGTCATGTAACCTTAATGTGTAAAATAAATGGAGTGTCCTTTTCAATATACAAAACCAACTCTAACCACAGAAGCAGCATTCGCTTTAGCAAATGCAGCACTCTACTCCTTCCTGGGATGGCATCAAGATAACACACCGAGCAAAAGGGATCAGCGTGACACTGCTGGGTAATCAGAGATGTGGTGTGTGTGTGTGTGTGTGTGTGTGTGTGTGTGTGTGTGTGTGTGTGTGTGTGAACCCACAGCTAAGTCACGTTACTCTAGTAGAGTAAGTTTTATCACCTTGCTAAGGCTCAACGATAAGCAATGCCATAAATGAAAGGTGTTATTGTGACGGTGACGCAGACAGACTAGGTTAACCGAAGCCCCCTGACACTGGTCCAGAGTGGGACACACCGCTGCTTCCTGCTCACGTGAGCCGCTCAGCGGTGCGGACAAGGCGGCTACAAAGCTGAAGCACACCGGGTGGGGAAGGGGGGAGAGCTCCCTACCTTGGACAGCTCCAAGAGTTTGTGCAGCCTCTCTGAAGTCTCAGCCGGCTAAACAACAGCAACACACGGCATCAATTCAGGGGTTCAAACAGCAACAACGTCCGCTGCCTGCAGCTTACACCGACTCCGCTAGCTCCCAGCTATTCTCTTCACACTTTTCCGCATCTTCGCTGCTTTTTAATTACCGGATCCTCCTTGGTGGTGCATGCACGAGGGTTTTGCTCAGACGCATGCGCGGCTCAGGTCAGTCCGTGGTAGGCTAAGGTGAATGCTGCCTTCAAGTCATGAGTGAAGTAAGGTAAAACAGAGAAATTGTACCAGCAATATACTGTAAATACATGAAGTCAAAGTCAACCATTTCAAAAATAAAAACATCAGCAGGCGTGAACTTCAGAGAGCTGCATCAGTGTTATTTGGTACAAATTACAAGCACGGGGACATGGAGTTTGAATAGAAAATAAATAAATAAAAATGATTGTGTAGTTTGTGGCGCTAGATGCAGTCCAAAAATGGCCAATGAGAGCTTGTCTTGTTTGGTTTAGTTAAGTTTGCACAAAAAGAAGATTTAGAAGAAAAAAAACTATTTCAGTGCAGGAGAGGAAGGAAGCCTAAAAGACTTATTACAAGACCTCCCCTAAAACAAATTTAAAAATCAACTAAAATGATATAATTAATCAACAAAATGACACAAGTAATACAACTAACAAACTAACAGGGAAACATATAACACAGATAGAAATAATAGTTCTAAACTATGTATAATAGTAATAGTAGTTTCGCAGATGGGAATGCCCCGCTTCTGTTGATTGGACGAATGCGTCACATGGGTCTGTCTGCTCCCGGATTTCAACCCTGACACTAATGGCGGCTCGTTCGGAACACGAATAGTTCACCGAAACGTGTCTCTGAAAACATTTTAAGCAAGCAATAGGCTATGCAGTTGCGGAATCTGTCTTCATTTCAGATTGACAACAGCCAGTTTCAAATATTTCCGTCAGCTTTTGAGAGGAGGTTCCTCATTTGCATAAAGTTGCCTGGATTCAACTTTATGCAAATGAGGAGCGGGCGGCTCGACACCCCGCTTCTTTAAGATAAGATAAGATGAGATAAGATAAGCCTTTATTTCCTCCTATCGGAGAAATGTGTCTTGGGCAGTCAAGAGAACAAAAGAAAAAAGTCCCTGGTATTCTCGACTGCCCAAGACAAATTTCTCCGATAGGAGGAAAGAAAGGCTTATCTTATCTCATCTTATCTTAAAGAAGCGGGGTGTGGAGTCGCCCGCTCCTCATTTGCATAAAGTTGAATGCTGTGTCTCAATTGTTTTTGGTAGTAACCAACTCGGGTACTCTAGCTCTATAATTCAAGGTGAGTACACAAATGTTGAAATGACATAAAATGCCCGCTTCTAGTAGCTGTGATAAATTAGCCTGAAGCTAACGCTTAACTGTTCGGGAGGATATTAGCCAACTCCTCCCATTGTAGAAAGTGTAAAGGATCCAAACAGTTGTGTGTTTAATGGTCTAATCATTTCAGCTGGACTTGTAGGCCGTTATATTGTTGGCTAGTTTACTTTAGAATAAAACATCAGATTTTATAAACTACATGTGTTTAGTGTGCAGAAATCTTAATGTGTAAAGTAACTAGTAACTAAAGCTGTAACAGATGAATGTAGTGGAGTAAAAAGTACAATATTTCTCTCTGAAATGTAGCAGAGTAGAAGTAGAAAGTGGCATGAAAAGAAAAGACTCAAGTAAAGTACAAGTACCTCAACATTTGGACTGTAGAACAGTACTGGAGTAAATGTACTTAGTTACATACATTCCACCATTGTGGCACAGCCTGATAACCACTGCAGGGCCTGCATCATTTAACATGAATACTGGGCTTTCACTTAACCAAGGTTTACTGTGCATTGATAACTGTTCCTTTCTGACAATAAGTATGTCTTTCAAAGTGGAAGGAAATCTGTAATAATAACAATCTTTAATTCTCTCCCAATGTAACTCATATTTGACATTATCTGTTCATAACAGACATTTGTATTCACTGCTTTAGCTTAAAGACACGTGTATCTGCCCTAAAAACCTTTCATATGCAACAGGATGTCTTTTGTCTTAGAGCAGGGGTCTATTAAGCCAAGGACCCCTTAACTGAGAGAGAAACAGAGCAGGGACCCCCGACTACATATATTGTATAACATTTTGTATAAAAGTTACTCTTTAAACTGGATCTACAATAACATTTGGGTGGTCTAAAGCCTTTATACATACATTTTTAGTGCATAGAATGATAATTGTTGGCACGATTTTATAAATCATGTTTTGATGTTAAAAATGCACGTGGCACAGTAAATCCTTAGGATGAACTTAGGCCAGTAAGCCTATCATTGTGGGGGGTTTTTTGTTTTTTTTTTCAAAAAAAGGCTGATTTATATTTGCTAATAATATGTTAGATTAATGTCAAGGCATTTCAATTTTTGAGAAAACTTAAAAACTTAACAAAAAGTTGGTGGCTGGATGTTGGAGCTTAGAGTGGACCGTGAAGGCAACATTGCCCCTATTTGTGTCGGTTGCAGCAGCAGTAACAAGAGTCCTATTCTCTCACACTCACACACTCACACACACCCACACACAGTGACTGTGCATGTAGTGTCCATTTCCCAGGACAGCAGTCATGGAGCAGTGGGAGGAAACATTGGCAAGCAGCTCATGTGTCAAAGCTGAGGTGTTAAACCTCACACTGCAGCAAAGACTCTGTGATGACAGCTTCTCACACAAACACACACACACACACACACACACACACACACACACACACACACACACATATTGTTAATTAGCACACGTCATATGGTCTTTTGAACACAGATGCTGCTCGTTTTACATTGACATGATGAAATATTAACGAATATCTGTGTGGGACCTGATCAGCATTAGAATTAATTTGGCCCTACATTAGATACACTCTGATCAATCAACACTGTAGAATATATCTATCATACCAGACGTCAGTGTTGACTGTCAGTTGGAAACCATAGGTTTGAATGTGAGTGTACATATTATGTATACCTGGTATATGAATAAAAATATTTACTAGTACTTATGTCAAATTAATATGTTCACAGTTTGACAGTCATATGTCTCATGACTGTGCTGCATGGTTAACGTGTTAGGTTATTATATTACCATTTTATCAACTTACTAAAATTCTGTCACCACATTATCAATATAGAAAGGCATTTACCAACATAGTGAATAAAAACTCCCAAAAAGTATATGTACACCCCCATCCCCGCTGTCAATTACGCCTATGGATAACCATAGCAACTGGTATACGTAGCACCAGCAACAGGCAAACTGACTACAAGTTCTGCAAGGTAGCTCAATATTGGCTCTGTCTCTTGCCCGTACAACTGACAAATTCAAGCATGTTGTTGTGTGTGATCTCCAGCTGACTGCAGAAAAACCACAGATGTTCACAGGAATTCTCCTTTGTTCTACTTGGATCTGTGTGTTTGCACTGTCGAGAGAAACACTGATGCACTATGTTTGGAAATGACAAAAAGTAATTATTCTAGCTCTGCAATTCACTACCAGACAGCAAACTGCAGCATCGCTCTTATGCTGTATGGAGATTTCCATTTCCTTCTTTGATTATAGAGGCAGGTTGAGGTGCTATATAAACATTGTGAAAGTATCAAAATCCTCAGTCCACAGAGAAATGCACACAGCCTGTATTCAGAAACAGTGTCTTTAAATCAGGACTTCTGTACGGTTGTGATGTCACAACTATACTATATGTAGAAAGTGCTGTTATAGTCATTCCCTGGCTGCAATGACGGTGCAGAGACTCAGATGTGGAAGACCCAACCAATCACTGCAGACTGGGCTTTTTTTTTGGAACGGGGGCTTAAAGAGACTGAAATGGACTGTTTGGACAGAGGGAAAATACAGCAGGTACATTCAGACTGACGTGACCAATCAATTTGGGTCCACAATAAATTTTGGCTCACCTAATTTTTGTCGCTTTTTCAACGTTTTGTGGCTTTTTCTGATGTTGTTGTATCTTTTGCCAACACTTTTGGCTCTTTTTAAAAAATGTTTTTGCCAGTTTTTGCTACGTATTTTGGCACATTTTTTTGTGTGATTGGCTAAGTTACTTTTTTGGGGCTTTATTTCAACCAAGCTGTCAGTGAGAAGAACATATGAGACATGCAATAAAATAGTCAAAGATGTTTGACTTTTTTGATGAAATAAAAGCATATCAATGAACTATACATGTCTGGCCCTTGATGTGATTCTTATTTTCCAGTGTGGCCCTCAGTGAAGTTGAGTTGGTGTCACAAGTGTGAACCTGAAAATGAGCAGAATATGGGACCTAAGAAGTATTCAGATCGGGTGATAAAATGATTATATAGGGTATTTCACACTGTTCCTTAAGGTCTCCTAATAGGGTATGTAACATTGGTTGGGCTGAAAATGGCACATGTGCTGTTCTATGCTGCCTAATGCATCCCTGTGGAATGGCTCTATTTCAAACAAGAGCTTTTCTTCCAAATATGGTATGCTCATGAATATTTAGATGATTGGTTGAGCGAAGCACATACACATACAGTGGAGACGAGACAGCAGGTCTCATATTTCAGACACTGCAATGTTATGCATTGTTCTTCTGCTATTTAATTACTAAATTCATCACTTCTGAGACTTTTTTATGTGAGAAATCAACTATGTAGAGGTCAAATATGGGCCATTTTATGAAAATTGATGGCTGATTGCAAATTTTGTCCAGCTGTGTGTCGGAGTTCAGTAGCTCCGCAGGCTAACGTGACTGCGGCCGGTGCTGCCTGGGTTGCTGCTGTCCTTTCACAGACCCCAGGTACACTTTCGGCATAACTATAGTATATTTACACTTTGAATTTCGTCACGGCATTTATATCACAGCTACTCTAAGGTGTTACAAAGTTAACACTTTTGTCCAATTTCAATTTAATGCATTTTTGTGAATTTGAGGGGTCTCTTAGGAGGAGCTGCTAGCTAGCTGTTTCCCATTCAATCCTATGGAAAAAGATCGCGGCTACACTTTCGTCATAACTATAGTATATTCACACTTTGAATTTCGTCACGGCATTTATATCACAGCTACCCTAAGGTGTTACAAAGCTATCACTTTTGTCCGATTTCAATTTAATGCATTTTTGTGAATTTGAGGGGTCTTGTTAGGATTAGCTGCTAGCTCTCATTGATAGAGCTCCATCCAGCTCACCACAGGCTCTATCTATGAGACTCGCGGACAAGAGGCGTTTATTTCCCCAATCGTTTGTTTAAATAACGCAAAACACATATCCATTATAAGATTAACTGGAACCTGTAGTTTTCAAAGCTATAATGCTCCACAAGAGATTGTGGGCGTAACAAGCTCGCTGACCGCGCTCTCACTCACACACACCGGCCATTTAGCAGGAAGAGGGGAGGGAGAGCTGCGAACTGCAGGCCCTGGAGCTCTGTCACAGCATCGGCATTTGGTAGTCCAGTAACCCAGAAACGGTGACTTTGCGCGGGAATGGAGCGCCGCGGGCTGCCAGCCGTGACGGAGCTCCATCTAGCTCACAGCGGGCCGGGGTCTGTGAAGAAGAACAGGCCGGATATCTGAGATCTGCGCGACCTAGAATCACAAGACAAACTGGTCCCAGATCAGTCAGTGGCCTATGTAAATTTTGGGGCGTTACAAAGATAGAAGGTAGAGCCAAATAAGGTAGGAGTTGAGGAGTTGACGTCAACTTTTAGCTTTGTTGAGATTCGCCCGTTTTCAGCAGCAGTTTCAAATTGTGAGATTTGCAGAGGAAAGAGGTGTCAATGGGACTTTGAGGTTCTCTGTATGTCCTTTTTACCCACCGAACTGTCGTAATTCAAATATGACAAGGTAAACTCGGTTTTGCATTCTATCACGCCGTTACATTACATTACATGTCATTTAGCTGACGCTTTTATCCAAAGCGACTTACAATTAAGTGCTTTCAACTGTGAAGGTTCAAACTCCAGACCACAAGTAGTAAGTGCAAATACACAGGCTTTAAATAGGCAAAGTTACAAAGAGACATATGAAAGTGCAGGTTCGAAAGTGCATGTTCAAAAAATTTGATGTGTTTTTAGTCTTCGGCGGAAGATGTGTAGGCTTTCGGCCATCCTGATATCGATGGGGAGCTCGTTCCACCATTTGGGAGCCAGGACAGTGAACAGTCGGGATTTCGTTGAGTGATTAGTTCTCCCTCGCTGTGACGGGGCAGCCAGCAGTTTGGCTGATGCAGAACGAAGTGGGCGGGTTGGGGTATATGGTTTGACCATGTCCTGGATGTAAGCGGGTGCTGATCCGTTTGTGGCCCTGTACGTAAGTACTAGTGTCTTGAAGCGGATGCGGGCCGCAATTGGTAACCAGTGAATAGAGCGGAGGAGAGGTGTAGTGTGAGAGAACTTGGGGAGGTTGAAGACAAGTCGAGCCGCTGCATTCTGAATGAGCTGCAGGCGTCGGATGGCACATGCAGGCAGGCCAATCAGGAGGGAGTTGCAGTAGTCTAGACGTGAGATGACTAGAGCCTGAACCAGAACCTGAGCCGCCTTCTGCGTTAGAAGGGGACGTATCCTTCTGATGTTATGCAGCATGTATCTACACGATCGGGTGGTTGCAGCAATGTTAGCAGTGAAGGAGAGTTGGTCGTCAAGTGTTACACCCAGGTTTCTAGCAGTCTTGGTGGGGAGTACCAGAGTTGTCAATTGTTATAGTCAGTTAGTTGGGTGTCATCTGCGTAGCTGTGATAAGAAAAGCCGTGCGACTGAATGACAGACCCGAGAGAATTGATGTACAGAGAGAAGAGGAGGGACCCAGGACTGATCCCTGAGAAACGCCAGTTTTAAGTGGGCAAGGTTCTGAGCTAGATCCTCTCCAGGTTACCTGGTAGGTTCGGTCTGCCAGGTAAGATGTGAGCAATGAGAGCGCAGAGCCTGAGACACCCAGATTTCGGAGTGTCGAAATGAGGATCTGGTGGTTCACTGTGTCAAAGGCAGCAGAAAGATCCAGAAGGATGATAATGGAAGAGAGAGAGGTTGTTCTAGCGATGTGAAGCTGCTCAGTGACAGCAAGGAGGGCAGTTTCTGTTGAGTGGCCAGCCTTGAAGCCAGACTGGTGGGGATCAAGAAGGTTGTTCTGGTGGAGATAGGTAGAGAGTTGATTATAAATGGCACGCTCAAGAGTTTTAGATAGGAATGGAAGAAGGGAGACGGGTCTATAGTTATTTACATCAGAGGAGTCGAGTGTTGGGTTTTTGAGCAGTGGGGTCACTCTTGCCTCTTCGAGAGCATCGGGGAAACAGCCAGTTGACAAGGAGATGTTAATGAGATGGGTGAGGAAAGGAAGGAGGTCAGGAGCAATGGACTGGAGAAGGTGAGAAGGGATAGGATCCAAGGGGCAAGTGGTTGGGCGGGCAGAGGTAATCAAAGTAAGAATTTGGTTTGGAGATAAGGGGGTGAAAGAGGAAAGAGTACTGGATGTGATGGATGGTAAGGTGATTTCAGGAGGTGTGGTTGAGAATGAAGAGCGTATGTCTTTCTTTTTTACAAAGTAGTTGACAAAGTGGGTTGGTAGGAGGGAGGAGGGAGGAGGTGGACTGGGGGAATCTAGGAGGTTAGAGAAGATGGAAAAAAGTTTTTTGGGGTTCGAGAAAGAGGATTCAATTTTGGTTTGATAAAAAGAGCTTTTGGCTGCAGAAATAGAGGCAGCGAAGGAGGAAAGAAGAGACTGATCGGTAAGCAGATCATCTGGGTGTTTAGATTTCTGCCATTTCCTTTCTGCTGCCCGTATAGTTAATCTTTCAGCACGTACTGAGTCAGATAACCACGGCGCTGGGGAGGATTTGCGAGCCTGTTGTGAAGAGGGCAGAGAGAGTCGAGAGAGGAGGATAGAGTAGAGAGGAGAGTGTCTGTGGCAGCATTGGGAGGCATGAGTAAGAAAGAGTCGGATGGAGGGAGGGTTGATAAAGTACATGCCGCCAGAGAAGAAGGAGAGAGTGAACAAATATTACGGCGGACAGGTATGGTGTCTCTTGAGATATGGTTGTGAGCTTGGGAGAGCGGGAGAGAGTAAGAGATGAAGAAATGGTCTGAGGTATGGAGTGGAGTAACAGTGAGGTTGGATGTAGAGCAGTTTCTGGTGAAGATGAGATCTAGGTGGTTGCCAGCTTTGTGAGTGGGTGGTGAAGGAGAGAGTGAGAGGGCAAAAGAAGAGAGAAGGTGAGAAAAGGGAGCTGACTTCTCTGTCTGGATGTTGAAGTCGCCCAGAAGTACCAGCGGAGGGCCAGTTTCAGGGATGTTTGAAAGAAGGACATCCAGCTCCTCCAAAAACTCTCCCAGAGCACCTGGTGGGCGGTAGATAACAATGATGACTAGTTGTACCGGATGGGTTATGGTGACAGCATGAAGTTCAAAAGATTGTGGAGTGAACTGTGGCAGTGGGTAGAGAGAAAATCTCCACTTGGGGTTAATGAGTAGGCCTGTCCCCCCGCCTCTCCCAGTAGGTCTGGGTGTGTGGGTGAAAGAGTAGGCAGAAGAGAGAGCAGCAGGGGTGGATGTGTTGGTTGGTGTAATCCAGGTCTCAGTGAGGGCAAGGAAGTCAAGGGATTTCAGGCTGGCAAAGCCAGAGATGAACTCAGTCTTGCAAGTGGCAGACTGGCAGTTCCACAGGCCACCTGCAACAAGGTGTTGAATGTGTGTGGAATGGGTGGGATAGGTAAGAGAGGTGGGGTTGCGGAAATGTTGCGAGCTAGTGCGTGGTTTGTAGTATCTCCGAGAGGAAACACGGACAGGAATGGAGAAGCAGCACATTTCCGGATGAAGACACCGAGCAGTTAAGTGAGATAAAGATAAGATAAAGATAAAGTTAAGCCCACTTAGCCTCCCACTTAGCCTCCCACTTAGCCTCCCACTTAGCCTCCTGCGTAGACTCCTTTGTCTTTGTCCTCCGAATCTTCGTCCGATGAGGCTGCCGCTTCACGCAAATGCCAACATTAAATACAAGGAGTTGATTGGTGTTGGCTACAGGTGGGGAGGCCACACCCTGGCTAATCAGTCAAAAGCACCTGAGAGTCGTTAACCTCCACTCCCCATATTCACACTTCACACTAACTAGTTTCACTTTAAGAAAATCCTCTAAATTATGCCTAACAACACAACCAATCCAGCAAAGAACACACAGCAGCAGTAGAAAGTAGAAAAGTACAAGAAGCAGCAAAAACCCAAATAAAGTCTGTACTTAACTTAATATCTAGCAGTCCAGTAGTCAGTTCCTTCAGAAATCAAATGCACTCCGTTAATTGAAGTATTATTAAAAAAAAGACTCTAAAAGTAAAAGTGCTACATTTTAAATGTTACTTTAAAATGTAGTTGGAATATTGTAACTCGTGTTAGGCAAAATGATCAAATAATTGGCAAACACTGAACACTGTGGTCAATAATCTCATTGTTGAACATAGGCGTCACTTACAGGGACCCCCCCTGTAAATGGGTGTTACAACCCCCTCCCAATAAACAAAACAGGCCACCAACCTATCATAATGTCCTTTACATAAATTAAGACAATTGCAACACAAATGTTTACAGTAAAATTCACCAGAGTGCAGAAAATGAAGTGTTTGACGTTGAAAATTTCAATTCTGCTCAGAAGTGGAGATCTCAATATCCCCCTCTTTGTTTAATTTATTTGTTTCACACAACATAAAAAAAAAAAAAAAAAATTACAGTGATCACATTCAAAATACATATGAAGGTGTGGTGGAAACCTGTAATGGCTTATATAAAACCCACAACCAAAGGGGTCGAGCCTTCATAGGGTGGCACTGGCCACCCTTGCCCTAGAACCGCCACTGCTCCCTCCTCAGTGCGCATGCGCTCCCTCTCCCTCTCCTCCCTCCCTCCCTCCGTCCGTGTGGCTCCGTTCTCTACCTGACAGCTCATCGGAAGACATGCACACAACCGATCCCCGGGCTTCCCGCGAGTAGAGCTAAAGGGCCGCTCTAGCGGGTCTGTGTACCGGGAGTCCTGGGCTGGACACTGAGCCGCTTCCCACTCCGCACTGCACGGCACGGCACGGCACGGAGGCATGGCGCGCTCCTGATCCCGGCAGGACGCCCGGAGAGCTCGGCCGTTCTTCCTTCCGTCACATCTTGGATCTCTTTCGATACTGAGAGGCCTGACCATGTCTGCGAGAGAGAAGGGGATCCCGACCAAAGACAGCGTCAGCCTGCTGCCCTGTTTCTATTTTGTAGAGGTGGGTTCACTCTGCATGTCCCCATCCAACAGCACAGCAGAGAGAGGATGTCGTCTGATCCATCACTAAGATCCAAAGAGATGGGCTTCCTATGACGATCAGCTTCATATGACTCGACCGATGCTATATTAATATGTAGGTCACAAAGAATACTGTCGTAAATAAAAGGCAATATCCAACACAGACATGTGCATATGGTGCGCTCTCCTCCACTACAATGATAGTTATATCACATCATTTATCTATTAGCTGTACACTGGAGCCACCTGTACTACAACTGGCATGCACTGCTACGTGCATTTGTTAGGCTACATGTTGCTACTGTAGGCTATTCATCTATCATTATACATGTCACAAAAAACTGATATTAGCTGTACAGGGCTGCTATGGTAATAGCTGGATCAACATATTGCATACATTCACACATATCGAGACAAGGACACTTGTCTCTATATGTGTGAGACACAGTGAAGGAAGAGCACATGGACACACAGATACAGACATTTATTTTATTAACTTTTCCAACAGATTATTACTAGTCCTTGAGATCATACATTCAACCATCATTTACATACTAGTTACAATCCAGTACTGGAAATGGCTGCAGCATCAACACATGATTTCACACACAAACAGGAAGTAAGTAGAATAACAGTATATGGACATTATGTGCAGCACAAGGCACTGCCAAGTGTAATATGAGTGTGTGGTGACAGCCAGGATAGTGCAGCCATGATGGATGTGGATGAGGGACTCCTTAGCGGCAACAGAGTCTTTTATGGGACCAGTCAACCAGACTCCTCTGATGATTTTGTACATTTTTAAATAGCATGTCAGGTTCAAAGGTTCATCGAAAACTAATGGAAATGAGCCGACGATTTCAAACATTTAGGTACATATGGCATGCAGCTTGTGGGCACTGTCACTTGTTCCCCTGCTGTTTATGCACGCTCTAATTCACCACTGGCCTGTGGCTCTCCAATCACACTGGCATCATCATATATTATAGAGCTGCCTCTGATACTGTATGATGGATGCTGTTGGGATGGCTGCACCATTCCCATGGATTCCTCTCGCAGCGCCGACTTAGATAGGGGATTCCCTCGATTTGGTTTTGGTGGTTGGAACCTCCCATTTACATTTCAATGCGCTCTCATTACAATTAATGTGCCTGAAGAAGAAATGTCAGCCTCGAGCTTTTCAAATCGCCACAGCTCCTGTTCACTGAAGGATTTTTTTTAAACTAGGCCAATGCTGAAAGTTAATTCTACTCAGTGAACTACAGCACTTGTGCATATAATTAGGCCCGCTCAGGCTGATTCCCTGAGTGTGTGTGTGTGTGTGTGTGTGTGTGTGTGTGTGTGTGTGTGTGTGTGTGAGTGGGTGGCCCGTTAAGCTCAATCCCATCCTGCTCTCCTGTCAGCCGTGACTGGAACGTCCCACACTAGATGTGGAGAGGAGCTAAGAGCGTGCCAATAACGATCTATCCCCCCTCCCCGGAGAGATTTACAAACGTACCTCTGCAATCAGGTCTCATGGCTCTTCACCTGCCGTATGAATTCTTAATGCTAATAGCTTAAGAGTCAGGATGAAGCAGATCTAACACCACACCATTATGTAATGAGGGGTTAAAAAAAAGACCTCGCGTTGAAGCAAGGGTTTGGGTTTAATTAGCTCTAACAGTCCAACATTGGCTGAATTCAGGCATTTATGTTTGATTGGTTTGGCACTCTTATATTGTTAAGCGCAAAGTTGGTTTTATCAAAGAATCTCTTTAACTAAAGATAGCGCTTTACATGCTGCGCCAGTGTTATGAAACACTACACACTTCCTGTCTCATAAATGGGCGTGGCCTTGTTTGAAAGTGTAGTGAGTGTCATGTTGATAGATGAAATTTTTGTATAATTTATTAATATATATATTTTTTTACTTTAGCTAACATTAGATACACAGCTAACACAGCTGGAAGACATATTTAACTTTTTGAAAATTTGTTTTTATTTGGGGCGTTGGCGAACGTTAGTTGACATTAGCTTTTCTGTGTTGGCAGATCTCGCGAGAGTTTGTTCCTGAAAAATGCCATTTTAGTGTCAGAATGTTCTGGAGATATATGGCTTGTGAAGACTTGCATGATTAATGGCTGTTTCTTCTGGTTGGAAAAACACTCAACCAATAAGCACGATTAAGAATTGAGAGGTCATCTTTACGGCTACTTACTCCACACATTCTCACTCCCATCGTGTAAAATACGGACGCTTGGTCAGGTGCCTTTGGCGTTGTTATTGACGCTGAAAGTCTCCTTTAGCGTCATATCTAAACGCGCTTTATCTAAACACTATTGCCGTCACTTTGGACGCAGTTAGGTTTAGGAAAAGATGGTGGGTGGTGATGGCGCAGTGGATATGACACATGCCTTTGGTGTGAGAGACCTGGGTTCAATTCCCACTGCGATTCATCAACCAGTGTGTCCCTGAGCAAGACACTTAACTCCTAGTTGCTCCAGAGGCGCAACCTCTGATATATATAGCAAATGTAAGTCGCTTTGGATAAAAGCGTCAGCTAAATGACATGTAATGTAATAGTGGGTGGGCTTATAAAAGGTACGTTTATGTGGGACAAGAATGGGACAGTTGGGTTTAGGAAAAGAAGGACTGGACAGTTGGGTTTAGGAAACGTGACACGCGGGACATGAACCCCGGTCTCCGGAGTGAAAGTCTGATTTTGTTTGATAAAAATACCTCACCATTCTTCAGTACCTGGACCTAGGGATAGGAAGAAAGTTAGGCCCAAATACTCCGGTCACTAGTCGTTTGATTTCCTGATATGAAATCCGCATATTCACAAAAGTGCAATGTTGACGGTGTTTCTATTGGAATTCCATTCATCAGGTGGCCATTAGCATTCAGTCTACATGAGAGGTGATGTTGCTGTGTCTCTGCTCGATGTGTTGGCGTGTTCACAATATCAACTTCTTAAAGTGATAGTACATACAAATGTAATACATGCAATTGTAGAAATGGACTAGAGTGCATGCATAACACTGCACAACACTGCTGGCTGCTCTACTTTAGTTTGGACTGAGTGGTGAAGTGCAGCGAGGCTCCACTGTGAAGCCTCGGGCTGCTTTTCCTCCAAAGTGGAACAAATGGAAGCATGAGGAGGGCTGAACAACTGTTATCTAAAAAAATGGGGAAAACAACAGATGAAACCCAAGTATAATGGTAGGGAGGGCCACGGCCATTAGCTGAGATAAAGGACAGAGCGTACGGTGCATCTGAGGAAAAGGCCTGTTTACTCTCGGAGCTCTTGTGCTGATTGTGTCATAACTTGCGGGGGGGGGAGCTGTAGCCTAAAGTACATGTGCGCCAAAGACAATGCACACGGTTACACATCTCCTTTTCATCCATTGCAATAACATCACTCCCTTTTCAGATATAAACACATGATAGCTGCACCCTAAATGACCCGGAAATCTAGCAGGCTACCCAGAACCGAGCTGGTGTTACACCGTAATGCATTCATGTTAACATTACGCTGCTTCTATACAGTACACTCTTCTTCGCCCCCTGTCGATCATGCACGGTCAGACAATGTTCAGCAGTACCGTTTGAAGTCACAGTTTCTGATGAGTCACAGATTTCGGCGTAACACCTGTCAGCCTATTATAAGAAAGTTGAGATCTGGACGCAAACAGAAATGAGAAATTCCAGTCCCCGATGGCCCTTGGAGACACAGCCCAAAAATAGAAAATATTTCAACCTTGCTTACTATTTGCTAGGGCTGAATGATTTTTGAAAATAATCTAATTGCGATTTTTTTCCCAAATATTGCGATTGCGATTCGATTTTTTTTTTTTTTTTAAGCTTTGTCTTCTGTATTATTCAACAAAGACAAACAATAAATCATTTTATAGTATGAACAACACACAATTACACACTAGACAGTTAAAAAAGTAAAAATATAGTATATACACACACACACACACAACAGTGTAATTTTTTACAGTGCACAGAGAGGAGCTGCCTCCAGCCCCTCCCCCTCGTGAAGTTGCGTGCTGCAGTGTGCACTTGTTCAGAGAGGCTATCGTTGCGTTAGCTAGTTGCTGGTGTTCTTGCCGTGGGATTAACTGTACTAATAAAACAGTTGAAACACCGCGGCCACGCTGCTGTGAAAGCTCCCCGAACGTCATTTATCAGAGTCTGGTTGTTACCCCTCTCAGTGGCAGCTCCTCCACTCCATATCTTTATAACGGAGCTAACCGCTAACCGGAGCTAACAGCTAATCAGAGCTAGTTGCCAACCGAGCCTTCAGTTCTGCGTTCCTGTATCCATTAACTGCACGTATGGACTCGAACCAGAATAAAACCCTTCATTTTATTGTTGTTGCTGTAAAAGTTTTAAACTACAACTCAGAGTTGTTTGAATGACAGAAATCAGCTCAAGGTACAGTGTAGCGTTAGCGTGCTAGTTGATGCTTTCTGTGCGGAGTGCAGACTGATTTGCTCTCGCGAGTCGTGACCAAATCGCAGCCTTTGCGATTAGGAAATCGCGTTTTAACATATCGCGATATTATCGCAAATGCAATTAATCGTTCAGCCCTACTATTTGCTATCACATACATTATCGGAAAAAAAAAACAGTGTTTTAACGTGACGTTAGTAGCCTTCTCTGTCTCCGGCGCCCGTGTTTTGATCGTTACATGTAATGTCCATCCAACAATCCTTGCCAAGAAAGTTTGCATAGGCTATTTGATAATACACATAAATCCCCATTTTCTGTCGATGTTCTTCCTGATAAACACATTAAAATAACGTAAAATAACTGATCGCATTTGCACCCACGGCTGCTAGCCAAGTAGCTTATGAATAGCGTCCGGCTTCGCCCTTGCCTTAAAACATGTTTATATACTTTTTCTCATCTGCTGAAAAATAATTAAATAAATTAATGAAATGTGTCCATATCACCAGCCACTAGGGGGTGGTGCAGCACCATCAGCACCCACCCTCCAGAGCCCTTGACCTCGACAAGCCGTAGCTTGACAGACTGCCTCACATCAGAAATGTCAACAATGATGATCTCTGTCACAAATCACGTTGGAGACATTTCGAGCCAAGTGAGAAAAGACAGCAGGTGAGATTTACTGGGCACAGAAGCTGTTGTCCCACTATGACCCACTGCACAGGATACATGTCATTATCATTCCCCAAAGCTCCATGTCCTTTGGATCAGTCCATTGTAATCTTTAGGTGGATGACAGGTTATCAAAACTCTGGCCAGTAAAATAGCTTCTTTTCAAGATGACTCTATGTTTGTAGTTTGGCAGTGTGTTGCTGCTGTGGTTCACACCTCAGGAACCAAGTGTGCCAACAGCCCCAGGCCTGTCACACGCTAACAAATCTTTTTTTATCTCACCTCACTCCTTTTTTTATTAGCAAAGAGCAATGGAAAACATAAAGGACGCAGCTTCTTATATTGAGCTAGTTAGAATGACGAAACATCAGCAGCGGCAAACCAGCTCTAGCTTCTTAACATACATACTGTAAAGATTTGAAAATGACATGAAAATGATGACTCTTCTCTAGTTCATTGTACTGTTCATGTACTGTAAGAGGATCGACAGAGTGGTGACTCTTCCTCGAGTGTGATCAGCGGATCACACCATTTAACAATTTCTCCGATAAACTGTTGTTACTATCTTAGTCTACTGTATATTCTCGGCGTTCCACTTCCGGGATTGCTTCGGCAGGAAATTCCGCCGGATGCATGTCTTTTCCCAATAAACCAGAGCATAGGAGAGAGATGTGTCACCTTTTTCAGCCCTTCTGAGTTTGCAGGTAGGAATAATCTGAGCCTTTCAGCTGCAAAAACAGCACTTTTTGTGGACCAAATAGACAATGCACATTTGCCCCATAGGGTTACATTGCAGCCCGGTCTGTGGCTGCTGATTACAGTGTTCTCGCTTAATACTGGACCAATTTCAAAGATTGTTGTTCCTATCAGTCACTTACACACAAAACATAGGAGAATAGGGTCCAGGTTGAAAAAAACGGTAGTTACCCTTTAAGTATTTTACCTTGGTACACAGTTGTGACTGCAGAGCCTCATTCAGCTTAAAATTTTAGAAGGAGTGCAGCGGGACAGAGAGGCTGAGTGGACTGCGTGTAGTATGCATTGAGAAGTTTAACCTAGAGCTCAGAACGTAGCGTTGCTTGTGTGTGTGTGTGTGTGCATGTCTGTGCTCACCAGGGTCTTTATAGTAAACCAAAGCCACCATAAGCAGTGAAAAATATTTTTGTAAACTGAAACTAGATAAAAAGAAAAACCTTAGAGAAAAACTAAACTGAAACAATATTGCCAAGTCAAAAAAAACTACTTATAATAAAATAAAAGAATCAACGTAATTTGTAAATCCAATATTCTCAACAATAACCTCAAAGATACCGTATGCTCAAAATATGCTGAAAGCATAATATGGCAAACTCAAGCCCATCAAGCAACAACAGATGGGCACATATGAGTGCATGACAGCAGCATCCAGCGTGGCGTGCCTTTGGCGAGGGGGGGGGGTTCGTTGCATCAGCCGTATGCTTGGCCAGCAAATGGTATTTAAGACTGGACGTACTCCGGTGGTAACTCAGTCCATCTGGAAACTCCACTTGCCATTCAAAAGACCCTTTTCTTATTTTTATTGTTTTTGTGGCCGTTTTTAGGCCTTTATTTTTACAGGACAGCTGAAGACATGAAAGGGGAGAGAGAGGGGGAATGACATGCAGCAAATGGCCGCAGATCGGAGTTGAACCCGCGGCTGTCGTGTCAAGGAGTAAAACTTTATATATGTGCGCCTGCTCTACCAACTGAGCTAACCCGGCCACAAAAGACCCTTTTCTTTATCCATTTCTGCTCCAGGAGCTTTGTTTCTGCTAGCCATCCACAACGTTACTGCTGCATCGCTTCCTGATTTCATGAACTACGGAGCGGCTCAAGGCCCAAATCAAAGAACACACGTGCGTTAATCACGCCTCAAATATATTTGTGGCGTTAAAAGGAATTTTCCTTAACACTTTATTATTGTGTTAATTTTGACAGCCCAAATTTAAACCCATTCATTTAGATTAAAGCATTATAATTAAGTCAAGTGTTATGGCAGAATGATCTCATGAAGTGGCGTATGTATGACACGCATGCCATTATTGGCGTGTTATCAAGACGCATACTCGCTTTTTAGCGTGTTTTTGAACGCTGTTTGGCCTCCATTGACTTACATTACGTGTGGATTGCGTGCAAATTGACGTGTATGAAAGGCATAAAATCCACGTAGGGAGGTTAGTTGTGGTGGAGGATGGGTAAAACACAGGACTTTCACCCAGGAGAGCGAGGATCGTGTCCCGTGTGTGGTGTTTACTTTCCACATTTGTTGTTTTCCTAAACCCAACCCTGTTCTTCTTTTCCTAATCCCAACCGGTTCTTCTTTTCCTAAACCCAACTCGCGTAGGACGTTCCCTAAACCCAACCGTAGCCTCGCGATAACACGTAGCCTTGCGATAACACGCCACGTGGCTTTAGAAAGAGGCGTGTATGTTTACGCTGTGACGTTGCAGACTGCCGTCCGCTGTATACAGCGATACAGCGTAGACATACATACGGATAGCTCAAAATGCGTACAGATAACAGTGGCGTGTAAAGTGGCGTGTATGTTTACGCAAAGTCATGATACCACATTGGTTATGGCGAAAGGCCGACTATCTGTACACGACTCGTACAACAAGCCTTAACCACTCGTGAAGTTTGTTCGTACCTAAGAAAACATTCCTAATATTACGTGAGAAAATTGGTAAATGTAAGAAGTTGTCTTAAAGGCGCCCTGCCACACGTATTTCATTACTTTGTGGTAATGTCTGAAGTTCTACCATGGACTCCGTAACATTTTTTGTGGAAAAAAATGCCTTGGTTACCTTGTTTCAAGCCATTCTAGCGTGGTATAGAAAGCCTGCAGGAAGACTCAGCTCGATTTGTGCCAGTTCTCATTAATATTCAACGAGCTAAGCTGCTTGACTCTGATTGGCTAACAGCTAGCTAATGAGAGCCTGGCTATCAGCATCCTTTACCCAGTGCCACTGGGTGAGCTCATGAATAGTAATGAGCTCAGGCAACATGACGTCAGACTGACCAGCTTTTGTAATTGGCCTGATTTCTCTGCTTATTTCTTTTCAGTGGCTAGAGCTGACCGAGGAGGTAGAGGAGGTAGCAGTTCATTTTCACATTCACGACATAACACAAACACATATGGACCTAACATATTTCAAAAAATGCAAGTAAAAACGGTTTTGTGTGGCAAGGCACCTTTAAGTACGTATGGTAATGGTTCACTCCTTGTGCGTTGCTATGGTGATCCAAGCAACATGTGTGCATGAAGTTTGGTTGTATCGTATGCTCCTGAAGTGGGACACATTATACAGTATGCATTATATTTACTGTTGTAAATACTTGCTATTTATTGGTTTTGATGTTTCTGTAACTAATTGACCCATAACTGATATGGTTTGACAGTCAAAGTTGAGTGAAGTTTGTTCTTGCACCTCGTAGATGTTCACCTGTTTTACTCATCGGTTCTGATGCTGTTGTAAGCCTGAATTTAGGCTCGCCACAAACCTCACAGATCCATTGATTAGTTAGAACATACAGTATATTTTACTTGGGCTTTTCTAGGCAAACAACTACCTTTGACATCAAATGTTTCTCCATTAAATCAATCAATAACCCCACACTGTAAACCTTTGATGTAAGTTTACAGCTAAAATCTCACAGTATCTGTTTTAATGTTATACAGGATCATACTGTAAATGGCAATGCATTCTGGAAGAAAATAATAATATTACAGCACTATCTGCGAATGTTAATACCAATGCATCTTGGGAAAATAAAGGAAAAGACGGGAATTACACTGCTGCCAGAATATTACTGTAAATTCAAATAATACGGTAAGAAACTGTATGTCTATTTACAGTAAAATACCTCAAACTTTAAAAACAGTATGCTTGCTGTAAATAAACAGTAGTTTACTGGTGAAGCTGCTGCCAGTATATTACTGTAAATTTACAGTGAAAAGCTTTACATTGCAGTTGTCCGGAAAAAGAAAATATGCAGCAAAACATTTGTATGAAGCTAATAAGAGTATACAAAAACATCATCATAGCCTATATGACTGAACACGTGTAGGAGTTAAGGAGCCAGTGAGTGACGTCATCATATAAACTACCTTCATATTGTGATGATTGGTCCTTTATGTGTCTGACCTGCTGGCATCTATTAAAAGTTCTCCAGGATCAAATCTTGCAGTTGAAACTGAGCCTGCAAGACGTGGTCCGGCTTTTGCAATGCTTTTATTTGCACCTTCGATCCAAAAAATAAATATCTGTGTCATGTCAGGCTTCAAAATCCCATATCAGATGAGCCCAGGGCAGGCAGACCTACAGAGAGACAATATGAAGGACTTAGAGATGGTCCGATACCAATTTAATTCTTCCCGATACTGATTCCGATTACTTTGACAGTCAGTTATAACGGGAAAAGAACATAAACTACTTTAAAGTAGATTTTCTTCTGGACTAAATTACGTGGTATTGGACCAGTGCATAAACACCAGTACTCGCCGATACCAGCGTTTTGGGCGGTATCGGAGGTTTTTTCAATACTGGTATCGGTATTGGAACATCTCTACCAGAGATCCAGTCAGCATGAAGGAAAATAGGCCGGTAGTGAGATAGAAGAATATACGACAAAGAAAGAGCGTCTTTGCATGTGAAAGGAACAGAGGGAATGAAGGCGAGACTAAGAGAAGGAGACACAGAGAGGAGAGTGTTAGCAGATGTAGGGCAATGGAGCATCTCTGCTGAGCTGAACTCTCCCAGAGGAGCCCAGGCTTTTCAGAGAAATGGGAGCGTAAGGAATATTGAGACTTTCTGCTCTGTGATTTATCACTCTGCTATTCCTCCATTCTGACTGTAATGTTAGCTCCGTGAGTGTCAAGTCTTTTGAAACTGTGTGCTGAGTATTCCCCACTTGAAAGGGATTTGATGCATCCGCCCAAAATAATGGACTGGATTTTACTCAATGACCAAACTCTTCTTTTCCTCCTTTTATTTTGGCAGATTCGGGCTACATTTACACTGCTAACGTTTTGGTTTTCAAGCGGAGTTTTGAGCCAAAAGCGATCTCCGTGCACACAACTGTTTTTTTATCTCTAGTAAAAGAATTAATCTCCATTTAAACTAACATGCCCAGACATCATATCTCATTAACATTCTGGTATACTGAGCATAAACAGGAGGCAGCGTGGAGACTATGGTTAACTGCTCCTCAGATCTCTGCAGGGTAAATCCAGACAGCTAGCTAGACTATCTGTCCAATCTGAGTTTTCTGTTGCATGACTAAAACAACTTTTTAACGCACACATTCCACCAAAACAAGTTCCTTCCCGAGGCTATTTTGCAGAGGCACCATTGCACCGTCCGGCTCTTAGCGCCGCCCAAGACGATTGTGACTGGTTTAAAGAAATGGCAATAAACCAAAGCACGTTTTTCCCCCATCCCGGAATGCTGTTTGGACTAGCCAGACCTTCCTAGGCAGGAACGTGTCACTGCTCTACATACATGCGTACTATTAAGTATATGGGCACGTTCTATCACATGCAAGCAACGCAGCAAAAGAAAATATATCACTGCATAAAAGTTAACATAAATACAGTGAGACAATACATATTTTTCAACCATCAGATATTATACAACTCATACCGAGGAAACGATCCCTTTAACTGGATTGTTGCATCAATGGGAGGAAATAACTTCATCTGTCAGGATTTTAATTGTCAGGATTAAGCCATAACAAAAACCCAAAACATACAGACACGTGATCTGGTCGTGATTTATTTGTAGTTTGTGTTGTTTTTATCTTTGACTTTATTTTATGGGTATTTATATCTTTTGTTTTGGTAATCAGCATTGGCAGATTAGGATGGCATGGCAATGTTGCCACTGTTTTAATGGATGAATAAGTTGAACCTTGACCTAAAAACTTGCCCCACACAAGAGGAATGATTAGGAGGAATCATCCTTCGGCCAGCAGAAACCTCTAGTTCCTGACCTAAGGTCAAGAGATCAAAATCATCAAAACCATGACGAATCTTGCTTCAGGGAGCATGAATATTCATACCAAATCCACTACAATTTGGCCAGTAGCTGTCCATATCGTGCTCTGTACCAAAGGCCAACATCACACGCTGTAAGCCCTGCCACTATTAGGACAAGAAACAGCTGTGCAACATGCATAATTTGCATAATTTATAATAATTCTGCATGAATTGTCCATTTTATGCTTGTTTTTCTTTTTCTGTAGGAAATATTTACTGGTAGTTTAAGGTTGTTTACTGTGATCTGAACAGCACATGATGAGCTAGATGGTGAATTGCACACTGGATAGTTTAGCCATTAAAGGAAAGGAATCATAAGCATGTGTAGAGACACTGAAGCATATCGAATACAGTTAGCTGCTATTGGCCTCAGCAAATCACGCTCCACTTTCAAAATAACAGGATGTGACATAAGATATCCTGCAGAAATCTGCTTTGAAGTATGGAGAGTACAGTATTCCTCCTAGAGCTTATTCTGCTGCATCTGAAGAGCATGAGCAGTGCAAGTGCTGACATCACTGACCTATATTTCTCATTTCCACACGCTCCGATGCTCTATGAGAGGTATGGGAGGCTGACTGTGAGCCAGGAAAACAGACCTGAGAGAGGGGGAGGGGGGGCAGTGTGGAACTCAGTGGGGGGCTGCATGAGCTGGTTTCAACATGGAACACACAAGCACAATGCTGTGTTCTGGTTGCAGGTTACTTTTACAGTTTTTTTGGGTATCAAAGTTTTCAAAATTGAAATATTCTACACTAACAGCTCTTTGTATGGAGCCCAACATCGGATGTTCTTCCAGTTCAGTCTTTTCTTGCCAGCTGTGACTGCCAGGTTCACACGTGATGATGAGTAATGTAGTCCAATGTAATCAGTATCAGTTTGTATGTTTGTATTTTGCACTGATATGTGTGGTGGTACTTCTCCGTCGCTAAGAGGGACTCCCGTCAATTGGATTCCAGAAAGGCCATGAGTGAGATCACTGGAATCACACAGGAATAGCTCTACCAGATGAGAGGTATTTGATTTGCATACTACATCTACTTGGATGTAGGTGTCACATCATAAACCAACCCTTTAAATGCTTGCGGTCCTTCTTGTCTAGGATTTTTAGCAGTTTACAGGGAGTAGAGCAGGGGACTCAGAACACAGCCCTGGGGTGCTCCAGTGTTAAGGATGAGGGTGGAAGAGGTGTGTCTGTCCTCCACCCTCACCACCTTGGGTCTGCCTGTCAGGAAGTCAAGAATCTACATACACACTGAGGTGTTCAATCCCAGGTACTTGAGCTTTGCGATAGGCCTGAAGGGAACTATGGTGTTAACTCTGAACTGCAGTCAATGAACAGCAATCTAAAATAGCTTGCTTTCTTTTCCAGGTGAGATAGGGTGGTGTGGAGGATGTGTGCTATTGCGTCTTCCGTTGATCGGTTGTGATGGTAGGGAAATCGTAATGGGTCCACTGTGCTGGGTTGTGAGGAGCAGATGTAATCCTTGACCAGTCGTTCCAAGCATTTCATCACTACTGAGCTGAGTGCCACTGGGCGGTAGTCATTCAGGCAGGCTTGACTTGTCTTCTTGGGCACAGGAATGATGGTTGACTTCTTGAAGCATGTGGGTATGACAGGCTGAGCCAATGACAGGTTGAATATCAATGTGCATGCTGGCGCAAGTGGTCAGCACACAGTTTGAGGACCCGCCCACTGATAATGTCAGGTTCTGCTGCTTTGTTGGTTTTCACATGCTTGAAAGAACTCCTGACAACATGCTCAGAGAGGGAGGTGGGTGTGAGAGGTGCACCCATCTATTAACCTCTGCTTCAGCTGTTTTTACTAGTTGGCTGCTGATGGCCTCAAAGCGAGCGTTAAATGTGTTAAGCTCACTTGCTATCGATGCATCACCACTCGACAAGGAGGAGGAGGTGGGCTTTTAATCTGTCACAGTTCTAAGACCTTACCACATGCTTTGTGGGTTGCCCTCCTGGAATTGTAGTTTCCCTTTCTTCCCGTAGTCCATTCTTCTTCTCACATTGTAGGCTGCTGCTTTCTAACTGTCGATTTTATTTTAGACCGCATTGCTAATTTGTAGGCTGCAGTGCATGTGTTTATGGCATCCAGGATGGTTCTGGTAATCCATGGTTTCTGTTTGTGGAATGATTTAGCTTTAGTTTTGGGTACATTTGCTTCTGTCGTTTTACAAATTAAATCTCCCAAAAACTCACAACGTCAACAGTGGTGTCCTGGAATATGCTCCGGACTGCGTTGTGTAGTGCAGACTGTAGGATGGCTTCTGATTAGCTTGACCATTTCCTGACTTCACGTGTCACTGGGGATCCCACTCCATAGCCGTTTTTGAATGGCGTATAGTAGTGGTTTCTGGCGGTAGACAACCCCATAAATCCTGCGAGAACACCAACTATTGTGTGTTCTGCTGTTTGTATGAAGTGCAATATTTGCTAAAAAAAAATCTTATTCTCACATTTGTCGGAACAAAGACAGCATCATGCCAACCAGTGGGATCAACCTCACCTACTTCAGGTGCTCTTTTTTTTAGGGTTTTTTATGCCACTGTAGGTTAAGAGCTCTCTACTCCACATTGTGAATAGTACCTCAAAAGTTCATGTATGATGTTTTCACCTTCACCTACTTCACTCTTTTGTTTCATAATCCCTGCCTTCCAACTGTCTTTTCAGTGTCCCCCCATCTCTCCAAATGTCCTAATTCCCAGAGGACCTAATGTTGAATAAACTGGATGACACCTCTCTCTTTGTAAGGAAATGAGGAGTGAAGGAATCAGTGCCAGGATAGAAAGACAGGAAAACTAGTGTGTTAGTGAGTAACCCCTGGCAGAATTGTGAGACAGATAAAAGGAAGGAAGTCTGCAAACAGAGGCCCTCTATGTGGTTGTGTGTGTGTGAGTGTGTATCATTGGCTCAGCTCCCAGCAGGAGTGTCTTGACTTGAAGAGATCCCCTGTGCTGGGCTCCTGTAGGGGCCCTCCTCCATCATGTTGCTCTACTTAGCATTAGCTAAGCGAGCAGCGCGCCAGCCACTGTGTGCCAGGGAATCAGGGTATTAAGCTGTATGGTAAAGTCTGTGATGCTCGAGGCCATATGCAACGCCCACTGACGCACCTCACTGCAGTCCTCTGTGGACAATTTACCGCCTTCAATTACACATCAGCTTTCTGCCTACACACACACACCTCACTTCTCTGTGCCTGGGGGGGGGGGTGTTAGAAAACATTTTGAAAAGAATTCTGACTAGAACTGCAGTGTAAGTGTACGAAATGGAGTGGTCGATATTGGAGTTTTCACTTTCTTATTAAGTCTCAATGAGAAATATTTTAGAGAAATTTTCTTGCTCACATTTTCCCCAAGAGATATGTAACATTATTACCAGGGTTTTATTGACTTGTATGTCTCACTTACTTGACTTAGCCGTGCCATTTCAGTCCATCTCTCTACTCATTATATAATAAAGGTTTTTTATGGGAGGGTATAAAACAACAACTCTGTTACAATACACAAATGTGAGAGCTTATATTAGCAGTTTATTTGAGTTAGCAGTACCAGTTTCAGAGTAGGAAATCCGACTTCAGGGGGCTATACAGATGATATTTCCGACTGGGAACTCAGAAATTACGATCCAGTTTAACTGGACCACAGCATCAGCGCCACAGCTCTGCTCTCTGACAGGACAGGATATGCACTAGTCACTAGTGAAATGACAGTGTGACAGGTCAGTGGTGAAATGGCTGCAGCCAGCCATCCAGCATGTCTAACACAAAAATGCACCGAGCGGTCTGCAGAGTTGATCCCTGGCTATCTTCCATAGACCACTGAAGCACTTTGATTTTCCCGACTGCCAGATCACCAGCTTTATTATTCTAACTTTATTTCATGGTTGGGATTAAACTGCTGTGCTATGATTGGTCTTTTATGATTTTAAGACCTCACGCTGGCTATAATAAACTGTTTTATATCTGTTTCTCATTCCGTTTGTTGGCATGAGGAGAATTCATACAGAAGATTTCAGCTGAGCTCAGTGGGAGCCCTTGATGTTCAAAAGGGCAATAAATTCCCCATGCCATCTTCCATCACCCTCAGCACCGTCCTCACCCCCCCTCGGGTCATGAAAACTATTTTCAATGCCTTTATCTTCATTATCAAATCAAATTAGCATGATCTTTGAACCATAGGGTTATGGGGACATTTGCAGCATTCACTGCCTGTTTTATTAGTTATTTATTCATTGGCAGTCTGTTCAAGCTCCTCCTGCCTCAGCTGTTTATGACTTTGAACTCCCTTACACAGGGTGCGATTTATGAAGAAAGCAGCGGGGGGGGGGTTGATCATTCAAAACATGCAAGAATAGCACAACGTGGTGTCAATGTAAAACACAGAGCTTTCAAGCAAAAGAGCAGAGTTTTTTAATCCAAACCACCATCTTTTTCCTAAACGTAACGAGTCGTTTTGCTGCCTAAACTTAACTGTCATCGCAGCATGACGCTCACTTTTTTCTGTCTAAACTCCACTACCACGGTCCCTGAAAGGAGCGTCATCTGGCGGTGCCTGTAGCCGGCTCACAGTCACCTAATTGGCGGCTAAACAACTGCTGCTGGTAGCCAGCATCCTGGAGCTCTGTAGAGGCTAAATACAACCAGCAACTGCTGCTCGGATTTTATCCTTCTATGACAATATAGACTGTTCACGTTACTGCTTTACTTAGTTTATAATACTACTGTTTTAGGCATGTAATATGTACATTTTATCCCCACCAGGGATAAAAATAATTCAGCAGAAGCAGGGATTTATAGACCAGAGAGGGGGAAATCCCACGCATCCCTCCCGGAAAATCGCACCCTGCCCTTACATATTTTTCTGTCCGTCTTCTCCTGATGTGTCCATCGATAGCTGCCGATCCTGGTATCGTCTGTGGTCAGTCTGTACTTCCTGGAGTGGACGGATGTGTTCAAGCCGGTGAAGTCTGGCTTCAACTGCCATGACCGCAGCCTGAGCCTTCCCTACATCGACCCCAACCGCGAGGTCATCCCCCTCCTGATGCTGCTCAGCCTGGCCTTCGCCGGACCCGCCATCACGGTAAGGATCCATTGCAAGAGTCGGCTCTTATCTACAGTAGTAGTACTCACATTAACAGTAACAAAGTTACGTTTTCCAGTTTTTGTTTGTATCTTATTCTCTACACCTGATGCCTCAGTTTTCTTTGAAAATGAACTTTATAATAATCACATGTGCGTACACAGAGGCCCACCTGGAGTACAGTCTTTTTTTCCCAGTGGGTCAGCCTATGGCATCAAACACACTGATGCTTACACACAAATACACACCAACACACAGTATGAAAAAGCCTTTGGCATGGATTCCTTCTAATGTTCCCCACAGAACACACCAACACACATCCTATTGTGCTATATGGCAAAAATATTTTCCTGAGAACATAAAGACAGAGAAGTAGGAAAGAATCATTTTCTTTACACTAATGAATCCAGCCAGTACAGTGTTCATCAGATCAGAGTCTTCAGACTTCAGACATGTTTCCTCTGGATTTCAGCCTGTCCTCTGAAGCTCAGCAATGAACGATTTCCTTATTCAAACTGCAGGGCATGTAAGCAGTTTTTTGTGGGAAATCACTCGCTAAAACTACATTTTGTGCTGACCAAAAAAAGCAGGCTTAGCTTTAAATACTTTATCTCCCAGCTGACTGTTTCTGACAGCTGAGAATAACAGCACAGCACAGCCAGTATACTGGATGCACCGAATTCAGATTTTTGGTACCGAATCCACTGGTTAAGATTCTGCTGAATCCAAAACTGAATACCGAATCCTACTCCCATCCTCAGTCCATTAACACAGTAAACACATTAATGAAGTAAACAACGTCCACAGCAGTGTATTTTTCATTTGGTCTAGGGCTAGCAAAGCTGGTAATGGTCGTCTGGTTAACACAAGTTTTTAGCTGTGACTGTCCTTCCTTTGCAGTACCTGAAGTTGCTGCATTTTGGCTGCTGTCTGTAGATTCCTTCATGCACAACTCGTATTCTTTCGGATGTTTCATAACAAATGTTGGCGATGTTGTGTATTGTTTAGGGTCCTTGCCACCACGAGACAAATCGGCATTGCAAATTGAACATGTAGCTGGACTTGAATGGCCTTCTTTTGACTGAAAGTACTGCCAAACTACACTTTTTCTGCTCACTTTCTCACAGCCTACTGCATTGAACGGTCCGCCTATGTAAACACCTTCCCTTAATCAACGGCGGCGTCATTACGTCGACCAGCGTAGCGCGCGTAGTGCAAGCGTAGGGATCGGTTCAGTGGAAAAAAATTCTATGGTTCGGCAGAAACAGAACCCCGTCAAAAAGCCCAATATTCGGCCGAATCCGAATCCTGGATTTGGTGCATCCCTAATACTGACACACAAAGGTGTGACGTTTGAAAAAAGCCATAGAACTATAGTAAAATTCTACAAAAGTCATATTAATGCAATAATGTAAGTCTTTAATATAATTTTGGAAAAAAAAGAATTTCTTGGTGCAGAAGCTTTGCTGCCTTAGCATTGATTGATTGATTCCTTCAGCCCTGCAGAGCTTCCTCTCAGGCAGTTCAGCCTCTATACCCTGGGCAAAGACGTATTTCATGGGTGCATGCTTGTAACTGAAGGCAACATAGATATAATGAGACATAACTTAGACAAAAATAAGCATTGGAAAGGGGGCAATCTTTAGTGGAAATTACACCCTTCAACATACACCAAAGGTCCTGAGCCAGAATCAAACTTGGGACATTACAATTATATGGTGATGGACCAGTGGAAGTCAGTGGGATGGCATGCTCTCTGGTTTAGTTACAGTGTCAGATAGCGCTCGCAAATTCCAAAACCTAAAACTAAACATAACTGTCCCAGTGTTTTTTTTAAACATCGGTTACACTTTACTTGAAGGTATCTACATAAGCGTGACATGACACTGTCATGAACGTGTCATAAACATTATAAACAAGTCATAAACGTTTATGACATAACGCTTCTGTCATTAAGTGTCATTTGGTTTTTGTCATGACAAGTTAGGGTTAGGGTTAGAGTCATAGACTGTTAATATTAATGGACAGAGCATGTGTGACGTCACCCATTGGTTTGTGGAGATCTGCTATGAGTCGTCGAGTTTGCCGTTACGGGCGCAGCCATCCTGGTTGCGGATGTGACGATTTTAGATGAGAGGGAGGAATGAGGGAGGAGCCCTTGCACTCTACGTTACGTTGCACACTTTCACTGGCAATCACATCATAGCCACGCCCTAAAACACTCCCTGCTTTATCGTCGATTTTAAAATCAACAAGACCCTAATTCAAAAAATTAACATCGTTCTGTGTTGCAGAAGACTTAAAACTAGCGATTGAGACCATAAACTCATTATGAAAATGTTTACTGAGATAATAAATCAAGTGAGAAGTGGGTCACTTTCTCATAGACTTCTACAGAAACCGACCTCCTTTTGCAACCGCACGTGTCGCCCCCTGCTGGAATTAAGATAGAATGCAGGTTTAAGGACCTTCCGCATTTGCAGCACTTCGCCAAACCGGATGCGTTGTCCATTAATATTATACAGTCTATGGTTAGAATTACAGTTAGGGTTCATGTGTCATGACACAGTCATGTGTTCATAACACAGTCATGTCACTCTTGTAGGTACCTTCAAGTAAAGTGTTAGCAAAACATCAACTCTGTGCTCTCTTCCACACATTCACAATTATACGGTGGCCCTGAAGTGCAAATCACAACAGCAATAAGAAAAACGCGACGGCAAATATGAAAACACGACAGCGAATATGAAAACACGACGGCAAATAGGAAAACACGACGGCAAATAGGAAAACACGACAGCAAATAGGAAAACACGACAACAAATAGGAAAACACGACAGCAAATAGGAAAACAAAACGGCAAATATGAAAACACGACGGCAAATATGAAAACACGACGGCAAATATGAAAACACGACAGCGAATATGAAAACACGACAGCAAATATGAAAACACGACGGCGAATATGAAAACACGACGGCGAATATGAAAACACGACGGCGAATATGAAAACACGACGGCGAATATGAAAACACGACGGCAAATATGAAAACACGACGGCAAATATGAAAACACGACAGCAAATATGAAAACACGACGGCAAATAGGAAAACACGACGGCAAATATGAAAACACGACAGCAAATAGGAAAACACGACAGCAAATAGGAAAACACGACAGCAAATATGAAAACACGACAGCAAATAGGAAAACACGACAGCAAATAGGAAAACACGACAGCAAATAGGAAAACAAAACGGCAAATATGAAAACACGACAGCAAATATGAAAACACGACAGCAAATATGAAAACACTTCAACAAATCACAAAACACAACGGCATTAACTTCTACCGGAAAAGGTAGGGCCTATCTAGCAGTGGACGGACCCTCCTGATTGGACAGAAGCACTGTCTGTCTTTCGCGCTCCCAAATCACCCACAATCCTATGCTTTGCCGGCTCGTTAAAAAAACAACAACAATGGCGGACCTAAGTGGGAGTTGGAGCGGTATCGCTGATGGCACAATTAACATTTAAATGTAAGTATATTTAGTGTTTGCCGTACATTTGTTATCACCGTTAATGTGTTACATCAATGTCAAGTGTTACGCATTAATGCTGGTACAAATTGCTATTATAATTAGGTAGATACACCCCGAGCTAACGTTAAGCTAACTGAACCTATCATTTAACATTAGGCTGTTAGCTAGCTAGCTGTGTTGCTGTCTTTTATGCCATTTGTGTTTGTAAAGTTTAATGTCCGGTGGCATTTTCATCTCTTTTTGTAAGCCGTTACTGTATATGCGTAATGTTAGCAGAGATTTAGAAATTGGTTTGTTTATCAGTTGTAGCTGCAGGATTGGAGGTAAAGCTGCACCTTGTTAACTTCACTAGCAACGTTAAATGAAAGCTAAAATGTATGAGTAGTTTCCCATGTAACAAGTATAACATTCCGTTATAGCATTTATAATGGTAAAGATCTTTTTCTTGTGTTTGCTGTCTTTTAACAGGGACTAAGGAACAAATGGAGGCTGCACTACAACGCTGAAGTTGGCATCCGATTCGCAGCTTCCGATTCGGCAGTTAAGGGGAAATTTAAGGGGAACTTAAAACTGTCCGATTCAGCAGGGAAACATAATTTACATTGCTAAGTGACTGATCCTCCGTTTTTTGAACCTCTTACTGTATTGAATGAGTGTTAATCATTAAGGTAAATTATTAATTATGTCTAAAACACACTTTTAGATTTGTGAAAGCTTTATTGTCTTTATGAGAACACAATAAAGGGAGATTTAACCGTTTTTCTAAACTTGTCAAATCAGGACTAAATTATCCCAGAGAGTCTAAGGAGTCTTAAAAACACAGTTTGAGATTTGTGAAAGCTTTATTCTATTTGTGAAAATGCAATAAAGGGAGATTTTAATGTATTTTTCACATATAGACTACATTGGACCAGGTCCAGATCCAAAACCACAATACTTAAGACTTGTCAAATCAGGACTAAATTATCCCAGAGAGGCTAAATAAACTGTTTTATTTTATTGCCACAGCATGGCCTTTGCTAATTGACATTCAACGTACAAGTCCACGTCTCTCCATGTCATTTCTTATATCCATGAGCAGGTCTTCCTTCTCACTTCAAAAGAAAAGTAGAAAAAGTTATTTTTACCTTTTGGAAATCAATCCAAATATCGTCATAGATTTGCCAGTGGTTTAATTTACTCTTCAAATCCTTCTCCTTCAACATAAGTGTTGTTTTCTCACCTTTCCTCAGAAAAAGAGGTAGGACTGAGTATTTATTAAGATTTTTTTTAATTCATACTTCATAGGCCATTGTCTCAGGTGAGGAGCAACCCCACTTCTGGGGAACGCTGGGTCCCGATCTTCTTTGATGATGAAACCCAGCTGGACAGGATTGCGAAATACCTGTCAAACTTCCTCGACAGCTGTGACACACTCTGATAAAGTGTGCACCATGGTGTCTTCTGACAGGATCAAATACATCCTAAATGTGTTGCTGTCAGAGATAGGTCCACAGCAGTTCCACATTATATTCATGAAGACATTTTTTTCTATGACTTAAAGTGGCTATATGTAACTTTCAGTTTGTGTTAATTCTAGTGGCCACTTTGGACAAAAGTGGTAGTATTTTCACCACACCTGCTGTCGTAAAGGTCTTTTCTTTACGGTGCTGTATTGCCCACTGTAGATTACCAAGTTTGCGTTACCGTGTTTACACAAGTACAGGGGAAGACCTGCTCATCCATCCATCTTCCATCCATCTTCGTCCGCTTATCTGGTCTCGGGTCGCGGGGGTAGCAGCTCCAGCAGGGGACCCCAAACTTCCCTTTCCCGAGCCACATTAACCAGCTCCGACTGGGGGATCCCAAGGCGTTCCCAGGCCAGGTTAGAGATATAATCCCTCCACCTAGTCCTGGGTCTTCCCCGAGGCCTCCTCCCAGCTGGACGTGCCTGGAACACCTCCCTAGGGAGGCGCCCAGGGGGCATCCTTACCAGATGCCCGAACCACCTCAACTGGCTCCTTTCGACGCGAAGGAGCAGCGGCTCTACTCCGAGCTCCTCACGGATGACTGAGCTTCTCACCCTATCTCTAAGGGAGACACCAGCCACCCTCCTGAGGAAACCCATTTCGGCCGCTTGTACCCTGGATCTCGTTCTTTCGCTCATGACCCAACCTTCATGACCATAGGTGAGGGTAGGAACGAAAACTGACCAGTAGATCGAGAGCTTTGCCTTCTGGCTCAGCTCTCTTTTCGTCACAACGGTGCGATAAATTGAATGTAATACCGCACCCGCTGCGCCGATTCTCGACCAATCTCCCGCTCCATTGTTCCCTCACTCGCGAACAAGACTCCAAGGTACTTGAACTCCTTCACTTGGGGTAAGGACTCATTCCCTACCTGGAGAAGGCACTCCATCGGTTTCCTGCTGAGAACCATGGCCTCCGATTTAGAGGTGCTGATCCTCATCCCAGCCGCTTCACACTCGGCTGCGAACCGATCCAGTGAGGGCTGAAGGTCACAGGCCGATGATGCCATCAGGACCACATCATCTGCAAAAAGCAGCGATGAGATCCCCAGCCCACCGAACTGCAACCCCTCTCCACCCCGACTACGCCTCGATATCCTGTCCATAAATACTACAAACAGGATTGGTGACAAAGCGCAGCCCTGGCGGAGGCCAACTCTCACCTGAAACGAGTCCGACTTACTGCCGAGAACCCGGACACAGCTCTCGCTTTGGTTGTACAGAGATTGGATGGCCCTGAGAAGGGACCCCCTCACCCCATACTCCCGCAGCACCTCCCACAGTATCTCCCGGGGGACCCGGTCATAGGCCTTCTCCAGATCCACAAAGCACATGTAGACCGGTTGGGCATACTCCCAGGCTCCCTCCAGGATCCTTGCGAGAGTAAAGATCTGGTCCGTTGTTCCACGACCAGGACGGAATCCGCATTGTTCCTCTTCAACCTGAGGTTCGACTATCGACCGAACCCTCCTTTCCAGCACCTTGGAGAAGACTTTACCAGGGAGGCAGAGAAGTGTGATACCCCTATAATTGGCACACACCCTCTGGTCCCCCTTTTTGAAAAGGGGAACCACCACCCCGGTCTGCCACTCCTTAGGCACCGTCCCCGACTTCCACGCAATGTTGAAGAGGCGTGTCAACCTAGACAACCCCTCCACACCCAGAGCTTTAAGCATTTCTGGACGGATCTCATCAATCCCTGGGGCTTTGCCACTGTGGAGTTGTTTAACTACCTCAGCAACTTCCACCAGGGAAATTGACGACAATCCCCCATCATCCTCCAGCTCTGCCTCTACCATAGAGGGCGTATTAGTCGGATTTAGGAGTTCCTCAAAGTGCTCCTTCCACCGCCCTATTACCTCCTCAGTTGAGGTCAACAGCGTCCCATCCTTACTGTACACAGCTTGGATGGTTCCCCGCTTCCCCCTCCTGAGGTGGCGAACGGTTTTCCAGAAGCACCTTGGTGCCGACCGAAAGTCCTTCTCCATGTCTTCTCCGAACTTCTCCCACACCCGCTGCTTTGCTTCTTTCACGGCAGAGGCTGCAGCCCTTCGGGCCCTTCGGTACCTTGCCACTGCCTCCGGAGTCCTCTGGGATAACATATCCCGGAAAGACTCCTTCTTCAGTCGGACGGCTTCCCTGACCACCGGTGTCCACCACGGTGTTCGTGGGTTACCGCCCCTTGAGGCACCTAAGACCCTAAGACCACAGCTCCTCGCCGCAGCTTCAGCAATGGAAACTTTGAACATTGTCCACTCGGGTTCAATGCCCCCAGCCTCCACAGGGATGCACGAAAAGCTCCACCGGAGGTGTGAGTTGAAAGTCTGTCGGACAGGGGCCTCCTCCAGACGTTCCCAATTTACCCGCACTACACGTTTGGGCTTACCAGGTCTGTCCAGAGTCTTCCCCCACCCTCTGACCTGCTCATGGATATAATAAATGACATGGAGAGAGTGAGTTAATTCTTGTCCAGTTTTGACAAGTTTAGGTATTGTGGTTTTGGATGTGGACTTGGTCCAATGTGGTCTACATATGCAAAAAACTGTAAAATCTCCCTTTATGGCATTTTCACAAATAGAATAAAGCTTTCACAAATCCCAAACTGTGTTTTTAAGACTCCTTAGCCTCTCTGGGATAATGTAGTCCAGATTTGACAAGTCTAGGTGGATCTAGACCTAGTCTAATGTGGTTTATATGTGAAAAAAAACTTATTGTGTTCTCAAGACAATAAAGCTTTCACAAATCTAAAAGTGTGTTTTAGACATAATTATAAATGTACCTTAATGACTAACACTCATTCAATACAGTAAGAGGTTAAAAAAAACAGTTTTAAGTTCCCCTTAACTGCCAAATCAGAAGCTGCGAATCGGATGCCAACTTCATGGCTGCACTAGCGTCACCAGAAGGGAGAGATGAGGAGGAGAGGGAAAGCAAAAGACAAGCAGGGAGACAGAGGCCAAAAAGAGATGTTGAATAGATTATTTGCTATATTAGAGATTGCCATTCAAAAAATAAATGCATTAAATTAACTAGTTTGTCTGTGTCTTTTAAGTTTTTGGGTGTGTATATAATATAAACTGTTTTTCAATGTTTATTTTTCCATCAAATTATGACCTGGACACAGGAAACTTCTGAGTAATTATATTCAGATGCTACCTTTTTTAATAACTAGTTAGGTATACAAGCTCTAAAAAGACATTAATGAAACGTGTATCTTTATTATAACATTTATTCAAACATTACTATATACTGTACACAAGTATATTCAACATGAAGCGGCGATCAGACTCAGCTCACGATGATGGTGTTGCTTCCGGACTGCAGACAGAAGGAGAAAGATTAGGTTAGTCCAGTAGTTATCCAACCTGTCCTGGTAAGATTAGGTTAGTCCAGTAGTTATCCAACCTGTCCTGGTAAGATTAGAATTGTATCACAAGTATATTTAAGCATACTGAAACATGAAGGTACTTCATGTAACTGTGTAGTGGTGTAGTTTCTTCATCATGGTCTTAACTGACAACTGTTGACCATTTAACACACTTACACCTACCTTTACTGTATTAGTGGGTGTTTATCAATGGAGGTATTATGACTTTTCATATGTTGGTTGTAGCCTTGTAGCTTGTGTGTTTAGAGTACTATTTACCCTTTCTCACTTGCAGTTTAATGCATATCATACTGCCTGTGGTAGCTCATTAGCTGGTAGCGTTTACCTTGTAGTTGCTGATCATATTTTGCACTGCATTTGTCTGAAAGCTAGAAGCTACTGGACAATGAGCTAATGTTGCATACATGCAGTAAACTACAAGCTAATGTAAACGGTTAGCTACTGCAATTCTCCTTACCGGTAAGTGTTATGACTACTACAAACATGAACTCCCACGAGTTTTTAATTTATTGACATGGGATAAATAAGACAAAACGACTATTGCTTACATTAAAGCCTATCGGTGTCGGTAACGTTACCTACCTTTGCATGTTGCGAGCAAAGTTCCTGACAGAATATTCTCCTCCTGCAAGCAGACTGACGCTGATTCACCAACAGCACAGTTTATAGTTCCACATCCATTTCGTCCAGTGTTTTGAAATGAGAAACGGCTAGTCCGTCTGTTAAAAGCATAGACAGTGAGGCACTTTTATTTTTTCACCTCTCCTTCCTGTCAAAAGACAGACAGTGCGTCTGTCCAATCAGGAGGGTCCGTCCTCTACTAGATAGGCCCTACCTTTTCCGGTAGAAGTTAATGCCGTTGTGTTTTGTGATTTGTTGAAGTGTTTTCATATTTGCTGTCGTGTTTTCATATTTGCTGTCGTGTTTTCATATTTGCCGTCGTGTTTTCCTATTTGCTGTAGTGTTTTCCTATTTGCTGTCGTGTTTTCATATTTGCTGTCGTGTTTTCCTATTTGCTGTCGTGTTTTCATATTTGCTGTCGTGTTTTCATATTTGTCATTGTGTTTTCCTATTTGCCGTCGTGTTTTCATATTTGCCGTTGTGTTTTCATATTTGCCATTGTGTTTTCCTATTTGCCGTCGTGTTTTCCTATTTGCCGTCGTGTTTTCATATTTGCCGTCGTGTTTTCATATTTGCTGTCGTGTTTTCATATTTGCCGTTTTGTTTTCCTATTTGCTGTTGTGTTTTCCTATTTGCTGTTGTGTTTTCCTATTTGCTGTTGTGTTTTCCTATTTGCTGTCGTGTTTTCATATTTGCTGTCGTGTTTTCATATTTGCTGTCGTGTTTTCCTATTTGCTGTCGTGTTTTCTTATTTGCCGTTTTTGTTGCGTTTCTCTAATTGCTGTGGTGATTTGCACTTCAGGGCCACCATACAATCACATTATCTTCCTACCATCCCCAACATCAAAAAAAGAAAGAAAGAAAGAAAGAAAGAAAGAAGAAGAAATAAAAAGCTCTAGCTCCCTGCTTAGCTCACAGAGATGCCAAACCCATTACCAGTCACCAGATTCATGGTATATCCTGGCAGAAGAGACACCAAGAGCTAAACACACACTGAGTGTCTTCCAAAACGCTCGCTATCTGAAGCGAAGACAGAGCTGTCTCAGCAGCATGTTGAGGGAAAACTCCACTCTAACATCCATCTCAGCTCCCTCTAATATTAGTCAGACAGGCGTTTTTTATTAGATCTTTTTCACCCTCAGACATCAATAAAATCAGACTCCACTTAACAGCTGATAACACATTCTTCCTGAGAGACTCGTGCAGCAGAAGAAGGCCCGAGGCGTTCCTGTCCTCGCGTGCTGAACAGCGTTCAAGCACTTTGACTGTCACTGGATGTTAGAGCCGCTACCCGCCGCCCTCAAGGCTTATGGGAAAACAAGTTTGACTTTAGTTCAAGTTATTCTAACTCTGTGTATTTATGTTTTTTTAAACTGCTGAAATAAAAAAAAAAAAGACCTGAGTTGTCACGTTTACAGCGTTCAGTAAATGACTAGAGGACTGAGTTTTTACTTTACATTCTTCTAAAACTTTTGTATTATTTGTCAATCCACACAATCCACAAGGCAGGCTACGTGTGATTGGCTGTTGAAATGTATCCTTCGCAAACCCGTTTTGTACGTTTTTTTAAAAGACTATTAAGGAAGTACAAGACCAAAACTCAACTACGCTTTATTTTTTGGAACCATAAATTCAAAAGAATGTCCCAAGAATATTTTGGAATTGACTTCTGTAGGTCATATGGTGCTGATCGTAGAGTGTTTTAGTCAGTCAACAGTCAGCTGAACATGCAACAATGTGAAGTGTTTCTTCAGGCAGACATCCAGTTCAATATATATGAGGAATAAAACATGAATCATAAATGAATATTTACTTGGTTCTTTTTAGGAAGCATCTAAGGAATTAAAATGAATTAAAAACGACAGACTTGTGGAATTGAGCTTTGCCCAAATTCCACTTCTGATTTAGACGTTGAAAAATTGGAGGAAGTGTTTGGAATGATTGCAATACTTAGTCACACAGGACACTGTGGAACTGTGGTGCTGGATTGATGTTTAGCCATGCACTCCAAGAAATAAATCCGTAAAATAAGTTCTGGCAGCTCATTACCTGGACTTTCTCCCGTAATTAAAAACAGAAAATGTTGTGTGTCGCCGCAGTAAAAACACACATTTTCTCTTATTCAAAGTTCTCTCGTACATAGCTGCTCAGTTAGTAAACTTCTGAAAAGAAAACCAATCTTCAATTAATTATAAGCTTTTTTTAACGCTTTAAACACTTATTTTTGTCGCTCGCTAATCCAAGCGCTGGTTAGTAATTTATCATAATGGTGTCGTGAATATATCTCACTACGTTAGCTAGCATTGGTGATATCCAACAAAAATTCACATATGTAACACATGAACAACCCAAACAACATTTTAACCCTTGTGTTGTCCTTCGGGTCACCGGGACCCGGAGGACTGTATTGGCCTGGCGTTGAGCTTCGGGGTCCCCCCTTTAGGACACAAAAGGTGTCCTGAAGGACACTTCAGGCATATTATTCGTGTCTTTAGTCTCGCTTTGCCAGACCTTCCTCCACAGCGCTGCGGAGGAAGGTCTGACGAGTCCACACAGCATTCTGGGATGGCTCTGGTTAATTGGCATTTCTTTAAACCAATCACAATTGTCTTGGGCGGCGCTAGGCACCGGACAGAGTGCCTCCGGTGCCTCTGCAAAACAGCCTCGGGACAAAAAAGGTGTCCTGAAGATGGCAGGTAAAAACTTGCAAAAGAGATCCAAACAAAAAACAATTCTCTAGTAAAGCTGAAAACAAGCATAAACAAACCACATTAGAATTAAAACAGGTTGACTGTACAGAGCAGACATTTTCAGAGGGATGAACAAGCTGCTTTTATCAGTCACTTACTAAATAAGACAACATGAGTTAAAGGTGCAGTAGGTAAGACTTATAAAACTAACTTTCTGTCATATTTGCTGAAACTGACCCTATGTTCGAGTAGAACTACATGAAGCAGGTAATAAAAAAAACCCACCTACAGCCTGTTGTGCAATTTGCAAAAATCCACAGCTCCCTGTTCAGATGCACCAATCAGGGCCGGGTGTCTAACCGCGTGTCAATCACTGCTCATGCACACGCATTCATTCTCCCTTGTGGGGGGAGGGGCTTAGAAGACTGTTTTTGGCTTTAGCAGAAAGGGGGGAGGGACTGAGAAGTTGTTGATGTTCAATTTTTTTGGCAAAGTCCTGGATCTTCCCAATCCTACCTACAGCACCTTTAACTCAACACATCAGCCTAGGTCCCTTTTGTTTAACAGAGTGCCTCAGTCCCTGATTATACTTGTCCAATCTTTCAACACATTCATGTCACATTTGTGCGTAAACCTGACTGAAATAACATTTTACATTTGGCATATTATTCGTGTCTTTAGTCTCGCTTTGCCAGACCTTCCTCCACAGCGCTGCGGAGGAAGGTCTGACGAGTCCACACAGCATTCTGGGATGGCTCTGGTTAATTGGCATTTCTTTAAACCAATCACAATCGTCTTGGGCGGCACTAGGCACCGGACAGAGCCCCGGTGCCTCTGCAAAATAGCCTTGGGAAGGAACTTGTTTTGGTGGAACGTGTACGTTCAAAAGTTGTTTTAGTCGTGCAACAGAAAACTATGATTGGTCACATTAACACACACTGACAGTTAAACAGTGACAAATTCCAAATGTGATGGACTCAATAGCAATCCCTGGTAATTTATGTAAATAAAACAAAAATAGTCAGATTCCAAAAAGAGAAAACCGCTGTTTCTCCTTTACAAGAGACAAATATGGTATACATTTCCCAGATAAGCCCTGGGTTTATAGTGAGACTCAGAAGTACAGTGTGTCTGTTTCAGTATTATACAGATCCCTCCTCTAAGGATTCCTAATCCATCTCTCTGGCCATCACTTGAGCTGCCTTCCTTTTTCTTCTCTCCATCCATGTGATGGGGGCCGAGGCACAAAGACCCAAAGCATGAGAGAGGATGTGATGTAAAGGTTGAGAAACAAGGTGAGGGGTATAACGGGGCAGGGTTGTGCGAAGGGATGGGTCTCGAGACCCGGTTCTATTAAGGAGCCGGTTCCAAATTTCTCAAAACCCGAAAATGAATAAGGTCTGAGCTTATCGATACTGCTATGGAGACTAGTGGATTATATGACGTTGTGTCTAAAAATAGATACATGTTGTACAACAATTGTTTACGAGCACAGTGTGTGCGTCAAAGTCAAAGTATCTTTATTAGTCTCTCCAAGGAGAAATTTGTTTTGGACACTGGGAGAAATTGCTGCAAGAGTTACAACAGAGACACACAACAACCACAGGGTTAAAACAATTATTAGACAAATGTACAGTAAACATTTGGGCTACTCAAAGAGCTGAAGACCATGGGTAAAGACTAGCCTCCACACTGCAAATCATTCAAGGCATAGTCGGACTGGCTACGGAGAGCAGCACACTGTGGGCCGCTTCATCAGTGACAGAGACAGAAGAAATCAGTCACAGACTCACAGTGTTTGCAATAAAAGCAATAATAGTTCCGTTAAGATTAAGAATTTGTCGTCTCGTCTTTCCACCAATTAATAGAAAAGTATCGATAATGGTATCGATAAAGACTCCGATCGTTAAGCAGTCTCGAAAATGGTATGAATGTCAATAAAAATTAAGGATCCCCATCCCTAGTTGTGCGGCGGGGCGAATGTTAACGAAACGTCCCATTTGTGTGACGTCCCGTTGTGTTCTTTAACCCGCTAACATAGCACAAGTAGACTTTATATTTCACAGTTACTGTTTTCTGTCAGATCGTTTATAGATGTCGTGTTTCCGACCGCACTTGAAGGCAGCTTCATTTCACGGAGAAAGAGAGAGAAAGAAAAGTGACGAGCGAAACATAGAGAGTGCTTTGTTGTTGCATGAAACCTTCAGGTGTTACACAAACTCACAGGCAGTTCAGAGCTTGTGTTTGGTGTTTTAAAACGTTCTTGTGGCAGAGATAGAGGCAGTGATGTTTCCTGTTTCCTGTACGGGATTCTCACACCACCTCAAAACACTCCGACAAATCTGATCTCCGGTTACGTGATTGGCCGCCGCAGCGTGACACAGGTTTGCGTTTCTCCAAAAGTTAAGTCAGTCTCAACTTTTTGCCGCAGGCCCGCTGTGGTTTTGTGAGTGTCCCCCCCCTGCGGCAATGTATAGGATATTCTGTTGAACACCATATTTTTTTAAACATTTTTTACAATTTGAAAAGTGAACTACACATTTTTTAATTCTATATCAAACTGTTCCACAACCTTTTTACAAAACAAAGGCGTTTGATTTCAAAGGAAACAAAAGACATGACAAAAATAATACTACTAATTCAAAGGTTCACAGTGTGTCAAATCATAACAGAAGTTATGTGTAGGGATTTAGACGCTGATTGGTGTCATTGACATTCGTTAAGATCCAAGATATTGGGGATAGGGGAGTGGATTATTTACACTACCGTATTATTTATCTTATCATAGTAGTTGCTTCTCTCTCCCCTCTTTTCACTCTTTTTTTAGTTGCTCTGCAGATAGCCAGGTATCCCACTGCAACGCCATCTGTCACTTGTGGACGAGTGTGTGTTTGTGTCTTGGCCGACTCTCTTGGCTTAAACCAGAGCTCCATAGATAGGCCGAGCTGTGGGACTCCCCCCACATCACACAATTTAATTTATTAGTCATAGTTCTATTATCTTTATTGTTACTATAATTGCCACTGTTCATCGTGTCATTCCATTATACCCACTGCATTAATTATTAATTATGAGTGATATTTGTTGTAATGAGGTATTACACACTCTCTCTCTCTCTCTCTCTCTCTCTCTCTCTCTCTCTCTCTCTCTCTCTCTATATATATATATATATATATATATATATATATATATATATATATCTTTCTTTCTTTCTTAAATGGAAGTTTGTCCTTGCCGTTGTCGCACCAAATGCTTTCCCTTTTGACTGTTGGGTCTTTATAGAGTAGAGTTATAGAGTGTGGTCTAGACCTACTCTATCTATAAAGTGTCCTGAGATGACTCCTGTTACGATTTGACAGTATCTAAATATTGTATTTAAATATAATTTAATTGAATTGAATCAAACAGCCAAGCCCAGGCCAAAAATACAAATGCACAAATAATCACACAAAACAACATACTAGCAAAAGGCCAACGTGTAGCCTGTCTCTCACATCAGTGCATGCTGGAATAAGCTTCCCTGTGTGACCCTGCACAGGAAAAAGCAGGTATGGAAACTGTGCATGCTAACAACACGTGTTGTGTTTGGTGTTCACAGATAATGATTGGAGAGGCCATCTTGTTCTGCTGTCTGTCTCGGAGGAAGAGTGGCGGCGGGGTCGAGGCCAACATCAATGCCGCCGGCTGCAACTTCAACTCCTTCATTCGCAGATCTGTTCGCTTCGTTGGTACGCAAAGTTTTGCTTTCTTTCTATACACTGGCCTGACAGTATGGTGGCTGACTGACGACAGCTAGTTTATCCAACTTTTTCCCAACTTTTTAGCCAACTAAAGCAGGGCTCAGTATGCTCTGCAGAGTGATAAACTATGTTCTACAGTTAATCAGCGCTCGTTGCTCTTCAGAGTCGTATTACATTATTTGGTAAATCCAAAATTTGCGAGTAAGCTTCCTTGTTTTCTTTCTGACATATCTGTATGCTGACTACAGAACAGAGAAAGCGATTTGGCACGCATAGTGGGACTAAGACATTTTTTTTTCCTGATCTTTGAGTTAAAGTGAGACGTGCCAGGCTTCGATGGTGATGGCAAGAATAGCATGCATCTTTATTAAAGTGAATTAGCGAGGAATCACCCTCATGCATGAATCATACATCAATAATAGCTCAATTCTACGCATGATTCATGATGAAGAAGATACAGAAAAATTTAAGTTCATGGGGGAAAAAAAGCATATCGTCGCTCATCACATCTTCTGTCCTCAGGCGTTCATGCTTTCGGTCTTTGCGCCACGGCCCTCATCACTGACATCCTCCAACTGATGACGGGCTACCCGACACCCTACTTCCTCACCGTGTGTAAACCCAACTACACCACGCTCAACGTCAGCTGTGAGCAGAACCCCTACATCCTGGAGGACATCTGCTCGGGGGCCGACCCCGCAGCCATCATCCAGGGCAGGTAGGGAGACTCCTTCTGACAGAGTTGGGGAGCCACACTGGTTGGGACGGTCCAAGAAGGGCTGTAGTCAAGTCCACTTTTGTCCAGTCCAAGACTAGGACTAGTCGAGACAGAGTCGAGACCAAAAAGGTTCAAGTAGGGCTGGGCAATATATCTATATAAATCGATATTGTGTTGTCTTTTCCTGGTTTTAAAGGCTGCGTTACAGTAAAGTGATGTCATTTTCTGAACGTTCCAGACTGTTCTAGGTGTTCTATTATTTGTCTTTAGGGACCGTTCGGTATTTATGGAATGGACCACCGGAGGAAAATAGGGGAGGGTCATGTGTTTTTATTCTTTGTTGATGGGAGGGTCATCCAATTTATTTTAATCTAGGGGGGAGGGTCACCCAACTTTTGTATTCATGAGAAGAGCAAAATTTCAAAGTGGCTTGTTTGGTGCGTATTTATCCATGTAGCTCCATGTAGCTCTCTCAGTCTCGGCCCCTATTGCTAGCAGATGGGTCCCTCCCTGTTTAGTCAGCTAGACAATTTCAACTGTAGCTTTAGAGACTGTGGGATTTCTCAAACTGAATAAATCCCGCTCACACATATAAACACAAAACTGCTTTGCTAGCTCAATCGTGTTGTAACTAAGACATCTGCTGAAAAAATAATGTTATTCATTAGCATGATTGCCGTACTGTTTAGTTAAAAAACATCCAAAACACCGTACGAAAACATAGCTGACCAGACGCAAGCTTTTATTTTGAAAAGCCAAAACTTGCGCCGCGGACCGCACCAGCCGGCAGCCGGGCAGGCATGAGATGGGAGGTATATCCTTTCGGTCCCGGTGATTATTTGTGAAAATGTGCAAACGACAGCCTTTTCAAGGCATTTGAGAAGGAAGGAGTGGTAGCATGCAAGCTCCCAAATTGACGCTAATCTGAGAAATGGAGTTTTGGATAATGTTCAGCTTCGGCAGCTTTACCTATGTGCTAAAATATACAATGACTGAGGAAGCCTAGTGACGAGTCCATAGCAACCATTGTTGAATTACCCAGTGTGCTTTGCTGAATGGTCTCAATGTTTTATTGTTTTATTTTATGTGAATACTAGTTCACTAGATGAGTAACTTAGTATTTGAAGTAATGCAGGAAGTGTGCATTTAGTTTCCATGCTTATTGTGTTTCCACAACAGTGTTAGTGAGTAAATCTACTGAAATGGCCACCACACCATAACAGAGGAGTGTGATGCGTCAGATGAGAATGCAGAGGTTTAGTCACGTATGTCATGGCTGTAAAAAAACAATGGGAATCTGTACATCTTTGCCAAGCGCAAACCAGTACAATAAATTGTTAGGGAGGGTCATCTCTTTTCTCCCAATCATTTTGGAGGGTCATCCAAAATTTATTGCTGGTGAAGGGAGGGTCAGGTCTATTTTGACGGAAGGTCCCAAAACTCCTTAAATAAATAACGAACAGTCCCTTACCCACTTAATCATTATATCCACATTATTGATGATTATTTATCACAAATTTAATTGTGTAAATACTGTATGTTGTGAAAGCACCAATAGTCAACCCTACAATATCGATGTATTTGGTCAAAAATATCGTAATATTTGATTTTCTCCCTATCACCCAGCCCTAGGTTCAAGTCCAAGTCAAGACCGAGTCCAAATGAGAGATAAATCATGACTGAGATAGAAAAAAAAAAGAATCCTGAAAATGATTGATACTGGCGTATACCAGGCGACTATTGCCAATGCCTGTTCTAGATGGATTATGAATTAAACTAATAACTATTTTCTGAACAAGCACGCTTCATCAATGGGTTTGTTTTGAGGGAGAAAGTTACTTTAGAGTCCAAGTCCGGACTCAAGCGTTAAGTTTGTATTTAACAGAAGCACTTTACCTAAAGCAGACTGTGATGCTTTGCAAGCCCATTATGAGCAAAATAATGTCAGACAAGAAAACAAGGAATCTTTGGCCAGGCAGACAGAGGTCTTTACTTTAAACACGGGCCTTTATTTGAAATGATTTCATTATTTTTAATCAATCCAGATTTATTTATTATTATTATTATTAAGTTGTGGGGAATTGACTGAATTGAATAAGCTCTTTCTAAGTCTCAACTGCCAAAAAACTCTTCGCCCGTTTGATTAGTGATGTCACTGATCAAGTAAGCCAGCCCAGTTTTTCATCTGTGCTGCCCATTGGTGCTGCCTGAGCAAGCACAGCCCGCCCGGTGGCTTGTTTGAATTTGGTTGACCAATCACAACAGAGTGGACCAGCTGACCAATTAGAGCAGACTGGGCTTTTCAGGAAGGCGACCCCAGAGATCAGACAGAGTGTTTCAGGCAGAGGCGCTGCAGCAATGGGCAGTATGAGAAACATAATGTTTTTTGAACATCAAAGCATGTAAAGCTATTCTATTAGACCCTAAGAGTACAAGTGTTAAGCTGAAAAGGAGTATAATAGGGTATCTTTAAATCATCAACACCGAGTGTGTTTGTGTTTGCAGCCCTGTCCATTCTGAACCTGGGGATGAGGCTAAGTTTGACCCATGTAGTTTGGGCTGCAGACTATAGGTCTAAATATAACCCACTGCTCCAGACATAGACACTGTCCTCCACTCTGTCTGTGGCAGCTTTAGCTTCAGTCTAGTGTGTAGAGCAGCATGACAAGCTGTTTTGCAGCAGTGGTTGGGCACCAGGGGTAGTACTAACCTGGAGGATCTACTAAAAAAACGTCATAGTTAAGCGCTCCCTTGAGTGAGACAAAATAGTGCATTTCCATAGAAGGAACTTTTCCTGGGACCTTTTGAACTCAGGAACATTATCTGCTTTTTTGGCCTTAGGAATTTAGTTTCTGAGCATACAGTTCCTGGTACAAAAAGTCCCCACAACAGGGGTAGTACTTCCCAGTGGGCCTGGATGTAAGCCATCACCCGGCAAACGGTCTGGCAAAAACGCAGGTCTTTCCATTCATTTTGAATGGTGGTAGTGCATTATGGCTGCGGTGGGGTTTGACACAGGGGGGAAATGCAACACCACGTCACGCTGCCGTGGCCAATCATGTAACCGGAGATCAGAATTGTCGTTGGGTTTTGAAACAGGAAAAACATCACTGCCTCTATCGCTGCCACACGAACATTTTAAAACACAAAACACAAGCGCTGTGAACTGCCTGGGAGTTTGTGGAAAACTTGTCTTGCTTACTATGTCTTGCTTAATACACATATTAATTGTTGCATAATAATATATTGTGTTGGTTGTTTTAGTGCTAGAAGTAGGTCATTTTATTCAGAAGTAGTGCTTTCATATGTGAATTAATTTTTTATGAATCCACAGATGTTGTAAATGCTGGTTTAAGGAGGAGAGCACACACACACACACACACACACACACACACACGCGCGCAAACACACACACGCACACACACACACACACACACACACACACACACACACACACACACACACATCCTCTCAAAGAGCATGCCTGCACTAAGACACATACTGTATATATGCAAACATGCAGAGTCAGGAGTAAAGATGAGGGCTTGTTTGGAGGATCGAGTATCCAGAGTTTTCATACGTAGGTCATTGGGTTGGAGCTGGAGAAACTAGGCCACAGGTTCACTTTCATTATGTAGCACAGAGTCATGCTCCCGCTGCTACACTGCAGTATATGGCCACAGACATGTTAAGTTGGGTCTAGAACCTCAATTCCATGACCATTCTCTGGCTAAGATGTTTTGATGATTGATTAGACTTCTATGGATCTTTTTATAAAAAAAATGTATCACCCACATCCCTCCCAAAAATTCAGGGATTTTTTGCTAGAGGGCCAAATCCAAGATGGCCACCAGCGCCATCTTGAAAAGTTGAGAAGCGTTATTTTGTAGAATGAAAATGTACATTTAAAGCTATAGTGCGTAGTTTCTGTCGCCCCCGTGAGGAATTCTAAGTAATGACATCAAAACTGTCGGTGCATCCACATGACACAAGCCTTCCATGATTGCGCAAAATAGACTTAGAAATGCCCTGCTGTCTAAACTGTGTGATTTTAGAGGAAAAAAAGATAACTCTTAGAAAACTGATATATGCAAATATTTCTGTTTCTCTGCATGTATTTTTCTTTTTTTTATGAATTTAACTTAAAAAAATACTTAATGTATTTTAGATTTTGTATGTCTACATTTGTGTATGTATGTATTTGGTTGTGTTTTTTTATATAAGCCGTTACAGGTTTCTACCACATCCTCATGTGTTGTTGTATTTCTTCAATGTAAGTTGTTTGTGTTCTGTGAAACAAATAAACTAAACTAAAATGAAAAGTTAACTTTTAAACCAGAGCACCTAGAATAATGTACTGTATGATATATACACTTTTTTTGTATAAGTCAACCACAAGGAATCCAATTCTGACATCAGGTTCATTTTGAATTTGGCCCTCTTGCAAAAAAAAGGGACCTCTGGGCTTATTTTTTTATTTATTTATTTTTTTTCATAAAAGGTCCATAGAAGTCAAATCAATCATCATAGCATCTTGGCCAGAGAATGGTCACGGAAATGAGGTTCAGTGGCATCAGATAAAGATATTACAACAACTATTGCCTTTGTTAAATATTGCCGGGGTTCTAATGTGAAGAAAAGGTTGAATATGAAAAGATGCATCTCATTTGGTCCAATCTTTCAACCCATAACAGAACAAGTGTGTGTGTGCAGGCTGTGGTTTGAGGTATCTCATTATGCTTGTGTTTTGTTGACTGTGGTTAAACCCTCTCTCCACCTCCTGTTCATTCACACATACACATGTGAACGTTGGCTGAGTCTATTTCTGTTCTTTTACCTCTTGCAGAAAATCCTTCCCTTCGCAGCACGCTACCCTCGCATCCTTTGCCGCTGTCTATGTTTCGGTGAGTAATAATCTGAGCCCACGCAAAAACTTAACCCTGCTCATCCTTCAGTGAAGCGCCTGAGATACAGTAGAAGCCGAACACTGAGTGGTGGATGGTGGAATTAGCCAAGATTAACTTTTCAGCATGGCTCTTTCCTCCGCGCTATTTTTGCTTCACTGTGTCAAATCCACTCATCTCTAAAACGTCTACTTTTCAGGAGAAGTAAAAAGACAGGGTGGCCCATCTGATCCATATATAGATACCACAGCCTGTGTTGCAGCACAACAAGACTCAAAAACAGCTTTACCCGGCTGCTGTCAGACTACTAAACTCACCTAAACACCACTAAACTGTGCTTTACTATGCAAATGTGCAGTACTATTTATTCATTTACAAGTGCAAAACATCAAATAGTCTAACGCAGAGATCTTCAACAGGAGGTCCTCAGAGTCACTGCAAGGGGGCCTCCAAATTATTAATTCTTTTTTTTATTAAAAAGTCCGAACATGAATCCAACATATTATTAGCAAATATAAATCCCCACTGATGACAGGCGTAGTGGCTACTAAGGTAGTCACTAAGGTAGCCATCCACAGATACAGTCAATCCTAAGGATTCACTGTGCAATATGTATGTTTAACATTAAAACGTGATTTATAAAATCATGCCAACAAATACTATTTTAATAGCTTAGTATTCTATGCACTAAAAAGATATATATATAAAGGTTTTAGGACCCCACATGTTATTGTAGGCCCAGTTTAATATGTAACTTCATTTTGTACAATATATGTAGTGGTGGAGTCCCTGCTGCAACTCTCTTTCAGTTAAGGGGTCCTTGGCTTAAAAAAGTTGAAGACCAGGAAAGGATTATGGAATAGCACAGAGCTAAAATCAGAAGGACAATAAAAATAAATCAGACATTGTGTCATGTGTCCACAGATGTACTTCAACAGCACTTTGACAGACTCATCCAAGCTGCTCAAGCCCCTACTGGTCTTCTCCTTCATTATCTGTGCCATCATTTGTGGTCTGACCCGCATTATTCAGTACAAGAACCACGCCATCGACGTCTACCTGGGCTTCCTGCTGGGAGGAGCCATTGCTGTCTACCTGGTAGGGGCCAGTCCCATCAACAGCCTCCTTTCCAATGGTTCCCTGTTCAAAGGGCTTGTCTGGAGATTGTTTCTATCTCTGAGTTCAAGAGCAGCGGTTGTCCATAATGGAAGTCATTGGGGTTTATCAGTTAGAGGCCCTAATATCACATCAAGCCACCAAATAATTGCTGAGATTTTTCAGTCTGGACCAAAGTAGTGGACTAACCAACACACATTGCCTAAAACTGAGTTTCTAAATTTGAATAGTCAAAGTCGTTTGGAGTTCATTATTATGTAATTTGTGGCTATTTTCTTCCAGTGAAAGAAAAGACTTGCATTGAAAACTAATTTTAGGTCTTCATTTTAGAAAAGCATAATCCGGTTCGTAAATAAAATGTTAAACCCAATGGCTTCTGTTTGGTTAAACCCATCACATACACACAATTTAAGGTATTCCACAGAAAAAAAACATACAACATATTCTATAAACTCAAGGTTTTCTTTAAATCTGTTTGAAATGCTTTGACAAAGAACTCATCAAGGTATCAAGCAAAATAAGCATTAAGTAAAATGTTGCACTGAAGATAATGTTTCTCTGTTTCTCTGCTGCCAGGGGTTGTATGCAGTCGGAAACTTTCAGTCTAGTGAGGAGACCAGTGCTAGTCCCCCTCCGATGCTACACCGCCCCCCCTGCTCCTTGCCCCACATCAGCCAGGAGGCCGTACTCCACCACCTTCAAATGAAAGCCAGCATGGCAGGGGAGCCCGGCATGCCCACCTCCCACTCTGAGGGCCTCCTCCACCGAGGCCTTCCACTGCAGAGGCCTGACGACTGTCTGCAGCGATCCAGTGCAGATGTGGAAGTGATCTCCCCCCGCAGCCCCCACAGCAAAGACGCCATGGCGACCTTCAGCCACACGCTTCCTCGGGTCCACACCCCCCAGGCCATGGCAGCGTACGAGGAAGCAGCCAGACGTCACGCTGCAACCCTCCACCATGCCTCCATGGACTCCAGCCGCTCGAAGCAGCTTCTGTCTCAATGGAAAAGTAAGAACAACAACCACAAATGCTCCCTGCAGATCCCAGACTCCTTCTCGTCCTCCGTGGACTCGTCATCAGGCCAGTCCTCGCAGCATCCTCGCCACCACGGCAGCATGGAGCTCCGATCCAGCTCCGAGCCATCGGCTATGGGCCTGAACGGAGGCTTCGATGCTCATGCGTACATGTCCAAACTGGCCACAGGCACCAGCACCACCCTGCCCAGCAACTGCAGCGGCATCACCGGAGGTGCCAGGATATCCATGCAGTCCAGACCTGGGTCTTCACAGCTCGTTCACATACCAGAGGAAGCCCATGAAAATTACAACCCCACCTCCCCGAGGACGGGGGGAGAAGGGGGGAGTGAGGGGATGTCGACAATAAATAGCACAGTTCAGGCAAACTGGCAACGGGCGGCAGAGAAGACCGCAGCCTGCAAGACTAACGATAGTGGGCACAACAGCCAGCCGCGACTCATGCAAGTCATTGCTCTTTCCAAGCAGCAGGGCCTGCTGCAGACCCATTCCAAGAGCTTAGACGAGGGCAGCGTGGGCTGCAGCGCCATCGGGAGCTGCCAGGGCTCTGCTCGCTACAGGGCACTAACTGACCAAGACCCCACCAGCACCACGGGGCCGAGCTCGTTGGGCAGCACCACAGGCAGTATTTCAGGGAGTACCGGAGCAATTGTCAGAGTAGAGGCCCACCCTGAAAACAACAGGCCGGTGATCCAAGCGCCGTCCAAAGATGGGAGCGGATCATGGAGGTGGCGTTCCCTGGACCATGGCACTGGGGCTGATGGTGGTACAGGGACCAGTGGAACAGGAGGAGGAGTTGGGAGTTTGAAGCAGTCCTTCGAGCTCAACGATCTAAACCGAGACTCGGAAAGCCCAGACTCGATACGTGAAGGGTCCATTGACAGGAAGCGAGGCAATCACATCGTTACCACCACCGCCACCGTTAGCACCCCGCCCATAGTGACTGTTCACACCCAGAACAATGGCCAGTCGGAGCACAGGCTCCACCCCCAGGGGCTTTCCACCATAAGGGTCACTCCGGGGGATGGTGGTGGTTCTGGATCTGGAGGAGGCGGTGGCGGAGGTGGAGAGAGCGCTTCAGAAACCCCCTCCGTCGCTTCCAGTCGGGAGTCCACGCTGCGGAGAAAAGGCAATAGTATCATTCTGATTCCAGAGCGAGCCAACAGCCCAGATAACGCCCGCAACATTTTCTACAAAGGAACATCCATAACTCCTGTTTTCAAGGACTAACGTACGGAATGACTGGAAACTTTGGAGAAGATGGAGCTAATAATGCAAGACAGCTGGATTTTTCAGAGAACCCCATATCATAAGTCAGTATTACCTGCCACTGTATATATCATAATAACTCCAAAAGAAAAAGGTTTTATTCAGCATGAGATTTTTGTACGTGTTAACACTAAATCACAACCTTTTAAGTGTTGTAGAAATAATCACTGTGTACTTTTGTGGTCACTCCTTAAGAAACCTATTGTAATGTCCATGATGTGCCAGTGCTTTGCGGACAGGAGAACCTTTTATAAACAGTTCTGTATGTTTTGGATATAAATCATCAGAAAAAAAGAAAGTAGCACAGTAACTGTAGCAAACTACAGCAAAATAAGTGTATCATAGCTGTGGAGCCAGTGTTTACTCCCATGCACTGAAAATACTGTGTATGTTTGAAAAGGGTGCTACACCTGAAAATACTATTTACTATACAACATACGGTATCATTTGAATAGATAAAGAATTAATTATTTTAGAGTAAGCAACAAGGACATTCATATGTGACAGAGATATGTTTTGTATTTTGTCTCTTTTCTGTACAGATACATACTCAACAGAATACTGTTTGGAACCATAAGTGTGCTTAGCATTCCTTCTGTAGCGATGAAGTCAAATATGCTGTGACTTGCACTGAAATATGCGTTTACTGTACCTTGTAAAGTGTGAACCCTGACCTTATCTTTATATCCTGTACTTATATGTGGATGTCCATGCCAATCCCATATCTACAGCACAAAAAAACAGCAAAACAGTGGAATATTGTGCTTATTTAGACCGTAAGATAAAAAGTACATTTCCAAAACTCAATGCAATAGTCGACCTAAAGTCACCCAACTGAATTTGGCAGGTTTCAATCTGCTTAAAAGCGCTTTCTTTGTAGCTACCAAGTGAACATTTTGAGAAATACACTTGCTGCTGTCAAAGCCACAACCAAATGCTAACATCAACAGAGTCACAAAGTGGGTTTAGGGTTAGGGGGTGGTTTAGGGTTGGGGGGGGGTTAGGGTTGGGGGTTCTGAAATAAAAATTTACAGTTTGAGCACTTCTAGGGCTTGTATGGGCATGGAACTCTCCCAGTTGAGTCACAAATAAGAGAACTGCCATATCAAACCAAAAGATGATTAAGATGGCAAGCAAACATATTTCCCAAAATGTTGCCATGTTTCCTAAACCATATTTTTCTCAGAAAAACTTTAAATCATTTTAGATCTTTGTTTTTTATAAGCAGAACGCTCTGTAAAGCACTGTGCTCGCCATCAAAAATCAAACTTGATTTGTTGTACAGGTACTACATGTAGCATTTTTCAACAATATACAATATTACTGTTGAATTGTAATACCTCAGTGTGACTCTCATCATCAAATGAAAACCTTTTTGGGATCTTTGGCTTTGCTGCCCAGGATAAACATGTAACAGGTGATTTTTGCTGGGTTTAGCACTTCCTCCACCATCTGCCGTGCGCGCTGGTAAGACAGCAGCTCCTTCCATTTCCCTTTGTGCCATAAAGCAACCAGCAGATTTTCTAACGAATCCAACCCAGAGTATCAAATGTAGAGGCCAGTAGAGGCTGCCAGCTCTCTGAGAAACCGTTTGGTTTCTTTATGCTGATAGTAGTCTCACATGAATATGTTTTAATTTTTTACATTAATACTAAGTACAAACAGGATAGTGACTGTTGTTTACAGTGGTTTACATTAGAGTGCATATCATTAATTAGTATCTCAGTGGTTAAATGAACACCGCTGGATATAAATTAAATTTGATACTAATAGTGTTGGCACCAATCGTGCCATGAAAATGTATTGCCAGAGTGACTATATGAGAACATTTGCCAAAGCTAGAATTTTTCATTGAAAAAAGAATATAAATCATCAGATGTAATTTTCAGTATTTGTATAGCACGCCTGCATTATAATGTACATGGTTTATTCTATAGCCCAGTTTGCATGGTCACTTTTCTATACGGCATATCACAATATTTTTTATCAGAAATGTGCTAAAGAATTCAACAAAAAATGAATTTCCAGATGTTTAAGAGTATGTTCTTAATTTCTGTGTTTCATAGAAAGTTATATGACAATCTTTTTTTTTTTTTTTTTTATCTAAGTACTGTTGCCCCTTCAGGTCAATAATACAGGCTGGTTTTCTTTTTTTTTTCTTATTTTCCTTAAATGAAGCTCACTGGAACATTTGAATTTGAAATGTGTACATAGTTTAACAAAAGAAAATTGTTAAAGTGTTGAATCAACTCAAAATGAGTATTTGTTTTCAAAGTAATCCAGGTGGATTGAGTATTTTAAATATATTCTTTTGTCTTTTTTAAAATGTCAAGCTGATTTGGTTTTAATCTTCACCTCGGAATCATTTCGTGTACACACTGTCATCACAATAATGAGGTCTATACCTAATGTCTGTACATACAGTAGGCACAGCTCATTACCACAGGCTGGTTCTCTTTTTTTGCTTAAATAAAGCCGCCACTCCCTCACTACTGTAGCTAGGGCTGAGCGATATGGCCAGAGTCTTCTATCCCCATATAGATCATTTCATATCTCAATACCATTGTATTTAACCATATAACATGTCTGATAATTCAATAAATGACCAAATAGTCTCTATGAAATAACCACATGGTGAAGCCCATTTTTCGTAAACTCCTTTGTGAGTTCAATACTTGACAATTTAAAAGTACTGAGTATTTCTCATTTTATTAAGAACTGTAGTGCAAAATTAACATAATGTGAAAGAATCAGAACATATAAGTGACGTAAAATCTTGCTGTAGCGCAGTTTGGCCGCTATTTTTTTGTTTTTTACCATTGCGATAGAAACGATTTTAAAGAAATATACAAGATAGACATTTTTATATAATTTTGACAATGTATATAATATGGCCCAGCCCTATCTGTATCTGTACAGTAGCTTCGACTAGCTCTCAAAATGTCAACACATGAAACACGAGAGAACATTGGAGATTGTTAGAGTTTTCTTAGTTTTTTTCAGTCTTTTTGACTTCAGACATACTACCCATCTTGGCCAGAAGTTCTGTTTTTTCACTGTCGTATACTGAGATGGCTTTCCTATCAAATACACACTAGAACTTCGACTGGCTACCATACAGATTAATGTTTGATATGTTTCAATTGCCCCGCTTTGACAGTAAGATGTGCTTCAGTTGTAGCAACCCACTCTCCCACATGATATGTTCCAATGCAATGTCACAGGGATAACAGTAAAGAGAATATAGTGGTCCTTTACTAGCTAAAAGGAAAACACAGTATTTTTCTTTTGGCTATATTTTTCTTACTGTCAACAAATGTGTTAGTAAATACTTTCTGACTTCCCTACTCTCTCTGCGGCTTTCAGCTCCAAGCCCATTGGTTCCTAATGACGACATGAATATTTAAAAAAAACACCTGACAAATATACATAGTTTCATTTAAGAAAGGAGGCTATTTTGAGTGGCAAAATAATACACGTGGTGCTGTAGTCATTTTCATAGTCTTGTATAGGACTAAAGTACCGAAGATTTGGTATGATGTGCAATACAATACAGCTAACCACTTCAACAATACATCTCTCATTGATTCAAGAATAACAAATAACAATTTGTCTTTACAGTAGACTTATCCAAGAAGACCGCCATTTTTACTCCATACTTACAGTACATGATTCTGTATATGTGAAACCAGCCTGTATGACATCATCTGATCATGGCCATCTTTACAAAGTTGATCTTACATGATGTGAGGGTGCAAAATACAAGTTACATTCTTTAGATCAAAGCCTTAACAGTGTCCATACTCCCTTTAGGATGACATATAGATCCCCCCCCCCCCAGAGTAATATATATATATATATATATATATATATATATATATATATATATATATATATATATATATATATATATATAGATTGGTTATAAAGAAAGAAACATATGGTGTGAATATTTCTATGACATTGTTTTAAATGATTTAGAGTCTTTTCCAAAGGCCTGTGAAATCACAGAGTGTAATGTGACACGTGGGTAGAAATGTAGATTCAATAAGTAGAACTGTGAATGGATGCTCTATGCATGTGTAGCCTCTTGTGAAATGAATAATTCATGTTTTTCTGATACTGTGATCAGCTGTATGAATTCTATGCAGCAAGAAAAAACCCTGTGAAAATGGATTTACCATCAATTGAGTTCAAAAAGAAGAAGAAAAAAGGCTCAATAGTTACATTTTTGTGTACCAGTCAAAATAGCTAAGTATTGATTGCTTAAAGACAGTTGAAGCTAGCAATGACACTGAGTATTCAGAGCACGTTGATCAGGGTAGATGACAAATTGTGCATTGTCCAAATGATTGGAATAAATGTTTGCTATTGAAACCAATCAATGTACTGTATGTCCTCTCATCCATGTCTTTTTTTATCATTTTAGATTCAGTTTATTTTACTCTGGCCTAAAACCAAAATCCATTTAATAAAGCAGCCTTGCTGATTATTACACTGCAAAATCACCTACTGGACATGAAATGGAGTCTCCAAAGCTCAAGTCCATTACCAAATCTAATCTTGCAATTTATTGAAGAAACAGTGAAACGAGAATAGGTTAAAGTTAACACTTCAAAATGCAGATTAATTATAATAATGCAGCTCTTTTATAGACTAAGTATGGAAAATGTAAACTGCCAACATTTCAAAATTTGTGTAAAGTTTTTCTGTGCTGTTTTCACCCCTGTATGCACGTCTAACCAAATTAATTTCCTCCTTTGAATTATAAAGTCACATTTGATTTGATTTAAATAAAACAAAGAAATAAAGTGAAGTACAATAGGCATTGTTGTATGTCTAATAATATATTTTATATTTCTTCTTTTGGGTTGAATACATGTTGGAAGGACTAGCATTTAGCTTTCTGTTTTTGATAACTGAATGAATCGTGCAGACATGCAGTGTTGCCAACATATTTTGTTCTTTATTTTGAATCGGCGGCAGCTGGGTCCACCTCCGCCGTTGCTGCTGCGGCCTCCGATCCTACCAGCCTATACACTACTGCTCATTCCCAGTTCCCAATTGCACTTTTGAGGCTACCAGTAAGCTAACGTTACCCTGTGTCTTTAGCTGCATGTTACTAACCTGTAAGCTAAACTTACACTGTGTCTTTAGCAGCATGCTACTAGCCGGTAAACTGCATCATTTGCACATTTTAATCCCTCCTGCGTGTACAGGCAATCCACGCAGAAAGTCCTCCGCCACCAACAATGAAAACTACCATGTAGAGAGGTAAGTATTGAAATGAAATACACTGAATGGCTATTGCAGAACAAAATGCAGACCATAAATAGGATCAAAAATGAGGTTTAATTTCATAAAAAATCTTGAGGATTATAACTTTAAATCCACATTAGATTATACAGATATAAAATCCCATGGAGACGCCTCTGTTCCAGATTGTTGAAGTTGTTTTGCGTGGCTGATAAGTTTAGAAAAGTGGGCGAGTTTCACTGAAGGTTGAACTCCTTATCATCATTTATTTATCTCTGACCTCACCGGATTAATCTGTTCATACAGCAAACAGTGCACTGTAATGCTTTAATGAGCAAAACCTCAGAGCTGTCTACTCCATTTTTGCCCTAGATGTGTCCTTTAAGATTAAACCTTAATTTCACACATATTTAGGCATGTTTTTGTCTGTTTTTCCAGAAAATCATCTTTGTTAGTGTGAATTTGTCTCTCAGACCCACCCTTCTGTCAGTTTCGTCTTCTATATTTTCTAAACCTTATGTGGCGGCTTACTTAAAAGAATCATCTTCTCATCACTAGGGTGCTTCCATTGGGCCATCCCCTCTGTTTAAAATGAACAAATTGCAGACTGTATCTGCACATAGTAGTTAAATGATGTTTTACCTTTACCTTTGTCCGGCTTTGTTTTCTTTGGAAACCGGAGTCAATTCCTTGTACGTGTACACATACTTGGCCAATACAGCTAATTCTGACCTTTTTCTGTGATGTGATCTTTTGTAGTGATGTCCAAATGAAGCTTCATGAGATAACCATTAGTTACTTATTGATCCCACTAGATGGTGTTCTTGTTTTAAAGAAAAAGGTTCAAGTAATGACTATTCAGTGTGCTTTGAAACCTTTGTTGAACAGAGAGCGCCATCTGGTGGGCTCAGAAAATGAAGAAAATGCTTCATGAAGCTTCATTTGGACATCTTTGGGTCCTTGCTTGCAGTACTGCAGTGGGTGTTACATGTGGATGTCAAAGCCTATGTGATGTTGGTGACATGACACATACGCTTGATGGTGTTTTAAGCCCCCATCCTTGATTTCAAGGCAACGCTGCAACCATCGACTTCAAGGCACCTAACCCTAACCCTAACCATTGCCTAGTCCTAGTGCCTTCCAGGCAGCGTTGCCTGGAAGACGATGTTGGGGGCTTAAAATACCAAACACCTACACATACGTGTTTAATGAAGTTGAAAAAATCTGATTTAAAATAATTATTATGAGACTATTATAATTGGTATGAAATACTATAATCCCCTAAGGGCCACACCAGTGGACGTCCTACCTAGGGCCCCAAAATGTCCAGAAACAGCCCTGCTTGAAGAACTGAAATCCTACTATTTGTGTAGTGCTATTTTTATTCGAAATCAAAGCAAACTGTTATGTATAAACTAATCACGCCATGCTAACACTATACTTTTGTAGTAAGACAAGCCAAGTCCTTGTTTGTCAGTGTCCTGTGGGTCAGTGGCCCGTTCACAGCTAATGTTTCACACTGACCTGACACCCCAGTCTCCTGTTCCTCTCTCTGCCATGAGCTGTGTGTGGCGGAACAGAACTGACTGAGGAAGCTGTGCACTTCCATTTTTAGAAAAGCCACCAGGACTCAGATCCTCGCTGCACCATTTGGGGCTGTTCATAAATATGAACTGTGACTATTTCAAGAGAAAATTAATTATTAAACATGAATGAACTGAATAATGTGTTTTTCCTGCAAGCTTGGAATGTTGCTTTTTTTGCAATACAGTTCTTGTTACTGCTGACTGTTGACCTGGTGAGGGCGTAGACAGGCAAGTGTTTCAACAATAGACTGTAAAAATAATGGATGTAGCATCGGTGACGTCAACCTTTGGTTCGTGGACTGCCATTTTGAAGCCAGGAGTTTGTATTTTTGCCATCGCAATCTTGGTATTTTGGAGCCAGAAGTGACCATATTTGGACAAAAGGGTAGGCTGGGGAGGATGATCATTATTACCATTAGGGTTATCATCATTATTTAGGATGTTTTTCACCTTATGGTGGCAATTTACTGTATGTAAGTACTGACCCTTATGGGTACATGTAGGCTTGTATGTATGTATGTATGTATGTATATATATGTATGTAGAAAGTTATTAATATGGGTAAGTGTATACAGTATGTTCTTTAATTCTTTTGTATAATTTATTTTTATCTTTCTTGTCTTGTACATTTTTTTCCTTGCCAATTTGTTTGTTACTCTTAAAAAATGTGAGAAGGGGGGGCCCTATATAAGCTGAAGCTTCTGACCCTACCCTTTGGTTACAACCAGTAAATTCATTCATTATGAACAATAAAATTCATTCATACTCTGCGCTAAGCTAACCGCTAAAGAGGGGAAAATGCTGATTTTCAACCCTTCTGAAGCGAGTCATTCCTCAAATTACCCCGGCAGACACTGAACAAGACAGCGACCAAAATGTTCCAGTTAACTTGAAGTGTAAACACACGGTTAGAAAGTCAAAGTTTAAAATGAAAACACGAACAACAGCCAAAACAAGTTGAGGTCTATTTTAATGTCCACAGTGTTAGCATGCTCGCAGCACCTGAGAAGCCCTGTGGTGAGGAGCAGAGAGTAACAACGGTGCTTTTCAGGTGTTGCGCAAATCACCCTTCCCAAGTAGCAGTGCTTCACCTTCTGAGAATATAGTTCCCAGTATGTATACGGTAAGAAGATGGCTGTGTCTCATGTGACCTTTTTATTTGTACACGCTGTGACTATACAAATCACAACATGTAAATAGGAAAATGTTGGCGTTATTTTGTCACTTACTGGGAGCAGTAGGCTAGTTGGAGCCGGTTACCTCCAGGATCTGTGCTAAGCTAGGCTAGCGGTGGGTGCGTTAGACAGAGTTACGACACGCACGGAGATGAGAAGGGTATGTATAGATATTTAGTTGTACAATAGCATGCGATCAGGGTTACATATATGTCGTCATACCACTTGCCAATGGCAAGGCTCTCCTCTTTCCCCACCCTTTAATCAACAGATCCTCTGCCTCTCTGGGCAAGACCAAAAAAAATTTAAATTACATTATGATATGATGGATATAGGGTAGTAAAATCTTGTTTGTTGGTTTCCTAATACATATTTACAAAAATGAATTAATTTTACATGATTATTTGTTTACATTTGGTTAAAAATGCTTTGAATTGAACAATACAAAATATGTTAGGTCAGTATTATTGAATCAGCTAAATTAACTGAGCAGATCATTATATTTTTTCTTATTGTGACACAGGCATCACATTAGGTTTAAAGGTTTAAAATTAGGTTTAAGGTTAAAAACCTGATGTGACAAATATGTCACAACGATATTTATCTAATGTGTTTAATATCAATTTGTTCAACAAATGTGGACAGAACAGGTTGCATGTAATATATGACTTGTTATGTAAGCATTAGAAACTTTAAATGACTAGAATCTTACCTTAGAAACAAACTAAAAAATGCTTTTAAAAATTAAATTATCATGGACACAAATTGACAAACTGTCAAATGACCGCTGCCAGGATGTTCCATCAGTGTCATTTAGGGGGCTCCGTGAGTTAAAATCAATGATAAAGCTGAATGAGAAACTTTCCAGAACATTTAAAGAGTGTGTGACACCTGTGTCACAGTGGGTCCTTATGGGTTAAGGAGCTTCAACATTGGCTTTACTTTTCAGGCCCGGAAGTTGTCGTTGGTCTCAACTCTTTAAGTTGTTGAAGCACACTTGGAAAGTTTCCTGTGCACAATGGCTTGAAGAATACTTTGATTATGTTGTTCTAAATTCACTTTTAGAGAAGCTTTGAGAAAGAAAAGATACGTTAACCCATCCTGATGTATTCAGTCTTGATATGTGGCTTTCAAATGATGACACGGCTCATGTCTGTATGTCTCTAACAACCTCAGTGTTCACTGGTCTTGTTGTCTGCAGTAGGTGCTCAGTTTAGCTTCCATCTTTAGGAATAATTGAGAGATGTACTGTAGGTGAATTATATTTTACACCACAGTGCATAATCTTTCACTACCAAGGTAATGGAGTTACTGTCACATTCATAGAATAGGTTTCCTTTTCCACAGCTGCTTAACAGCATTTTGTATTCATTGCAGTTAGTAGTACAGAAATTGAATTCTCCTTAGCGTGAAGAGATTACACAGATGCATGGCTGGGTTTACAAAGATTTACATAGATTTAAAAAGAAAGAAAACCTAAAGCATTACCATTCTGAGAAGTTGAACAGACTGCTCTCAAGCCATGCAGTCATGTCAAGTTAACAGTGAATAATTCAAACACCTGGAATCAATAATTTAAAAATACACACTGGAGATGCCAAAGTTGTATCATTCACAAAGATGGAGGGCCTGACAAATTATTCAAAGGTGCATTGCGCTGTCCTACATTCAGTCTGTAGAGATTTATTTCTGCTTTGATTGGGGAAAAAAAGAGAACAGATGCACCTTCACAGTTTGTGGTATAAGCAGATGATGGTCTGCTTTACGTTCAAAGTTTTTGGTCCCAGTGTCAGATTTGGCTGGTCCAAGTTGTTCACACTCATCCAAACTGTTAATTAAATATGTATAGCATAGTATTTTGTACATTCACAATGAATCAAATGATTGTATGTAACAAGAAAGGGTTAATAGTAGTGACGAAGCAACTGGGAATGACAGTAACAGCTAACTCAGCAGCTCTATGCAGCTTTTAGACCTTTCTTAGCTAATTACTGTATTTAATTTAATTTATTTTATTTATAAAGGACAACGCACATTAATCGACATTTATGTAAATGTGTCAGTGGCAGCCAGCCCTAATCCTAACCCAGCTGGCTAATTTTCAACTATAGTCCTTTGGCCAGATGTTTTGAGACCAGATCAACAGCAGGAAACAGTAAGACATTTGGATAGGTTTAAATGTACAGACAGAATTCAATAGGGCTGGGTATAGTTCAAAACATTTTTGATACCGGTAGCAATACCAATACCGTGACTTTGATACCGGTTCCTGAACGATAAGTTTTTTGATACCAATTTTATAAAAAAAAAGAAATGACAACATTACACATTACGGCACAAATCTTTTTATGTCTATGTTTTTATTCCAGCTCCTACTACAGGAGCCGTCTCTGTAACACAGAGTTTTTCCTGCTTGCCTCTACGACTTGTAACGTCAGACAGCCAATCACAGACAATCACAAACAGACATGATTAGATCTTGGTAGAAGCATGCTGCATGTTGATTGGCTCAGTGACACTGATGAGATTTACTCCTTAGGTATTGAAATTGGGTATTGAATGACGAGGCATTTTTCGATACTCGATACTTTAGAGGCAATTCGGTCGGTGCCTAAAAAGTATCGAATTCAGTACCCAGCCCTAGAAGTCAATAGGACACCATAGCTAGAGCAACAGAATAAGCTTTCACAAGAAGCCATGCAGAGCGACAGGAAGCAGCAAGACATTAGTAAAGTTACACATTAACAGTATCCACATTCAGCACATGAAGCCATGCAAGCAACAAAACACAGCCAAGCAACACTGATTAGAGCCGACTCCTTGAACCATGCAACCATGCAAAGAAATAATGAGCAATGACACTAAACAACGAAATAAAATATATCACTCATTCAAGATTCAAAATCCTTTATTAATCCCACAACAGGGAGATTCACACTGTTGCAGCAGCGAGGGATAGGGGGAAAAGTACAAGACACTCTGAAGATGAACAAACAATAAATAAATATAAATAAAGAAAATAAATAGTAAAATGTATTTACAGTATTGCAGTATTGCACAGTTGATCGGGATACAATATTAAAAGGTTAATAAGATGAAATAGTTAAAGGTACGAGTTAATCTTTCATACATACTGTACATTTTGGTTCTACAGCGGCAAATAGACTCCACTCTTATCAACCTGAAAACAATTCATACATTGTCATTTTTCAAGCATAAAAGCTTGATTGCCTGGTGCCATGCTGTAGTGTTCCAGCATGTCACAATAAATAAATTATCTTAACCCTCTGAGGTCTAAGCCATTTTCCCTCCAATCTTTAGGTTCGCCTGGTCTCCTTGTGTAATTACGCTTGTATAACCTCAGCCCTGTTATGCACAATCAAGTTATATAAATGATTTCTTTCCAGGACAACCTGGGCTATCAGGATATGTACTGTATGCTGCAAGAGTAAGAATTATTATATGACTATAAAGACAAAAGAAAAGACAAACAAAAAGAAAGGTATTGCAATCACAGAGACAACAATAATGAACAAGACCTTTGGCTTTTGGAAATTGTTTTCCCAAGCCTTAGCAATCAGAGGAAATACAAATGTGCTGTATATGCAATTGCTCCGGCGGCCGTGGCACAGCCGTAATGCAGCACAGACAAATCCGGTGGAATTTCGGAGCTACTGTGGTCAAGCCGTCAGTGTGTGCACGGAGAGAAGGGGCTACTCACGGACCGGCCCATTGTAAATGTGTTTGTGTGTGTGAGAGAGAGAGAGAGAGAGAGAGTGAGGCAAGGAGGGGCTGAGGAGGTCAATGTGCTCTGCAATGAAATATGATTTTACCCATTTTTTGTGGTTTGAATCCTATCATCTACTGGCTTGACTCCCTGTGAGTTGATGTCTGAAAGCAGCGACGAGTTCTGAGAACACGAGTGACACGAAACAGGGTTCAGTTCACCATGTTCTAAAGCAGAGATCTGGGTCCGAGGCGCCTAGGGCAGCGGTCCCCAACCCCCGGGCCGCGGACCGGTACCGGTCCGTGGGTCATTTGGTACCGGGCCGCAGAGAAAGAATAAATAACTTATATTATTCTGAACGATATTTTATTTTGAAAAATGACCGGATTCCCTCTGATACATCCGTCTATGACTCACTCTTGACGCTTGTCTCCGTCACGTGATACGATGCCGCTAAAATGAAACCCACAAGCTAGCAAAATGAGTAAAAAACAAACGTCTTTGGAAAGTTTCTTTACGAAGGGGAAAAGGCCCAATGAGGAGACAGAAGAAGAGCCTACGACTTCCAAGAAAAAGAAAGCTGCATTTAACAGACAATACTACTTAAAATATGGATTTATCGCGACCGTCTCGTTGCAGAGAAACAAGCTCAGGGCTCCCATTGATTTAGCGTTATGGTGAGTTGTATTTTTCATGCACTTTATATTTGTTTTTGTGTTGTATCTTATTTTGAAGGCATGTTTAAACATTACCATAGCGACCAGAGAGTGTTAGGGGGCAGAGAGGATGTTACTCATGTTATGTTGTTGGCGCGATGTTACGAGGACGTTGCTAATAAAGTTGCATACGAGTACACAGTGGATTCACGTTTATTATTATAAATACCACAGTTTTTATGCCGGTCGTATCATTTTATTTTGTGTATTTATCCGCCACACCTTAAAGGCCGGTCCGTGAAAATATTGTCTGACATTAAACCGTGGCGCAAAAAAGGTTGGGGACCGCTGGCCTAGGGGGTCCTCAAAATTATTGAAAGTTTTTTTTCCAAAAGATTTTAATGTCTTAACGTGAATCCAACATATTATTAGCAAATGTAAATCAGCCTATTTGTGAAAAAAAACATTGATGATAGGATTACAGGCCTATAAGTAAGGTAATCACTAGTCTTGCATTGCCAGACCGCTAGTCCACACAGCATTCCGGGATGGGGGAAAAATGTGCTCTGGTTTATTGGCATTTCTTTAAACCAATCACTATCGTCATGGCTAGCGCTAGATGGAGAAACAGTGCCTCTGCTCGTTCAAAAGTAGTTTTAGTCGTGTAACAGAAAACTCAGATTGGACAGATAGTCTAGCTAGCTGTCTGAGGAGCAGAAATCTGAGGAGCAGTTAACCATAGTCCTCATAAATCCACCAGAGTTTAGAACGCCAACACAAAGGAAGAGGAAGGTGACGGACATCCGGTCTAAATGAGTTAAATCCAGTGGAATTTGCGTTGGCAACAGAGCAATCCCGGAAGTGGAACATGGATATAGACTAGGTAGTCACTAAGGTAGCCATCCACAGATACAGTTAATCCTAAAGATGTTTGTTTAACATTAAAACATGATGTATAAAATAATGCCAACAAACCATATTTTAAGTATGTAAGTATCATCAGGAAAATGTACTTAAAGTATTAAAAGTAAAAGTACTTGATGCAGAACTCTCCTCCCATTTTAGAAAGTGTAAAGGATCCAACCAGTTGTGTGTTTAATGGTCTAATCATTTCAGCTGGACTTGTAGACCGTTATATTGTTGGCTAGTTTCATTTTGAATAAAATCTTGTATTTAGTAAACTAGATGTGTTTTGCATGCAAAAATCTTACGGTAACTAAATCAGTCAGATGAATGTAGTGGAGGAGAAGTAGAAAGTGGCATGAAAAGAAAAGACTCAAGTAAAGTACAAGTACCTCAACATGTGTACAGCTTGAGTAAATGTACTAAATGTACTTAGTTACTTTCCACCTCTGGGCCAAACGAAGCAGCTCCAGTAAATTCTGATCTAGCTCAACCAGATCTACAGATCTTCTCCGTGGAACACAATGTAAAATGAAGAGTGGATGGCAGCTTTCTTGTGTGCTTTATTTACAGCATGGTAACCATGTGTCAGAATGAATTTAGTCTTTTATTATTACTTAACCTTTATTAAATCCCATTGATATTACAAAATCTCTTTGTCCATGGGGCCCTGGCCAAGATATCAGCAATACAGAGTTTCAAACAATAAAAAACATAAAACACATTCAAACATTTGTCATAGCTCTTTGGTCAGTGACCGTATTAAATGGCTGGACCAGACACCATGACTCACACTGATTGGTCATCTCAGTGTCAGACTCTGATGACCTGCTGTAATAGGATACATGTGCTGATAGGCACTCCCCACTGACAGCAGCCAAAGGTTGCGCCTCAGTTTGTTCTCTCCGCTGTATGCAAAGTGTCTGTGTACTAATGGACAACTGGATCTGTTGTTGTCAGGGGCGATTCTAGGATCCCTTTTAAAGTACACTTTTTAAAACATTATTCTACTGTGCTGAATGTGCATTTTAACATCATTTTGGAGCATCATGATAGGGGAAACACTGAATTATGTAACTAGAAAGACACCAACAATTCTGAGAAAACTTCCTTTAATGCTGAGCCACAGGGTACAAAGGTGAGGTGGTATTACATATGAAATCGCATAGTTATCTATTTCAACATTTTCCAAAATGCAGAATCAATTACTTTTGAAAATTAGAGATTTTTGTGATTTTGACTAATGGCTGACAAGCACTATTTTCTGAAAATGGCTCTTAATGTTTTTCTGAGTGATCTCAGCGTCTTGATTCTGGGTTCAGTTTCATGATGCTGAGATATTCCTTGAGCAGAACTCCTTAGCTCACAATAGACTAACACACTTTTTTTAGGGGGGCTGGGATCAAGTTTAGGGGTGCTTCAGCACAAATAGCCCCTTGTTGTTGTTGTCTTCATGTTTGTTTAAATGGTACACCAACAGAAATGTAAAAGTTACAGGAAGGTATGTGTGACGCTGAATGTATTCACTGGTAACTTCATGGACTTGCTAGCAAAATCATCATTTGTCCCCCTTGTTAACGTGCCATCCCTCTCTTTTCTTCTTTTACAACATACTGTTGATTGTTTAAGATATATTAAAACATCTAATCAATCAAATCGCTTACATGTACCAGTAACATTTCTATAACCATCATGAAACGTCGGAACTACAATCAGTAATTTAGTTCACAGCGTTCATATTGAAAATAAAAGTATGCCTCTAATGCATGCAATATTCAATTGGTTGATAACTATAGAAAAAGGCAAGAGTATGGACGGAAATAATTGGGAGAGACGCTGAGAGAAACTCAAAGGATACTGAGATGCAACGACTGCTGTTACCCACAAAGCCTTGGGGTAAAAAAATGAGCCTGATTAAAACCAACACAGAGCAGAGACCAGAGAAAGAAGTTGGTTTAAGTGTGTGTGTGTGTGTGTGTGTGTGTGTGTGTGTGTGTGTGTGTGTGTGTGTGCTCACATATTTCTTCTCTGCAAATGTTACAGATTACAGGTATTTACTGTTAATACCAATGCATCTTTGGAAAATAAAGGAAAAGGTGGGAATTACACTGCTGCCAGTATATTACTGTAAATTCAAATAATACATCACAGTGTATGTCTATTTACAGTAAAATACCATAACATTTAAAAACAGTATGCTTACTGTAAATAAGCAGTAGTTTACTGGCGAAGCTGGCAGTATTTTACTATAAATTTACAGTGAGAATATTTACAGTGTAAAGTGCATTGTTTTCTTGTTCTATATTGTCATGTACTGTACGGTCTGTAACAAACTGTATGATTGATAATTAATGTTTGTATGCAGCTGTTTTCATTGCTCAAGACAAATTTCCTACAGGACAAGAAAGTGTGTCTTATTTTAGTTTATCTTAAAAGCACTCAAGCTAATTAGTGGTGTTGCAGGCCTTGAAACTGTTTGAACAAAAGTGTCACAGAATCAGACAGAAGTGCGAGCCGACAGATGACACAGAGCCCGGAAACAAATATTCTCTCTCATTTATTCCCTTTGCATTCTCTATTTTAATAAGCCCTACTTCTCCTCCTTTTGTAGCCATCACAATCTTTCTCCCTCAAGGTTGCTATAGTAACAGGGTCCCTGTCTTAGTGTATATTGTCTCCAAAATGAAAAAGCAAAAGCTGTGCCTTGAGCTGGAAGCACACAGAGACTCGCGCTTCCAACGACCAAAAAGGGATAATTGTTGCAGAAAATATAAAATCCCTGCCCTTGAAATAGCATGGAGGGGTGAAACAGAGTTCTTTCATGAAACACGTGCTTAAGCTTTAAAACCACCACCCCAACCCCTTTACTATACTGATGTAGTGGTAAAGTGGAAACCAAACGATCAGCTCCAATGCCAGCTCCAATGGCATTATAAGAATCAAAAGAAAAAAATTATTTCCTTTTCAGAAAATAAGCAGATTGAGCACAGGTTGTATTAAGAATGAATGGAGAGGAACATGTGCTTCCCTTCCTCTCCTGTGGGGTTTACAGTACAGCTGCTGGCCTTGCCCTACTTTCTCTGACTGCAAAGAGTGAGAAAGCGAAGCAGTGAAAACACCAGAGAACTTCACAATTACCCACAGTCCTCTCTGAGAGATGTCTCGCTTCTCTCCCAATCATCAATCTGTCATTTAGCAGGTGATCCTTAACTTTAGCAGAATAGACACTGTTGCCATATATACTCTGAATGTTGAATTTTCCAATAAAACCAATTTATTACCAATGTAATCTTGTAACTTGGTGAAATATCACATTGACATAAGAGTTCAGACCCTTTACTACGACCCTTGAGATTTAGCTCAGGAGTCTCCCATTTCTCTCAATCATCTCTGAGGTGTTTCTACAGCTTGATTGGATAAACCTGTGGTCAATTTAATTGATTGGACCTGATTTGGAAAGGCACACATCTTCTATATAAGGTATTACAGCTGACAAAGCATATCAGAACACATATTTGAAAGTAGTTGAAAAAAACTGAAAACTGGGCATACAGGAGCTGCATTCTTCATCTTGGTGTGTGAGGCAGCAGTGAAAAAGAGAATTTTAGACCACCTTTCAGTGTATACGACAGAATCAATTGGAATGTTATTAGTTTTTTTCAATCGCTAACAAGCGCTTACCCATACTTCGGATACTTTTTCTAAACTCTTAACACAGACTGACACCTACAAAACACAATTGGCCAAATGGATAATTTTCTTCTCAAAAACACATTTTGTTAAATATATACTAACTCTCCATTACAAGACAGAAAGCATGTTTCTCTGCACACACTGACTTTAACAAAACACTGGAAATCTGACTCAAAATGAAATTATTCTGTCAAAGAATAACACTTGTTTTGACTTCACAAGGTACATGCAGTCAATCAAAGTACACCAGGTTTCAAAAAACTGGCTATTGTTGACATTATAAAAACTGCATAGACTTATGTTTCAGGTATTTGCATGCAAAACATGCAATCCACCTTTTACACTAAATTTCTTGGTTGGGAACTGTATGTCCACATGTACAATAATGTTTACATTCAAACACATTTCAGTAAAAAGCAAATCAGTTTTTTTTTTCTTACTGTTTACTAAAGGAAGTACAGTAGAAACACAGTATACAGTAATAGAACAGAAAAAGTTTTACAGTAATGCTTACAGTGAACAAAATATCCATGAAACACAAGAGCATTCCGTAAAAAAAAAACAACCAGCAAAAAGCCCAGATAAAAAAGGGGGAACAAAAAAGCACAAAATTACTGTATCTAATCCCAGTGATCTTCAGGGTTAGGCCACATGTTTTCATCAACATCACATCTGATATCATCCAAGGCGATGCACCTGGGATAAAACCGCTTGGCATGTCGGATCCACCCTTGGCAATCATGAACTGTGATATCCCTGCATCCAGCATCCATGGCTTCAAGGAGGGACATCTGGTCATGTGGCTGATGGTCATAAACCTTCCACCTCCATCCATTCAGAAAAGAACTCCTCTATGGGGTTGAGGAAAGGTGAATAGGGTGGAAGGAAGAGACTTACCAGTCTTGGGTGGTCTTCAAACCATGATGTTATTGCTTGTGAATGGTGGAAAGCAACATTGTCCCAGGAAATTACAAAGGTCCTCATGTTTTCACCCTCCTGATCCTGCTCTGGTACCAGGTGCTGGTGGAGATCATTGAGAAAGGTGAGGAGGCGCTCGGTATTATAGGGTCCAACCTGACATTATAATAAGTAATCCTGCATTTGCCATTGCTGCACACATGGTAATGTTTGCCCCTCTCTGTCCTGGCACATCAACTGTGGCCCTCTTTCCAATTATATTTCGTCCACGTCGACGCCTTTTGGACAGATTGAATCCTGCCTCATCTATGTAAATGAATTAATGAGGGGCCTGGTTGGCCTCCAATTCCATAACTCTCTGAAACAAAGTTTATGTATATCATGTCATTATTGTATATCATACTGTACTGTAACCTATTACTGTGTAGGTTATCTACTTGCAAAGTGCAAAGCTTATAGAACTGGACATTGAGTTGAATATACACTATACCTGGACATATTGTCGTCATAGCTCCTTGACTCTCTCACTGTTCCTCTCAAAGGGAACAGTGTAGAGCTGCTTCATCCGCACTCTGTGTTTAGACAATGTCCGCATAATGGTTGTGAGGCTGATGCTTTCGATATTGTTAAATATCTCATGGTCCTCCACAATTCGAGCTTGAATTTCACTCAGTTTTATTGCATTATTTGCAACAACCATTTCTACAATGGCAAGCTCTTGATCATTATTGAGGAGCTTTCCTCTTCCCCCAGAGGGTGGAAGACGTTGCATTCTTTAGCGGGACAAAAGAAATTCAACATATGCATTACTGTATGACCTTATTGACATGTCAAGTGAGAATAGAAACAATCCATGTAAAATGCAATACTTATCTGTTGGTTTGTTGAAAGATGCGTATAATGGAGGCAACCGTTGACCGCCTCAACTTGGGTTGCACTCTTTCACCAGCCTCTCTTAGTGAAAGACCGTGGTTGATTACATGGTCAATGATAGTGGCACGAATTTCATCACTGACTACTGTTCTTGCAGCCCTTGGAATGCCACCACCACGCATTCTTACACCTCTACCTTGCCCTCTCCTTGGGCCTGCTCTTCTCCCCAGCCCTGCTCCTCTCACTGCTCCTCTCACTGCTCCTCTCACTGCACCTGCACCTCCTTCTGCATCTCTCACTGCTTCTGCACCTCTCCCTCCATCTCTCACTGGGCCTGGTCTTCTCCCTGGGCCCCTTGCTCTTCCTCTTCCTCGTCCAGACATTACAGTGTTTGTATTTTTCTGTTTCTGTTTCCGAAAACATCACTCCTCAAAGTCCTTCTTTTATAGTGATTGAAAGAAATAACCCCTGCCACTGAGTATAAGCCAGACTGGAATCAGCTGTGGTTGGCCCACTTTACCCAACATAAATCAGCTGTGTGTCAATTTTTCAATTGTCTTTTTTTTTAATTTTCAGCTGAGATATGTTGTTTTTGAACTAATATCATTGCGGAAGCAGATGTTTTTATACTGTATCTAAGGTTTGGATAATTGTTTTTGCTATTGTGGGATGTTGTATGTTAACATTCGTAAATACTACACAAACAATCCATCATTTTGTTGGGAGGTATAGCTTGTCTGTTAAGAAAATGTAAGCGTTGTGGAAATGTGTTCACTGACTGCATATTGTGTGAAAAAGACATGAAATATGTGAATTGTATGGCCAAAAAAGACTGATGCTGTGCTAATTGTGTTTAGAGTTTTGAAAATGTGACAACTGTTTGGACAAATGCTTGTTAGCGACTGAAAAAAACTGTAGTTATGCACGCTTTATATATGCAGCAAACATGTCAGCAGTGTGGAAGCACTGTTAGAACTGTCAAATAAAAACAGCAATATTTATGATTCTGATCCTAGGTACTTGTCTGCTTGCCTGTTTGTGAATGGAATCTGTTAGTGTGTGTTGTGCTCTTCTGGCCAAATTGTCGCTCTGCACACACACTGTTAATCTGTCATGACATGTCGTTCTATTTCGTATAGGCTTCGCCCTCTAAGCCACGCTATTGGGTTTATCCCTTCGCGCATGCGCAGTCGTGAAGATTTTCTTTCCCGCCCTAGCTCAGGCTTCAACTACGTCCGCAAATACTGTATATAAACAGAGCGGACCCGTAGCTCTGCTCCCACTTTTTCTTCAGCAAAGCAGTTATGAAGAAGGTTATGAAGACCTCCGGCTCCAGCGGCATCCGCTCCTGCCCCTCCTGCGAGACCGGCTACATCTTTTCGCCGGATCTCCACCCCCGCTGCAAGACCTGCCTCGGTGCTTCTCACGCCGGCAAGGCTCTCACCTCCGACGCCTCCTGCCCTTTTTGCGCCCGCCTGCCTTCTAAAGAGCTTCAACGGCGGGCGGATGCTTTTCTGGCTTTTGAGGTCGACGGAGAGGGGGACGGTAGCTGGGCAGACCGACGTGACACCGTCGACGCCCTGGAACCGCTGGAAGAGGGCGTCTTCGACGGGCACGGGTCCGATGACTTGTCTCCCCCGAATGACGATTCCCTCTCCGGTTTTCCCTCCTCCCCGCTGGGAGAACTGGAACCCGAGACAGAGATTGACGCCTTTCCACTACGGCTCTCCCCGTCTCCAGAACGGCCAGGGGCACCGCCTCAGCGGTCGTCCCCTCTGCCACAGGCGGCTCCACCCTCCACCACCAAGGCTCTTTTTCTGGACCTGCCAGACATCGTTAAAAAAGCAGTGGACCAGAGAGGCATAGCGCTCCCGGCGGAGCTTCCAGCCCCCACTCGCGGCCTCTTGAGCGGTGATGTCTACTCCCAGGAACTGCCGTCCAAACGGGCTCCATTCTGGCCGCGCTTCACAGAGCTTCGGCCATTCGTGGAGGAGGCTCTCGCTCAGCCCGGGAAACTGAGGGCTCCAGTCTCTCGCTATGCCCCGTTCAAACGGGTTCATGGCGACACAGAGGCAGGCTTCCCTTCGGTCCCCCCCCTGGAGCAGAGCCTGGCGTCAATCCTACTCCCGAAGGCTACTTTTTTTGGCCACCGGAAGCCGACCCCCCCATCCCCCCAAGATCAGGTTTGCGCCCAGGTTACTGACCGGTCACACCAATGTGCGGCCCAGGGCTTGGCGGCGCAAAACAACATCGCCTTGCTAGCCTCCGCCGTCTCCGCCATGGCCACCAACCCGGAGGCTCTTCCTCCGGAGCTAGCCATGGAGATTGGCAAAGTGATGGCCGCAATCCTCACCCTCACCACAGCGACCACGGTGGCGTTGTCGAGGATCCAGGCGTGGCAGACTGTGGCCCAGCTAAATATCTGGCTCCACATGTCACAGCTACCCACGGAGGTCAGACGTGAGCTTCTGTACGGCCCCATAGCTCCCGATGGGCTATTTGGGCCTCGCTTACAGACAGCCACGTCCCACCTCCACCAGGCGACCGAGGAAGCTGAGCGGCTACGGCGGCTTGGCTCCTGGAAAGCGGCTCCCCATCAGCAGCGCCACCGCTCCTCCAACCGCCATAAGAGGAAACGCCCCACAGCCTCTGCTGCGGCTGCGCCTTCCCAGGCTTCGACCTCCGCTCCTCCGCCTGCCCCCCCACAGCGGCAGCCGGCCCCTGAGCGGCAGGTTTCACAGGGCCGGAGGACCATGAAGGCAGCTCCCACCTGGTCAAACCCGCCCCCGGAGCCACCCAGCAAGCAGCGGCGACGGTGGCAATGACGGGGCGCGGGTTGGGAACCGGAAACACAACGGCCCTTTTAAGGGCCACTTCAGTCTTTCTAAAGAGCAGTTTCCATCCAACCGATTAGCCCTTGTTCCCACTGAACATTACGCTGATGTCATGACAGATGTTCCCCACACAAGCACACACCAGGTCACCGCTGCTCGCGGAGCTCCGCCGCTCTCTCACTATGCAGACAGCGGGAGCATACGCTCAGTTATCCTCCTCTCCCCGTCTATGCCAGCGGGATGAGGACAACGATGACCCGCCACCCTTTCGACAGGGCCCTACCATGGGCTGGGCGACACAATCTACTCATGTCTCGCCCAGCGACGGGACGGGCTCGCTCTCAGAGCACAGCGCGGCATGGATCAGGCTGACACACATGGACTCGTGGATGTCAAAACTGATATCACGGGGCTACACTCTCCAGTTCGCCTCCCCCCCGCCTCGTTTTGCGGGCGTGTTGGAGACAACCGTGTCATCCCGGGCAGAATCAGACGCCATGACGTCAGAACTACGGGAACTGCTGTCAAAAGGAGCAATTTCCCGTGTTCCTCCGGGGGAGGAGAACAAGGGGTTTTATTCCCGATACTTTCTCACTCCAAAAAAGTCAGGTGGGTTACGCCCCATCCTTGACCTGTCCCAGTTCAACCGGTGCGTCATGGAGCGTCCATTCCACATGTTGACTATCAGACATGTGTTGGAATGCGTGCGCCACCAAGAATGGTTTACAACTGTGGATCTGAAAGACGCACACTTTCACATCCAAATCATTCCCAGGCACAGGAAATTCCTGCGTTTCTTTTTCTGAGGGGCTCATTTCCAGTACAACCGACTACCGTTCGGTTACTCACTGGCCCCCCGCACTTTTTCCAAGTGTATGGAGACGGCGCTTCAGCCGTTATGGAAAAAAGGCGTCAGAGTCCTGTTTTATCTGGACGATTTGCTCATCCTGGCTCCCTCTCGGGAAACGGCGGCGCTGCACACTGTGGCAGTTCTGCAGCACCTGCAGACACTGGGTTTCACCATAAACTGGCAGAAAAGCTCATTGGTTCCCACACTATCGATAGTTTATCTGGGCGTAGTGCTAAACTCGATTGTTATGAGAGCAAGGCTGTCAACACCAAGGCAAGACACGCTGCTCTCTCTCCTGTCGCGCACCACGCCACGCGCAAAGGTGTCAGCGCTGTCCGTCATGCGCCTTCTTGGCATGATGTCCGCGGGCTACATGGTGGTCCCCTTGGGGCTTCTCCACATGAGAAAAATCCAGAGGTGGTTCCTCCGTCAGCGTCTCGACCCCATACGTCACAAGTGGCGAATGCTGATCATTCCTCCTTCCCTACAGTCGGACCTGTCATATTGGGGGAACCCCCGGACCTTGTCAGCTGGGGTTCCCCTGGGCAAGGTTACGTCATACGTGACAGTGTACACGGACGCATCCCTCACTGGTTGGGGGGAAATGTGCGAATCACAGGTGGTGGGAGGAGAATGGCCACCCCCCCCTCTCCCACACATAAATTGTCTGGAGCTGTACACGGTGCTGAAAGTTTTGAAACACTTTGCCCCGGTGGTAGCAGGGAGACATGTTGTCGTACAGACAGACAATGTTACTGCAGCAGCGTTCATAAATCGCCAGGGCGGCGTACGTTCGGCCCGGCTATTGGAAATAGCCAGGAGCCTTCTGCTGTGGGCACACAGTCACCTGCTGTCCCTCAAGGCTGTTTACATCCCCGGGATACTAAACCGGGCGGCAGACCTAATGTCGAGGGGAGGGCCCTCTCACAACGAGTGGAAATTGAATCGCACTATTGTTCAGAAGCTGTGGAGCAGGTTCGGGAAAGCGGAGGTGGATCTGTTCGCCTCACGAGAAAATACACAGTGCGCTCTGTGGTTTTCCTTGAGCGCACGGGACAATCCACCCCTCGGCGTGGACGCTTTCTCCCACCACCCCTGGCCCAGAACCCTCCTATATGCTTTTCCCCCGGTCCCTCTGATTCCTTGTCTCCTGGAACGCATCCAGGAGGAGAATCTGTTGGTCATCTTGGTGGCGCCGAAGCGCACGAGCGCATCCTGGTTCCCGACACTGGTCCAGCTGCTGGACGCCCTGTCACAGCTGGACGCCGCGATATTCCACCCCCCGGTGATAACCCAGCGACTGTGGGGCTGGCTGCTGAGCGGGAACGCTTGCAGAGGTTAGGCTTGCCTCCTGCCGTGGTGCGCACTATTCAGAGCGCGAGAGCCCCATCCACAACAGCGTGTTACGCGGCGCGTTGGTCTGCTTTCCAGCGCTGGTGCACGGAGAGGGAAACAGACCCCATATCGTGTCCCCTGCCTCTCGTGTTGACTTATCTCCAAACATTGGTAGATAACGACCTGGCTCCGTCCACAGTCAAAGCCTACACAGCGGCCATTTCATCCTGCCACGAAGGCTATGGAGAGAGAACGGTTTTTGCGCACCCCCTAGTAAAGCTTTCTTTAAAAGGGGTCAGACGACAAAAACCCGCCGTGCGCTCTCCACTCCCCAATGGGATCTGGCCCTGGTGCTTCGAGCTCTGGGGAAGCCTCCTTTCGAGCCCTTGGCACAAGCCTCTCTCAGGTTGCTGTCCCTAAAAACGGCGCTTCTCCTTGCCCTGACGTCAGCCAAGCGAGTGAGCGACTTATATGCGCTGTCAGTTTCACCGTCCTGTCTCTCCATTAGAGGGGACGGGAGCGCAGCCACCCTACAGCCTAACCCTTCCTTCACAACGAAAATTTTAACAAATTCCTTTCGGTCAAGGGTTTTTTCCCTCTAGGGTTTTTTCCCCCCGCCTCATAACAACGACGTGGAGGAGGTTTCCCACCGATTGTGCCTGGTGCGTGCGTTATCACAGTACGTTTTACGCACGGCGGACATAAGGCGGACACAACAGCTGTTTGTACACTATAGGGAACACTCCCAACGAGCGGCCCTGTCAAAACAGCGTCTATCTCACTGGCTGTGTGAAGCTATCACCCAGGCCTATAACACGGAGGGGGCCTTCTACAAGGGCACTATCGGCATCAACAGCTCTGTTCAGAGGCATGTCAGTAGCCGACATCTGCGCGGCGGCCTCTTGGGCATCCCCATGCCCTTTCATCTGTTTCTATTTGCGGGATATGTCCGAGCCCTCTCTGACTCAGTCGGTACTATCCTCACTCAACGACGGATGATGCCCCGTCGTATGTGGGCCGGGTGCCGAGAGGAGAGCGGCGTCCCACATATATGTGTAGCCTATGTACATATGTACATATGTATATATATATATTTGTCGCTATCACACATCCTCTCTCACTGCCATGCACGCCTACAATCATGATATGTGCCACTCCATGTGTACTGCCTGGGGTCCTCCCCCCCCTAATGTGGGTGGCTGGGAGGGACTCGTGCATCCCATAATTATCAATCATGTACTACCCTCTAACGGATTATCTGATACAGTCCCCTGTCAGTGCATGAGAGAGAGACAGAGGGAAAAAGTTTAGTCTATGTTCCACTGTGGGCTCTGGGTTGCAGGTGGCATTGACTACATCAGCTTCGCCCTAACCCAATAGCGTGGCTTAGAGGGTGAAGCCTATACGAAATAGAACGATAGTTACGTTATTGTAACTCCAGATTCTATGAGTATAGGCGTAGCCCTCTAAGATCCGGGCCACCTGCTCCAGTTACATTTGCTGAAGAAAAAGCTTATGTTGGGAGCAGAGCTACGGGTCCGCTCTGTTTATATACAGTATTTGCGACGTAAGTGAAGCCCGAGCGGCACGCTAGGGCGAGAAAGAAAATCTTCACGACTGCGCATGCGCGAAGGGATAAACCCAATAGCGTGGCTTAGAGGGCTACGCCTATACTCATAGAATCTGGAGTTACAATAACGTAACTATCATTACGTGTGGTAACTTGGTGTAGAGTTTAATGTAAAACATGTGTGCCTAATATTATAATACTATTAATTACGGTGGCCCTGAAGTGCAAACCATGACAGCAAATCCCACAAGACAACAGCAAGTCGCCACAACACAACAGCAAATCACACAACACTACAGCAAATCACACAACATGACAGCAAATCACACAACACAACAGCAAATCACACAACACGACAGCAAATCACACAACTCAACAGCATTGGTGAGACTAAAATGTAAAGGGTAGATACTACTGGACACTGATCGACGTCCTGATTGGTTGTGTGGCACATAGTATATTTTGGGGTATTTTACACTGTTATTTTTTATTTTATGTATTTAATTTTGTATATTTGCAAAAATGGCAGATACCCCAAATTAATGTATTCTTTATGTGAGTATAAAGGCACAAGATCATCCATTGGTGTAAACTGTTGTGTTGTGTGATTTGCTGTCGTGTTGTGTGATTTGCTGTTGTGTTGTGGGGTTTGCTGTGGTGTTGTGGGATTTGCTGTTGGTGTTGTGTGATTTGCTGTTGTGTTGTGTGATTTGCTGTCGTGTTGTGGGATTAGCGGTCGTGTTGTGTGATTTGCTGTTGTGTGATTGGCTGTCGTGTCGTGTGATTAGCTGTCGTGTTGTGTGATTTGCTGTTGTGTTGTGTGATTTGCTGTCGTGTTGTGTGATTGGCTGTTGTGTTGTGTGATTTGCTGGTGTGTTGTGGGATTTGCTGTTGTGTTGTGTGATTTGCTGTCGTGTTGTGTGATTTGCTGTCATGTTGTGTGATTTGCTGTCGTGTTGTGTGAATTGCTGTCGAGGTTTGCACCTAGGGTCACCGTAATTAATAGATCCAGCAAATATAAGTCACTGCAGTATAGATCCACTCTAGGCATGTTTTTAAGAATAAATACTTTTACTACTGCTTTGAGAATTATCTTTGTCTGATATGGGTTTTTTCCCCACACAAAAAGGTTCAATTGAGTCAACAAAAAGCCATCTACTCCTTCTCTCTGATTCAAAAACCCAGAATGATTAGGTTATATATATAATAATTAAATATTTTACTCATATCGTGCAGCCCTATATGAACCTGTGTTTGAAAAAGAGATGTTTAATCTCAAGGGGCTCTGGTTAGTTAGAGGTTCAGCAGCTATAATGAGGGACCTATATATTCAGCACCTTATAAAAATGACGTTCAGTAAATGTCTGTGATTGGGACAAAGTTGTTTCAGTGTGTGCTTTTCTTTGTACCTTTTAAGTGCGAGTTTAATAATCAGAGCATATAGTGTTCCTTTGGCAGCACTATTCTATTCTACATTGCAAAACAAATGAGTACAGTTTCCTTTATTACGGGAGAGGGAAAAGAACCTGGGGATGTATTAGGTGTTATTAGAATGCGTTTTATATCCCTCACATGTCATTGTACATTTCATTTCAGAATGTGGGGAGTGTAAGACTGTGAGTGGAATACCAAGCGTTCAATACAAACAAAATGTGTTGATAATAAATAACTGATATAGTCTGCTGATATTCAACATAATAATAGGTTGTAATCGTTTGAACCTATGTGATTTTTAGAAAGAACATTCAAATGTCATTTTTGGCCAGTTTTGACAGCTCTTATGTGTATTGGATGAAAAATTAGAAGAGCCTTCTGTGTGCGCTCTCCCAGTCGTTTGTTTGCTTAACAGCCGTTTTCAAGATGAACAGCCAGTCAGATAGACTGGCTGTTCAGTCACTCACTGTCGGCCCAACTTGGACGGTTGGCGTGTCAGGGCCTTACCTAACATAGCAATGGTACAGGAAATAACAGAATTGTTTCTTTACTTCGTATAACCCAAAAAAGGAGTCATGTTTAATTTAAAAGTAGGTTGACCCAGAAACAATGCAAATGAAGGCACAGTGTGTATATATAGCTTGAGTTGTGTAATGTATGAATGAATCTTGAATGCTTGTTCAGCATCACAGAGGAATTATTTAAAACACAGCTCCATCCATCCACTTACCCAACCCCATCATTCATTCATCTCTTTATTCAATCATTCCTACATTTGCTACATTCACGTTGTCCAAAAACGGGTCATCCGCTAAGTGTAGAGAGTATGCCGTCATGAGTAGGAGCCCACCCACACATGCACGCACGCACGCACGCACGTACGCACGCACACACACAAACAGTGTGGTTCCAGCTTTGACATTCTCATTTTTCAGAGCATGCTTTGCAGGAATTCAGAGAACATACTGAATATTCAATGGCCTTCCATGAGCAAGAGTGACAGTCCAACATTTAGTGCTCATAACTGTGGGAGACTACCTTCAAATCCTTGCAACAATTAAATAAACTAAACATTATCTATGATTTTATATGATTTTTAGAGATGTGTTTGAACTTCAGCAAAGACTCCGATCACAGAAGAAAGTACATTGTTGAATGGAAAGTAGATCAGAGAGGCATGAAATATTTTAAAGAATGATAACATTTTAACCATAAAGTACAATGGTGTGAGTAGAAAAGGGGGCCTCATTAAAACCAAAAAAGTGTATTTCCTTGGTAGCATTAATGTCTTTAATACATTTCATGGGGATCTGCCACATAGATTGTGAGATATCTTCTTTGTTAAGATGACATTTGGTACTGAGTGTGGTGCTAGAGATGGAGAGAAATTCCACCTCTAAGGAGTGTCATGCCACCACCTCATGCAAAAGGCCGATGAGGCAAAACTTTTAGAAAGGCATTTTGAAGAAGCCGGACATGAAGCAGAAGATGTGCAAACACTGTGGCATTTATTTACAACAAAAAAACCAAAGGGCACAAAATGAAACCCGGGAATTACAATGACACTAAATTAAACTATAGCAACGCACAGAGCTGACCGTAAGCTGTAAACAGGCAAGAGGCCGTAAACTGTCACAAACTGCAGTAAAAACCCTGATTGAGACGCAGATTCTATGCTGTATACAAGAATGCTTCTAAAACCCCAATAATACCAGTATATCCCACGTCTTAATTGGAAAATTCTAAATTTGGAAAGGGCCTAATTCGGAATATACATACAGAAAATGCTGTTTACATGACCTGTATCAAATTCGAATATTGTCATATTTGGAATAATAGTGGAATATTATTGGGCATGTAAACATACTCATTGTTTCTTGTATACAAGCTGGGCTGTGAAGTACATGTACTGTATACCCCTGCAGCCCCCAAGAGGTGTGTGTGTGTGTATGTGTGTGTGTGTGTGTGTATGTGTGTGTGTGTGTATTATTCTTGCAGAACAATGCACACGCAATGCAAAATAATACAGACCCACTATGATGATTATATCTTTTAAAAACATAGGCCAAGACACATTTTGACTAGTTGGCAACACAGCTGCATCCAGGGGTCTGTTCCAAACAGTGAGATCAATCTCGACACCATTATGACAAAGCAAAAACAGGAATTAGACATTCAATTTATTAAGAAGAAAACTGAAATATCACATTGACATAAGAGTTCAGACCCTTTACTACGACCCTTGAGATTTAGTTCAGGAGTCTCCCATTTCTCTCAGTCATCTCTGAGGTGTTTCTACAGCTTGATTGGATAAACCTGTGGTCAATTTAATTGATTGGACCTGATTTGGAAAGGCACACATCTTCTATATAAGGATATCAGAACACATATTTGAAAGTAGTTGAAAAAAACTGAAAACTGGGCATACAGGAGCTGCATTCTTCATCTTGGTGCGTGAGGCAGCAGTGAAAAAGAGAATTTTAGACCACCTTTCAGTGTATACGACGTTGTGGGATCAATTGGAATGTTATTAGTTATGCACGCTTTATAAATGTATAAATAGATAAAGCTGCCGAAGCTGAACATTATATTCCAAAACACATATGTTTATTTTTAAAGTTTTAAGTCTTAAATTCAACTAAAATGTAACAGTGAACAATCAGTGTTGGACCTACAGTCTGTTGAGATGCCTCTCCAAACGTAGAAACCAAGCGCAGTCACACCATAAAACGTTAAGACACGTTGAGAAAAAAGATCCGCATTTTGCCGTAATCCAATGACAAAAAAAAAGTAATCCACAGCTATCAGTAGATCCACAAAAAGGTAAATGACACGGTGTATCCAGCAAGGCCGATACGAGCGCCACATTCACCAGCCAGCTCCAAACAGGTGAACGTGGCCTCTCCACTTCACCGTTTAAAAAGTGGAATAAACGTATAAAAGTCCAAATCTACACAAAACCCGCAATCAATTAGTAAGCTGACATCACATTTATATACATGGCATTTAGGAAACCTTTATTGCAAGGTTGGCACGGCAAGATGTCCAGACTAGTGCCCCTCCCATCTCCGCATATGGGGTCAGACCCATCTGCTAGGGGGTCGAGACTGAGAGCTACATGGATAAATATGCACCAAACAAGCCACTTTGAAATTTTGCTCTTTTCATGAATAAAAAAGTTGGGTGACCCCCCCACCCAGATGACCCTCCCCTCAGCAAAATATAAAAAGACATGATCCTCCCCTATTTTCCTCCGGTGGTCCATTCCATAAATACCGAACGGTCCCTAAACAGCATTTTACGTTTGGATATTCCAAATAAGGCCCTTTTCCGAATTTAGCATTTTCAGATTGACGTGTGATATGTTGGTATTATTCTGGTTTTAGAAGCATTCTTTGGACATGTATAGCCTACAGCCCATTCGGAATCTGTGTGTCAATCAGGGTTTTTACTGCAGTTTGTGACAGTTTATGGCCTCTTGACTGGGTACGGCTTACGGTCAGCTCTGTGCGTTGCTATGGTTACTGTACACAAGCCAACCAGCCAACAATTTGCAGGGCTGAGGTAGAGAGAAACACAGCTACTTCTAAACATTATCAAAGACTTGGATATTAACAGGTTTTTCGATATGCACAAACATCGCAACGCCGACCTTTTCAAGAAGCTGGTTGCAGGAATGAAAGAGGGAGGCTGTGTTTGCACCGTCGAACAAGTCCGCCACCGTTGGAAAACTTTGAAAAAATCACACCACAAACACGACAAACAGTAAAAATGGATGAAAAGGTAATTCTGCTTACGGTTCACTGTGAACCGCCATGTTGCTGTGTGTGTGTGTGTGTGTTTATGTCAACAAATTTGGGCTACATGGATCTTGCCCGGCTATCAGACTTAAATGACCCTTCCAATTGCACTTCTCCATGACAGAGGTCAATTTCTTTTGTAGTTCATAGTACAATGTATAAGTCCAATATCATTCTCCTTTTTGCTCTGCTTTGTAGTGCGGACAGAATTAGTTGTGTTTGTTGACCCCACTAAATGGCACTCTAGGTTTAAAGGTCCCATGGCATGAAAATTTCACTTTATCAGGTTTTTTAACATTAATATGCGTTCCCCCAGCCTGCCTATGGTCCCCCAGTGGCTAGAAATTGTGATAGGTGTAAACCAAGCCCTGGGTATCCTGCTCTGCCTTTGAGAAAATGAAAGCTCAGATGGGCCGATCTGGAATCTTGCTCCTTATGAGGTCATAAGGAGCAAGATTACCTCCCCTTTCTCTGCTTTGCCCGCCCAGAGAATTTGGCCCACCCAGAAGAGAGAGACATCATGGCTTTCAAACGAGCAAAGTGGCAGTTAGTCAAGGCCACACCCCCACTCTCCACCTTGCTCCCCCCTCTCTGCTCCTCAATAGCTACAGACACAGAAATGGCACATACTAAGGAAAGCTCATTGTGGGACTGGCTCTAGTGGCTGTAATTCTGCACCAAGGCTGAATTTTGGGAAAGAGACTTCAGATACAGATACGTATTAGGGGACCACTAAGGTCTATATAAAAGAGACTTCAGATACAGTACTAGGGGACCACTAAGGTCTATATAAAAGCATCCAAAGAGCACCATGTCATGGGACCTTTAAAGAAAAAGGCTCAAGGAATGGCAATCCAGTGTGCTTTCAACCCTTTGGTGAACAGAAAGAGCCATGTAGTGAGCTCAGAAAAATAAAGAAAATGCTTCATGACGCTCACTACTGTTTTTGGTCTATTGCTTCATCTTATAAATGGTCCACTATATTCACTAGTAAGTCTCTGTTTCTCTCCGCGGTAGCGTACAGTGGGTTATTTAAATGACAACAACTGCCTGCTGGTGACGATGGCGTTGAGATCGGAAAATGAAAGAAAAGAGCTAAGAGATTAAACACCGCTGTACAGGTGAGTTGAGTGGAAGAAGAGCTGAGCGGAACTGCAGAGTTGGGGATAATTCTCTGCGGGTTCATAACGTGGAGCAACGCTTTACACATGCACATTATTTGATCCACTTTTAATATAAAAATATTGATTACTGGAGCTTTATGATACAGGCTGCCAACATCAGTCCATTGGTCTCAAATGAGACAGACTCATAAAAAGACTGTAATTATGACGCCATAAATACATCATTTAAAATGCACTCATTTCTACTTGTTTGTTGTGAAAACATTCATTCTGCATGGTTCTTATTGGTCACAGTCCAAAGAATAGGCCTGAATGGAGTGTGAGCTGACTGCTGTCTATCTGTGTTTGTCCCCTGATGGACCTAAAACCAACGTGTGTAACATGGAATAGGTCCAAATCTTATACCTTGGCAAAAAGCAGGTGTTGTTAGAATCTTTGACCTCTTTGAGAATACAAGATCCCAAACATTTGAATCACTGAAAGCTCAGTACCATATATCAAACAAAGATTTCTACAAATATTTGCAGGTCAGACACTTTGTGTATAAGAACAACTTGCCACATGCTTTGCATCCAGTGGACAGATTTCTCCTTAACTATAAGCAGCACAAGCATTTTCTATCTAAGTTATATTTTGAAATATTAAGCTTTAACCTAGGTAAACGTACATGTTTAGCCCTTATGTTGTCTTTGGGTCAAATTTGACCCGTTTTCAACGTTTTTTCATATCAGACAATATGGGACCTCGAAATAAGCGCCGAAAATGTTAAAAATAAATAAATGACAAAACATTGGGAAAAGCGACAAAAACGATGACAAAAAAACCGGAAGAAAACATCAAAAACTATGAAAAAGCACCAAAAACCTCAAAAAGAGCGCCTGAAACATTGTAAAAGTCAGAAAAAACGTGACTAAACATCAGAAAAAGCAATAAAAATGTTGAAAAAAAGTGAAAAAAGCTAGTGTTTTCGGGGTCGTTAATGACAGTCCTACTGTTTCCATGTGTGATGACACTCCTATTGTTTCCATGTGGAAATCTAGCCTGGTTGACACCAGACCCTTCTCAGTTGTAACTGAGAGTGGGTCTGGGAAAGGTTCATTGACAGTTCATTTCCAAAGGGGCGTCACCAACGGACACCGCTCAAATGCCTCTGGGCGCATTGGATAGTCCAACCAATCAGACCAACGATCCGGGAGACACTGCGCTTCGGTGGCCGTCATGTTGAATGTAAACAAAAAGCTGCTCGCCATCGCTGTGCTGTCGTTGTTGCGTAAAGCCTGCCTCAATGGTTGTGATTGGTGTAAAGCCCGCCTCAGCGGTTGTGATTGGTGCCTCGATTTTGGGGACATTGGAAATGGGTTTGAATGGGCTCTTCGCCAGACTGACTTGCAGAGCAAATCTCAAATTTGCCAGAAGTTCGTTAGGGTTTACCCAGGCTAGTGGAAATCTCTTATTTCAGAGGTTGTGACTTTGGAAAAACTTGGACACTACATCAAGAAACAGACTGATATTTGTCTGCATAAGTGGAAGAGGCCACTGGAACTTTTGGGAATGGACTATAGTCTGGACTTGAATGTATAGATAATATGATGGACAATTGACACATTTCTGTTAAAAAAATCTATAAATAAAAAAAAAACATGATTTATTAAATCATGGCAACAATTATTAGGCTATTTTAATATCTTAGTATTCTCTGCAAAAAAAAGGTATGTTTAAAGGCTTTAGGTTGCCCTACATGTTATTGTAGGCCCAGTTTGATATGCAACTTCATTTTGTACAATATATGTAGTAGGGGGTCCCTGCTGCATCTCTCTTTCAGTTAAGGGGTCCTTGGCTTAAAAACGTTGAAGACCCCTGCATTAATTCATTATTATTGATTAATGGTGTGTGGTGATGGCCTTTTACGCCTAGCTTCTCTGTGTGCAGCTCTCTGCCTGAATAGCAGACTGATCTGATCTGACAAACCACACACTGTAAAACATCTGGAAGTCCATGGGAATGTCACCGCTCACTGAGTCACACGGCTTGTATGAGTGTGTTCTTTAATCAGCATTATAGAAAATATGCGTGGGAATGTGATGAATTGCTATCATGTGGATGTGTTGATGCCATTCAGGAGGGTGGTAGAGAAGTGTGTCCCTCCTGGAGGAGGATGTGATGGACGACATTTACATTGATTTAGTGCATAAAGGCTATTGGCAGATCATACACATTTCAATGCACAGGGATTTGTGTGTGCGTTTGTGTGTAAAGGGGGGATGGGTGCTCTCCTTCTACCACAACATGTGTGCAAGAGTCACTGCTTCTTGCTTCTATCAACAGTGTTCACCGGAACAGCCGTGACTTTCTTCTTCTGTCTTTCCTGATGCTCTCTCCAATTTCAACTCTGTGATACACTATGTCTGGAAAATGTCTTTAAAACGAGTGCAGTGAGTGCAGCAAACATACAGTAAATCTGTTAAATGGTTACAGGTCATTTTGAGGGCACTGCTCCTAAACTCAGGCTACCCCAAAGATTCAAGTTAAATTTAAGACTTTTTAAAACCTTTTTATCACCACCTAGGATAAAATGTAATGCCAACTTCACAGCCATATGGAAAATAATTATAAATATATAATATCATAATTATGATAAATAATTATTTACCAAGTCATACCTTCCTCCACAGTGCTGCGGAGGAAGGTCTGGCTAGTCCATACAGCATTCCTGGATGAGAGAAAAACGTGCTCTACTTTACGGGCATTTCTTTAAACCAATCACAATCGTCTTGGGCGGTGCAAAGCGCCGAGCGGAGCTACGGCGCCTCTGCAAAATAGGAACTTGTTTTGGTTTGGTTTTAGTCGTGCAACAGAAAACTCAGATTGGACAGATAGTCTAGCTAGCTGTCTGGATTTACCCTGCAGAGATCTGAGGAGCAGTTAACCATAGTCCTCAGAAATCTACCATAGTTTAGAACGCCATCACAAAGAAAGAGGAAGGTAACGGACATCTGAAAACAGACATCCGAAAAGAGTGACATCCGGCAGAACGAGAGCAATCCTGGAAGTGAAACGTCGTGCATATAGACTATTTACCAAGTAACATTACCTGAATTTAATAAAAGATATTATAATAGTCCACAATCATATTTAATACACAACATAAAATAAATAAAATATTTGTCGCATTAAGAGCTCTCATGCTATGAAACTAAAAATACAAAATAGCATAATAAAAAAAAAACTGCATTAAGATGTGTCCAATTAGTTTAATCTTGGCTATATAAATATTACCTAACAAATTTGTAATGTAATATAGCGTAATAAGCCAATGTAAATGCCAATTGCTTCAGTGATTGTTAATCCCATTCTGCTTTTGCATCTACCGGCTGCTTGAAAGCCCCGGGGATAAGGAGTCGAGTTCCGGTTTGTTATTTTCTCGTCCAGGTGATCGCAACATCTAGGGCAGTGGTTCCCAACCTGGGGTCCGGGGACCCCTAAGGGGGGCGGCAAAGATCACAGGGGGGGCGCAAGTCTTTAAAAAAACAAATATTTGCACATGTTAAAGAAATTATGATAATACACTAGAATATATAATGTATACAAAAGTCTGTATAAAATCTATATATTTTTGTTCTCGCTTAAACTTGTAGGCAAGCTACTCAGTAGGCCAAACCTCCGGGACCTCTTAACCTGTGACCTTGCTGTCATCAAGTCAGCTGCTAGCTGCTATCATCCTCATTTTTCCTGCCGCCAAGGCATCACTATTTTATGAATGAAACATGGCGGAGAAACGTAAAAGTGCTGCTAAGTCCTCTATATCAAAAAAGAAAGTAAGGGACAGTTACCTCAACTTTGGTTTGGGAGGGGGGGGGGCTCAGCTTTTCTTAGACATAAGTAGGGGGGGCGCCAAGGAAAAAAGGTTGGGAACCACTGATCTAGGGGACGTCGTCAGCATCGACTGTGCGTTAGCATGTTGGATGCGTTTCCATTCACATCCCCTACAATGGTGGAACACACCATCCTCGTCTTATAATGTTACACAACTCTCTCTCCGTTGCTGTTGTAGCTGATCAGGAACCTGCAGACGGCTCTTCCAGCTCCATCGTTTCTTTAGACTAGTCTATATCCACGACGTTCCACATTCGGGATTGCTCCGGTGTCGCCGGAAATTCCAACGGCTGTCCTTCTTTTCGGCCTAATGTCCGTCACCTTCCTCTTTCTTTGAGTTAGCATTATAAACTGCGGTGGATTTATGAGGACTATGGTTAACTGCTCCACAGGTCTCTGCAGGCTAAATCCAGACAGCTAGCTAGACTATCTGTCCAATCTGAGTTTTCTGTTGCACGACTAAAACAACTTTTGAACGTGCACGTGGATGTATAATAAAGGACCATGTCGCGCCGTTATTATTATTATACATCCATGTGTCACGCACACTCCACGGTCAACAGCGTAAAGCAAAAAGACTGACGTAAACAGTGCCTGTACTGTCATATAACATCCGAGTCACACCCGCACCTAAGTTAATTGTAAAGTCTCACACACACACACACACACACACACACACACACACACACAATATTTATGACATTACATTATTTATTTAACCCTACGACAAGGACAAGAAATAAATTAAGACCTTTGTGAACAATTTTTAAGACTTTTAAGGCCTTATTTTTTAGAATATTAAATACCCTGTAAATGTGCCTACAACTAGCCTTTATATACTAGGCTTACTTATGATATGAGTCACATCAGTTATCTTTTCACCCTTGTTTTAAATGTAGTCTGCATTATAACATTTCAACAGTGCTACATTAACAGTACAAAAGACTAAACAGATCTTTTCAGCAAAATCAATACTTTTCAGTTTTCTAAAATAATTGCTGTCATCAGCAGTCAGAGTAAATCCACGAATCTTTCATGTTGAGTTCAGCTTTGGTGAACAGTTTTGGTTAACTTCGGCACAAAAGCTCTCTTTCTCTTCATTTCAAAATAAGGCTTTATTGTATACATAAAACAGGGAAATCTGAAATGACAACACAAGGGGATACAAAGTTTGAAGGTTTATCAGATGCCTAAGCATTGCAGTTTATAATACAATAACAAAGGATTTTACGACTCAAACTACAATAATTTTATCGTCCATCTTGGACATTACATGGTAAACAGCAGACTTAGGCCCCTGGAAGTTTTAATTAACAGCAGTGTATTTTCGGATGACATTCCATTGAGCCAGATTCAATGTCTTTGCTGGAAGACCCTGTTTTTTATATTTGGTAGAGCCAACCTTTGTCCCACTAATGCAGTCGTCCCATTGAAATGAATGAGGGGTACATAGTACCTTAGTACTTCTTTCAACCTTGAAAAAGGCAGGGTTTACCACAGACAAGCTGGAGTTTCTGGAGACAATTCATGTCACTCCACTCAGCAGCCGGGGGAAACAAAACAGGACACCTCCGGTGGTTTTGAGGAGCTGCAGCATTTATTTGTGCTGAAACTGTAGACTCAAGCTACTGTACCTTCGCTTGATATCTTCATCGGTAAACATATACTCTCCTCGGCTCCGTCGCTCACACCGCTCACTTTCTCACTCTCTTCAGCAGCATCCCCAGAAGGAACTCCAACTGTCCCTCAAACATGGTAGATGAGCTGACGTGAATATCCGAAACCTATGAATAACAGATGAATAGTCTCTATTTGTGTCCGACCATTTCTGCAACTTTCTGAAAATGATGGGTTTGAACCCATTGATCTCTGTAGCTCTCTTTTTTTATTTTTAACACAGCTTGCTCTGTCACTTTTCATGTAACTAACCCTAACAACAGACTGCACCACTATGAATGTCTTCAAGGCGAGACTGTCTGAGAATGTACGCCATTATCCCCATATTAAAAGAATATCACATCTCCACCCTCTCCACCATGGCCTGGTGTTTCACTCAGCCTTCCAGTGTGTCAGTGCGGAGCAGCTCTAAACACTTTGGATTTCTAATGAGGTCAACAAGTCAGTCAAACTAGTTCTGATAGAGAATAACCTGGCTGTCAGGTGAAAGATCACAGCTGACACAATATCAACAACCTGTGTATGTTACTGTCATAAGTCAGAATAGTATTGATTAGGTTAGGTGGTGGGCGGTTCTGCATGCGCAACAGTTTCCCTTGCTGCTGTGTTACTAACTAGTAATCCTGCTGTCTTTACTGATGGAGGAGAAAGCACAGACCCACTGAGAGGCATGCCAGAAGGTGTGTTGCAAGTGTTTGATACAGACAAATAGTGACATCTGGTGGGCCACCCTTGGTATTGCATTTATATGGAGTGAGTTAAAAAGCCTCTGAACACCCACACAGATGATTTCAGTTATTCTGTCTGATTAGACCTTTGCTCAGGTTGAAGGTGGGCCGGAGCTTAGATGTGAATTTATTAGGTCACACATCTTTTCTACCAATAAGAATGATAAAGCTGTCATTGTCCTGCCCTCTCAGGTGCAACAAAGCTCACAAGAGTCTCAGGAAGATGTTAATCAATCAGTCTATACACACCCACACAGACCTGGGAAGAGGTCTAATCAGCCACATTAACAGAAAACACCTGTGTTATTATAGATTTCGGGGGGAGGGGGGAATGCAGGGGATATATCCCCCCCCCCCCCCCAATATTTTTTTTTCTCATTACTTTGAGATTCTTAGTCAATATTCTGAGTTACTAAGTCAATATTAAGATACCTAGTCAATATTTTGAGATATTAAGTCAATGTTTTGACTTAAGTTTCTCATTACTTTGAGTTTCTTAGTTTATATTCTGAGATCCTAAGTCAGAATATTGAGATACTGAGTCAATATTTTGAGATAATTAAGTCAATATATTGAGATTCTAAGTCAATATTTTAAAGTTTCTCATTATTTTTAGATTCTTAGTCAATATTCTGAGTTACTAAATCAATATATTGAGATACTAAGTCAATATTTTGACATATTAAGTCAATATATTGACATACTAAATAAAAAAATTGAGATACTAAGTCAATATTTTGATACTCTAAGTCAATAATTTTAAGTTTCTAATTACTTTGAGATTCTTAGTTTATATTCTGAGATACTTAGTCAATATATTTAGATACTAAATCAATATTTTAAAGTTTCTCATTACTTTGAGATTCTTAGTCAATGTTCTGAGTTAATAAGTCAATATATTGAGATAGTAAGTCAATATTTTGAGATATTAAGTTAATAATTTTAGATATTAAGTCAATATATTGAGATAGTAAGTCAGTATTTTGAGAAATTAAGTCAATGTATTGAGATACAAAGTCAATATTTTGAGAGCGTAACTCTCGCCAAAATGCAACCTAGGGTTTTTTTGTGAATGTACCCGAGTCAAACTTTCATTTAAAAGCATATTTAGGATGGAATCGCCACTTTTAAGATTTACTGTATTCTCGTTTTCGGTCAAATGGCCTTGTGAATGGGAGTGCTAGGGGCACTACTATGATCGCATCAAAATCACTATTTTTAAAACACTAAGAAGCCTCGACACAACATGAAACTTTGCTCAAAGTATCACCAGGGGCTCTACACATGAACTCGAGCATTGAGAACATTGTTTGTGTACACAGAGTTTACTAAAAAGAAAGGTTTTAACAACTCACTGTAGCACCGATTTTGTTTTCCTATCGACAGTACTCGGATACATCTAGCGATCAAAATTCAGGTAAAAATCGGCCGGATTTCTCCTTTAAGTCAAGTAAATTGAGATACTAAGTAAATATATTGAGATTCTCAGTCAATATTTTAATGTTTCTCATTACTTTGAGATTCTTAGTTTATATTCTGTGATACTAAGTCAATATTTTGAGATATTAAGTCAATATATTAAGATACTAAGTCAATATTCTGAGTTACTAAGTCAATATATTGAGATACTAAGTCAATATTTTGAGATATTAAGTCAATATATTGAGCTACTAAGTCGAAATTTTGAGATATTAAATCAATATATTGAGATACTATACAATATTACATACACATATACAATATTTGATATTTTAAGTCAATAATTTAAAGTTTCTAATTAGTTATTAAGCTGTTTGTTAGAAATTAACCATATCAGCAGCTGCCAGTCTGAAGTCACATATTAAGATCAAAAACAATCACAATCGTCTTGGGCGGCACAAGGCGCCAGACGGAGCAACGGTGCATCTGCACAATAGACTCGGGAAGGAACTTGTTTGGGTGAAACAAGTTTCTCGACAAAGAATCATGCCCCATCACACGCACGCACGCATGCACACAAACACACACACACACACACACACACACACACACACACACACACACACACACACAGTAACCTGTACAAGTTCTATCTAGTCGGCTTAGGCCTACTAAGTCAGCGTTTCTTTTCTGTCACATTATTTAAGTAGTTTTCCATCCTTCCAATGATGAAAATATACAGGTAATGTATTTTTAAATACATGAAAATATTTTGGGTGAATATTGAACTAAGGTAATTTTCACTAAGAGTCTTCAGTCATGGTTGTACTTAGGCTAAATCATCGATCTCTGGCCTGGGGTGTTCTGGTAGCAGGTACATTATGATTCACCCTGTGCTTGAACATGGTGTCTGTTGTAGCCAACCCATGACTTGCACAGAAATCCGTTAGCAGAGCAAAACTGTGGTTCGGATCAGGCAAGCCTTTCCTCCCAATGGCCCCTCCAGGTTTATCTATTGTTGTCCATGTGAGCATTGAAGTTTCCCAGCAAGACTTTAGTGCCCTAACTGGTATCCTTCCGGGATTCCAAGAAGGCAGAGTACTCTGAAGGTCTGGATGAACTAACACTAGCCATGTTTACATCCACACATTTTTATGCAAATTAAGTAATATTGAATGAAAACTGCCTTATGGAAACAGTAAAATTTGATTGAATTTCATCAACATCGCCACATAGTTTCTACATTCGAAGTCATCGGATTTGCTCTTTTTTTTTCTCGGCTTATGTGATAAACACTGATGAAACTGAATTTGTCAAATAAATAATAAATTGCAAGTACTTTTTAGGTCATTTTAAAACAACAAAACGAGAGGCTTTTTAAATTTCATTTATGAGCGAAATTTAACAGCTATTTTAGATCATTGTCATCTGGCATTTATGTGCATCTGCATCATCATAGTGATGTTTTGATCAGGGGCGCAACTACCCAGTGTCAGAGGGGTATGCAGCAACAATTTTGGCGCCCCCCCCCCTAAAAAAAAATGTATGGGCTTAAAAGTTCATTTTAAAGTATATCAGCGACATTAACGGTTGCCCTGTCGCTCTTGGCAACCAAATTGTGACAATTGGCAACCTAATCATCACCCCTGGTAGATGTGATTTGAGTGGTGAGTGGCTTTAAGACAACTAGTATGCAGTAAGGTTGTGCTGCTGTTAAAATTACATTCATATTTTGTATTTTAAATATATATTTTTTTATATTTATTTATTTTTCTTCTTGTCATTTATTGTGCATGCTACCTTATATTTACCAGTTGTTATTTTACCTTAATAAAATTGAGATATGTCATGCATGGGATTGGTACCATAGGGTTTAACCAAAATCTAAATGTAGCTATCAGCAACATTGGTTTGCATTAAGTTAGCAAACACTAGCCAGTCTGTTAACATGAATATTTTTGTAGCAAATCTATGCATGATTCCATGGTAAACCACAGTTATTGCATTAGTTATGTTTTCCAGATTTTGGTCATTTATTGTACATGCTACCTTATATTTTGCAGTTTTCAGCTCAGCAACCTCAGTTTTGCATATTCTAAGCTAGCCATAAACCCCATTTGGCTGCTACATTCCCAGTGTTAGCAAATGCTAGCTAGTCTGTTACCATGAATATGTGCAAGCCTCCAAGCACAGACGTCACACTTTAAATCCTACCAGTTGCCTTTCACCATCCACTTATTTAACTGCTGTCACATCCCTTGACATGTCATCTCCTTTTCCCTCTTTCTTTTTCTATTTTTAGCCCCCGACAGCTGTCTTGATTTATCCATCTTGTTCTATAGACGACAACTCACTACTCGTACCTGCTTGCTCGGCGCTTACGGCGCCCACCAGCTCGTAGAACCCTTTGGTTCAGCTACGAGCCAGAAAGCTAACGTTATGCTAGCAAGATTCAAACACAGTAACATTGTGTACGGACGACAATCAATAAATACAATTTATCAGTATGTTTATATTTTGATGCTTAAACATATGTACTTCGACCAAAATGTGAATGTTGGCATTTTAATCCATAAGGAACACTGCTGGGAAGCTACAGAATTATATAAAAACCTCAGAAATAAATAATGGACTCGCTCCTGAATGTAATGGACATGTCACTGCCTTGAAATGACTAATGATCATTCACTACAGATTGTGGTTTCTATTTGTTTTTGGCTGTAGTCCAACAAAAACAATATCAAACATGTTCTTGACAAAGACGAACAATATGCATTTCATTTGCCTCACATGCAAATAATTTTAAAATAAAATTTCCATGACGTCAACTGATACTGAGCTTCTGTAAGCTGTTTGTTGGAAATGAACCATATCAGCAGCTGCCAGTCTGAAGTCACACATTAAGACGAACCGAGAGCAAACAAGATGGACAAAGTTCTGCTGCTCATCATGGCTGTATCAGGCAAGTGTTTATTAGGTTTTATAAATGTTTATATTCTTCTATTACAGTACATTGATACATCCTTGTGGCAGAGCTCTTATCAGAACACTATTAGGATGCACTTCAGTTTTATTATAGTTGATTTACAGACTTCTAACTGAATACAGTGGTTATATTATGTTGATGACATCCATATATGGCTGGATAAAGACCTCCAAACTGACTTTAAAAACAAAAAAATGACACTGATCTGTCTGAAAGAAAAGCAGGAACCAATCACAGCTCTCACATTTTCTTAGAAATTAAGTTAGGGATAAAAGAAGGAAAATGTAGCAGAGTCTGTGTTATGCACTGCTGGGTTGCCTTTTATACTTGCACTAATGAATACTAGTGATTAAAGACCTGATTGTATTTATTTTCCTCCACATGCAGGGGCCCTCAGGCATGTTGGCCCCTGGTAGATCTGCCCTGATCAGGCATGCAAACTCCTCATCTTTCGGCAAAATTTGCCGTTTTAAAACCAAAATGGGTCACCTAAGTGATTTGTGCAGATCCGATGAGAAAATATTTGAGGGGGTGGGGGGGTCCGGCCACAGTTTTATAATGAAGAGAAAATATTTTTACATCTCTTAAGGTGTTCTGTCAAATAACGCCTTAACAGGCTGCAAGGAGAGCAGCTGGCTGCCTGCCTGACTGAGGGTCTCCATCACTCGAGCCAGGAGGGCATTAGAGCTGTTCTTCTCAAAGCCCAGGAACATTAAGGGCCCTATCTTGCACCCGGCGCAGCGCGGTGCAAAGCCCGACACCAGTGTCTTTGCTATTTTAAGACCGTCCAGCGCCCACGTCGTTTAAATAGCAAATACACCTGCGCCCATCTGTGCGCCCATGGGCGTGCTAGTCTTACAGGGTGTGTTCAGGTGCATTCTTGGCCTATTTCTATCTTGGGAAGTGATTGCGCCATTGACCAACAAAAACCTGGTCTAAAATCAATAACGCAGCATTTCATTGTTATTTTAAAAGCACATCAGTAAAATAAGAAAATGAAGTAGTTCAACACAGTTAATCCTGTTTGTTTAATTTCTTTTGATGACTCAAATGTATGCTACAGTGAGGAAAATAAGCATTTGAACACCCTGCTATTTTGCAAGGTCTCCCACTTAGAAATCATGGAGGGGTCTGAAATTGTCATCGTAGGTGCATGTCCACTGTGAGAGACATTATCTAAAAATAAAATCACAACATATGATTTTTTTAACTATTTATTTGTATGATGAAAAGCTGCAAATAAGTATTTGAACACCTGTCTATCAGCTAGAATTCTGACCCTCAAAGACCTGTTAGTCTGCCTTTAAAATGTCCATCTCCACTCCATTTATTATCCTAAATTAGATGCCCTGTTTGAGGTCGTTAGCTGCATAAAGACACCTGTCCACCCCATACAATCAGTAAGAATCCAACTACTAACATGGCCAAGACCAAAGAGCTGTCCAAAGACACTAGAGACAAAATTGTACACCTCCACAAGGCTGGAAAGGGCTACGGGGAAATTGCCAAGCAGCTTGGTGAAAAAAGGTCCACTGTTGGAGCAATCATTAGAAAATGGAAGAAGCTAAACATGACTGTCAATCTCCCTCGGACTGGGGCTCCATGCAAGATCTCACCTCGTGGAGTCTCAAAGGATTCTAAGAAAGGTGAGAAATCAGCCCAGAACTACACGGGAGGAGCTGGTCAATGACCTGAAAAGAGCTGGGACCACCGTTTCCAAGGTTACTGTTGGTAATACACTAAGACGTCATGGTTTGAAATCATGCATGGCACGGAAGGTTCCCCTGCTTAAATCAGCACATGTCAAGGCCCGTCTTAAGTTTGCCAATGACCATTTGGATGATCCAGAGGAGTCATGGGAGAAAGTCATGTGGTCAGATGAGACCAAAATAGAACTTTTTGGTCATAATTCCACTAACCGTGTTTGGAGGAAGAAGAATGATGAGTACCATCCCAAGAACACCATCCCTACTGTGAAGCATGGGGGTGGTAGCATCATGCTTTGGGGGTGTTTTTCTGCACATGGGACAGGGCGACTGCACTGTATTAAGGAGAGGATGACCAGGGCCATGTATTGCGAGATTTTGGGGAACAACCTCCTTCCCTTAGTTAGAGCATTGAAGATGGGTCGAGGCTGGGTCTTCCAACATGACAATGACCCGAAGCACACAGCCAGGATAACCAAGGAGTGGCTCTGTAAGAAGCATATCAAGGTTCTGGCGTAGCCTAGCCAGTCTCCAGACCTAAACCCAATAGAGAATCTTTGGAGGGAGCTCAAACTCCGTGTTTCTCAGCGACAGCCCAGAAACCTGACTGATCTAGAGAAGATCTGTGTGGAGGAGTGGGCCAAAATCCCTCCTGCAGTGTGTGCAAACCTGGTGAAAAACTACAGGAAACGTTTGACCTCTGTAATTGCGAACAAAGGCTACTGTTCCAAATATTAACATTGATTTTCTCAGGTGTTCAAATACTTATTTGCAGCTGTATCATACAAATAAATAGTAAATAAATCATACATTGTGATTTCTGGATTTTATTTTTTAGATTATGTCTCTCACAGTGGACATGCACATACGATGACAATTTCAGACCCCTCCATGATTTCTAAGTGGGAGAACTTGCAAAATAGCAGGGTGTTCAAATACTTATTTTCCTCACTGTATACAAAAATATGTTTATGGTTAAATTGCTTACAAGAACACAACATTGTTTACAAGATCACAAATTCTACATAGATCTAGCCTTTTAATTTGGCTCGCAAAGTGCAGCAGATTGATGCGTTTAACTTTATAATGTACAAAATTTTCTTCTGGGGGAGCATACCCTCGGAAACCCCTAGAGGGTCAGGGGTCCGCTGAAAAGTAATTAATAATCAATCTGCATGTCTGTCACCACAGTACTGAGTGCTGTGTCATCACACGCTGGACGGCAGTACCATTTTGTCTATGAGCAGAAGAACATGACTGAAGCAAAAAGTTACTGCAGAGAGAAATACACAGACCTGGCCACTATAGACAACATGGAGGATGTGAAGACCCTGAACAACATGGCAGATTCAAGCAAAATGTTCTACCCAGGATACCCAACATACTACAACAGTGTAAGTTCACTTTTCTCTCTCTACTACTACTCAGAATACTACAGCTATGTGAGGTCCCGTTTCTCTTTTTTGACAATCATGCCAGTGACAGGTGGGGCAAAACCCTACATAGTAACTGTAAGATTTATTTATTATATTTAAGTTAATTCATATATTTAAGTTAATGTACAAAAATGGATTTACAATGTTTATGCAGGTAACTATTTACATATTTGTGTTTAAACAGTCAGTACTTGCATATTTACAATTTATTTATCAGCAGTTAAGAATCTACCTCTGTGGATTTCCTCACATTTACCTCAGTCTGAGTTCTGCTAGCGTCTGATTGGTTAGTTCAGCTACATGTGATTTAGTAAAATGGGTTGTTGTAAAATAAGTGTTGTTGTTGTGAAACTGATAAAGTGGGAAGAACAGTAAAGTGCTGCTTAACAAAGTTATCCGTCTCCATCCAGCTGTTTCTCTTTATTCAGAGTGATACAACCACCACATAACGAACCCTCACCTTACATAACTAACAACTAAATGTGGTGCAGTAAAAAGTACAATATTCCTCATTGAAATGTATTATTATTATTATTATTATTTATATAACATTTCTTTTAAAAGATCTACATACCTTCACATAAAAAATAAACGTTAATAAACTAATATCCTAAACCGTGAAATTTAATATAAGGACCGTAATGGACCCTCTCTCTGCACCGCGTAATTATGGAACCCACGCAACTTCGAGGCAAGGCCCACCCTTCAATAGCATTCACACCATAGAAATAAAATGGATAGAAAGGCCATTGGTGTTGTGGTTGTTTATATTTCTGTTTCCTGTTTTGTATATTTCCTGTATGTTTCTGTTTTCCTGTTTTTTATCATTCTGAGGATGGTGTAGGTTTCTGTTTTCCTGTTTTGATTGTGAATAATGTTTGTTTGTTTCTGTTTTCCTGTTTTTGATAATTCTTATGATGGGGTAGGTTTCTCTTTCCTGTTTTATTTTGATAGTCTGGTTTTCTGTCTTGTCTTGTCTAATTTTGCTTCCTGTCTTGTTTTCCCACTTGTCTGATTGTTCTGCCCTGCCCTGATGTGTTTCACCTGTTGTGTCACCTGTCCCTTGTTTGCTTGTTACCTCTTGTATTTAGCCTCTGTGTTCTCTTTGTCTTGGGTCAGATTGTTGTTTCCGTAGTGTCGCCGTGTGTCAGTTGAAGTCAAGTTCTGTGCTCCCTGGTTTTCCTTTTGTCTCAAGTTCCTGGTTTTTTGGACTACTTTTGCTTTTTGTATTCCCTGCTCTCTTGGTTGCTCTACACTCTGGAATACGTTTTTGCCCTCTGCATTTGGGACTCCTTTTGTTGATGTGAACTGAGTTTTCTGTTAATAAATCGACAAGCAACGAAACTTCCGCCTGCTCTCTGCATTTGGGTCCACTATTCATAACAATTGGACTGTTTAGCGTGGTCATTTGATTGGTACACAACAAAACAGCGATTGTTGTTAGTTGTCACGGTGACAATACGCGAGTGGGGCCGTAAACTGTGCACGGGAGATGTTCTTGGAGTTGCAGGGAGTGAGGAGGAACAGTTAGACCCAGTGGCAGTGGGTCAGAGGACAGCTAACGTTAGACCCAGCGGCAGTGGGTCAGAGGACCGCTAACGTTTGACCCAGCAGCAGTGGGTCAGCGGACCACTAACGTTTGACCCAGCCAGCTGTTCAGCTCATTCTCTGTAACCGATGCAGCATGACAGCACAGCAGAACCAGCCACTAGGTGAACAATTTGTTAGTTCGATAATGTTAGCTTGCTAACTCCATCTTACCCCCTTACCACATCGTTCACAGAAAACAAGCCGTCCAGTGTTGGGCAAGTTACTTCCAAAATGTAATACATTATAGATTACTAGTTACTGTCATTTGAGAGTAATTAGTTATATTACAATATTACTGTCTCTGAATTGTAATGCGTTACACTACTTTTGCATTACTTTTGAGTTACTTTCACCAAAATAACAGGGGATATTTGATTTGGCAGCTAGCTTGTGAATTTCACCACCCGATCAATAAAGTCTCCTCTTTATCCACTTTAATACATCATAGATTATTCATATTTTGTATAATTAATATAAATATGCAAAGTAACTAAATCTATAAAAAACATTTAAGTAAAATGTATAATAGGCAAGTAGGAGAAAATGAAAATACTCAAAAGTATGGCATTATTGTAAAATGTTTGTTTATAGCGCTTGAATAAGAAATTCATGTTGTTTAGTTTAAAAAGGAAATGTTCAATTATACTGTGATTAAAACTCACTATTTACATTATTTACAGTACTTGATTTACAGCTGGTTTGTGAAAAGGTAGCCTACACAACCTTATTTAACAGTAATTTAGTTTTACTGCGAATAGTCACAGGAAGTGCTTTTATTTTGAAGTATGCTACACGGAAGTTATCTGTTGTGTAGCCTACTCTTGCTAGCTTACTGAGATGCAACCAGGATGCAACATGTCCGTTAGGCTCAAGTTGTTCACTTTCTTGATTGTAAAACTGCAACATATTGAACAGTAAATGGTCACAGTAAAAGACAAGCGCTTTTGGTCGTCATTCGAAGCCATTCCACTACAGGCAGAGTTACTCTCCACGGCTGATAAAATGCAATGATATTTACGTGTAGCAAGCCTCAGCATTAATTCCCGAAATGTTTATATCTGTCAGCCGCTGACGTACCGTCACCTGTTGGGACATACATGCTGGTCGTACCGTCTCTGGATCTGGCTCTGACCACGGGACCAGAAACAGGACAGCTCACTTCAATGCAGCGTAATAACTCCTGAAAATAATATCCATCTCGCAAATGTATTTGTCTCTGCAGTCATCTCAACCATCGAATACAGCGACAGGAAAATAATACGGCTTTTTTTTTTTTTCCTGTGAAGAAATGTGTCGCGGTGTTGGTGAATTCTTAAAAAAACCAATGCACCACTAAATGTTGCGTTAAAATGCGTTGTAACTCGCGTTACTGAGATTGTAACGAGTATAATATTACCGAAATTTAATTAGTAATGCATTATATTACTGCGTTACAGCAAAAAGGAATACATTACTGTAATTGCGTTACTTTTGTAACGCGTTACTCCCAATACTGAAGCCGTCACCCATGGCGATAGCAATGTGCTTTGTGTGGATGAAACATTGAGTTAAGTTGACTCATTTAGCGGCTGGCTCTCTGCCCCATAACGTTACTACTCCACGGCTTGTTTTGTCCGTTGCTACAAAACCTCAGCCCCGCGACGCGCTGGAAGTCGGCTTTTACTGAAGGCTTATACGAAGGATGCTCATCAAGATGGCAGAGAGCGTATTGGATGAGATTGGTGAAGCTCAAGAGGATGATGAAGTCAGTCAGTTCTTCACTGACCTACTAAAATTCATCGAGAGACAAAACAAAGGATGTATTCAGCCAGCTAAAGAGCAACTATTGGAGGAGCCAGCTCCAAAGAAAGGACTTGAGGAGAAATACTTCCTGCCACGCACGCCTCTTCTAAAGACCACAGATTCTCCACTCAAGAGCCGACCAGAGCCAATTCACACACTGCCTGAGGTAACATTGAGGAGGGAGTTCAAAATCTGTGGGCAAATTGGAGAGAGAGGACAGAAGGATAAATTATCCTACCTCAGTTTAGTCCGCCAGATGGAGATGGGAATAGATAGGGAACACACAGAGACTGAAATTGTTGAAGCTGTAATCAGGGCTGTCAGTCCAGGACTGCCCTTGAGAGACATGTTGGAGATCAAGCGTGGGCTGACCCTCAATGCACTATTTAACCATCTTAAAGGGCCACTACAAAGTAGACAGCTCCACAGAACTCTACAATCAGCTCCTAAACATCTCCCAGGAGCCTAAAGAGACTGCCCTGAATTTTATATTCCGTGCAATTGAGCTTAAAGAGAAACTGTTATGGAAAGCAACTAAGGAGGACACTGATGAACAGTACGGCAGGACCACCATTCAGCGCAAGTTCCTCCGCTCAATTGAAACTGGACTGCTAAGTGACTCTGTGAAGTTCCAAATCCTGCCCCACCTCAATGATTTGAGCACAACAGACGAAGAACTGATAGAGAGAGTAAACAAAGCTGCAAAAGTTGAAAGTGAGAGACAAGAAAAGCGAAAAAGATCCACTGTTGTTAAAACCCCCAAAGTACAGGAGCTCCAATCAGACTTTCTGGCAGGCTCCACACCTGCCCAGAGCTCCTCTAAACCTAAGGAGTCCGACTCAGCAGTGGCGATCAAAACAGTCAAGGGGGAAGAGATTAAAGCTGAAAGTATTAACACACAGCAGATCGTGGAAGAGCTTCGTGCAGAAATGAAGCAAATGTTTCTGGCTGTGATGGAGATAAGTCCCCGCCCCCTGGTGCCAAAGCTGAGAGGAAAGGCTGCAAAAAGTGTAGGGAAGAGGAGACAGGTGAAAACTGTCCACACTGCTTCAAATGTGGGCAGGAGGGCCACTTCTCTCGTGGATGCAGAGTACAGAGAACCTCGTCGGGAAATGGGCAAGGACTACTGAGGTGGGACCACCAGTAGTCCAAGAGGGAGCGTCCCAAAATGAGCAGCCAACCAGCCCGACAACTCTTAAAGCCCCCAGTGACAAAGCAGCAGGCGCTTCATCAGCGGTAAGTGCGGTTCACTATCTGCCCCCCCAACACCAGTCACGATTAGTAAGCCTTGTGGGAAACCGATGCATGGTGAATTGTTTCATGGACAATCAACCAGTTAAAGTACTGTGGGACTCAGGGGCCCAATCCAGCATAGTAAATGAACCCTGGAGACTGAACCACCTTCCCCACGCAGTCATTAGGCCCATATCGGAGCTGGTGGGAGATGAGACACTAACTGTTCTTGCTGCAAATGACACGCCCATCCCCTATATTGGCTGGATTGAAGTCAGCTTCAGACTGGACAGTGACCCTACCATAACAAGTGACCTACAAGTGCCAATACTAGTGTCAAGTGACCCAGCAGTCGCCAGTGACCCCATCGTAGGCTACAATGTTATTGAGGCCATTGTCAATAGGAATGAAGGAAAGATTAAAGGTGGAAGAAAGCAGCTGGCCCACAAAGTGAGTAAAGCCTTTGCCATAACAGTGAGAACTGCGCATAATGTGGTCAAGCTGATGCAGAACAGTGGTTCAGATCCAGAGATTGGTGTGGTTCGTACAGGTGGAAAAAGGGTGCCCTTACCAGCTAATCAAGTCTCTACTGTCTACATACGGGCACATGTGAGTTCACAATCCAGGGGCCATGCCATGCTCTTTTCACCTGACATCCTCAACCCTCCACCAGAAGGCGTGGTCTACAATGATGTACTCGTGCGGATCCCAGAACGGAAAGCACCATACATACCCATACCAGTGGCTAACACCACTGACCACGACATCTACCTGGACTGTCATAAAGTAGTAGGACACCTGGAGTCAGTAAAGACGGTGTATTCAGCAGCCATTCAGACTAAAGAAAACAAGTCAACACCTGATATTGAAGACAGCAGAGAGACTAAGTCCAACAAGGCAAGCAGCACACCAAAGCCTGACATCAAGCAAGTGAAGAGACCAACATCATGGGATCCTCCTGTGGACCTCCAACACCTCCCAGATGGAAAACAGGAAGCGGCAAGGAGAATGTTAAGAGAAGAATGTGAGGCCTTTGCATTGGACAGTGATGATGTAGGTTGCATACCATCTCTCAATATGCATATAACCCTTCATGACACCAATCCCGTACGAAAGACTTACATGTCTGTCCCAAAACCTCTTCACAATGAGGTTAAAGAGTACCTGCAAAACATGTTGAACAAAGGGTGGATCACACCATCACGATCCCCTTATTCATCGCCTGTTGTATGTGTCCGCAAGAAAGACAGCAGTCTGCGCCTCTGTTGCAACTTTAGAGAGCTCAACCGGAAGTCAGTCCCAGACCGCCATCCAATACCAAGGGTGCAGGACATGTTGGATGCACTGGGTGGGAGCTCATGGTTTTCGGTCTTGGACCAAGGTAAAGCGTACCACCAGGGCTTCCTGGATGAAGAGAGCCGTCCCTTGACAGCCTTCATCACGCCCTGGGGGCTCTACGAATAGGTACGCATACCCTTTGGTCTGAGCTCTGCACCAGCAGAATTCCAGAGGAGCATGGCTCACTGTTTAGCTGGCCTCAGAGACACAATTTGCCTCCCGTACCTGGATGACAACCTAGTGCACAGCAGCAGCTTCGAGGATCACTTGGAGCATATACGCCTTGTCCTCCAGCGCTATAAAGAACATGGTGTGAAGTTGACCCCAAAGAAATGCGAACTGTTCAAAGCCAGGGTGAAGTTTCTCGGCAAGCTGGTGACAGAAGAGGGTTACACCATGGACCCGGCAGAGTTGGCTCCGGTGAGGGCTTTAAAGGAGAGAACACCTGCCACTGTGGTTGATGTACGACAGATACTTGGGTTTCTCTCCTATTACAGACCCTTCATCCCCAACTTCTCCCGCGTGGCCCACCCACTGTACAATCTGCTCACTGTCCCAAACTCTGAAAACTGCACCCCAGACTTACCAACAGAAAAACACAAGAAAGCAAATAAGAAAAACAAAGGTCACTTACCATCACGCACACCCATACAGTGGACCAGCTCTCATCAGGAAGTAGTGAACCGACTGATTGATGCGCTCTCAAAGCCTCCTGTTCTTGGATATACTGACTTCACCCAGCCGTTTGTGTTCATTGTGATGCATCACAAGTTGGCCTGGGTGCTGTGTTGTATCAGCGACAGCAAGGAAAGATGAGAGTAATATCATATGGCTCTCGCACACTAAGTCCGTCAGAGAAGAAGTATCATCTGCACTCTGGGAAATTAGAGTTTTTGGCGTTGAAGTGGGCCATCTGTGAACGTTTCCGCGACTACCTGTACCACGCTTCATCTTTTGTGGTATATACAGACAACAACCCGTTGACCTATGTGCTCACGACCGCAAAACTCAACGCCACTGGATACAGATGGGTGGCAGAGTTGGCTGACTACAACTTCACTATACTCTATCGTCCAGGCAAGAACCACTCAGATGCTGATGGGCTGTCACGGATGCCGTTGGACATTGAGGACTACATGCGAAGCTGTACTGTTGAGTCTGGTCAAGAGGCAATAAGTGCCTCTATGGAGAGTGTAACAGTAGGAAGGAGAGACCCTTGCCAGGGCATCCAAGTTGCCCATGTCAGCGCCTTGAGTCTGGTGAAAGATGGTGAAACCAGTCAACCTCTCACTTCAGACCAAATTCGCAAGGCTCAGGAAGAGGATGAAATCCTGTCAAGAGTCCTCTGGTATAAGTCACAGAACAGGAGGCCCAGTAGAACTGAAATGAGATTAGAGCACCCTGCTGTAGCCATACTGCTAAAACAGTGGTTAAAGATCCACGTGGACCAAGATGGTGTCCTGCGCCGCAGAACCTCCCGCCGAGAACAGCTGCTGATCCCAAAAGCTTATCACCCGCTGGTTTTCAAAGAGCTACACCAGGACATGGGTCACTTAGGTGTCGAAAGGACGCTTGACCTCATTCGAGAGCGTTTCTACTGGCCACAAATGAACAAGGATGTGGAACATTTTGTTACAAAAGTGTGTGAATGTCTGAAAAAGAAGAAGCCGAGTAAGCAGGCACGGGCACCTTTGACGTCGATCCAGACCACCTATATATTCCAGCTCGTCTCCATTGACTTCCTTCACCTGGAGAAATGCAAACACGGCTATGAGTACATATTAGTGGTCATGGATCACTTTACAAGGTTTGCACAAGCCTACGCTACAAAGAATAAAACTGCTAAAACGGTAGCCGACAAAATCTTCAACGACTTCGCACTCAAATTCGGCTTCCCAAGCAGATTACACCACGATATGGGAAAAGAGTCTGAGAACAGACTGATGGCAAGGCTGAAAGAACTCTCTGGCATACAGGGCTCGCACACAACACCCTATCACCCACAGGGTAACGGACAGGTGGAGAGGTTCAACCGAACCTTGTTGTCCATGCTGCGCACCCTGGAGGACGATGAGAAGGAAGATTGGAAGGAGTCCCTGGCTAAAGTTGTCCACGCGTACAACTGGGGCTGAACGATTTTTGAAAATAATCTAATTGCGATTTTTTTTCCCCAAATATTGCAATTTCGATTATTTTTTTAAGCTTGTCTTCTGTATTATTCAACAAAGAATAATATAATAATGTATAGTATGAACTAAGGCCTGGATACCCGACCCGACCCGAGCCCGACGGGTCCCGACGGGTCCCGACGGGTCCCGACGGGTCCCGACGGGTCCCGACGGGTCCCGACGGTACCCGACGGGCCGGGCCGGGTTCGGACAGATATTTAGAAATGATGGTCAGGTTCGGGCCGGGCTCGGTCACATCAGCACGATAAGGCATTTGTTGTAAAATGGTGCTGCAGCTCCTTTAAGAGAGCTCAGTGTGTGTGTAAAGTCGGCAGAAGAGAGTTAGAGAAAAGAGAAAGCAGACGTGTAGATGTGACCGGAGCAGAGTTGGTGAATAAGTTTAAGTTTTGTACACAGTGTGTGCGGTGTCCAAGATAAACTCCAGACTGAAAACCAAGTTCATTCATCTGCTCACCAGAAACGGGATTTTAACCCCAACGTTATATAACGTCGGCCCTGGAGGTAACGAGTCTCCCCTGGTTTTCTGATCACGGTCGGAATCGAAGCGATCAGGAAAGGTTAACACATTGAACATTTTAAATTAAACAGCTTATTAACATGAGCTTGTTCCCCCGTGTGCGCTGATGCGCTCATCTGTTGACATTTCCGAATGCCTTCCAGTTGCTTAATAAAAGTGGGCTTTCCACACAAACAAACGTACATGTGTCATTAGTATGAGAAAAAAAAAACAATGAGATTTTAACTGTGTCGGGCTCGGGCCGGGCTCGGACATAAATATCATAATGCCTGACGGGCTCGGGCCGGGTTCGGTCACGGCTCTGTCGGGCTCGGGCCGGGTTCGGACGGAAAAAAAACTAGACAGTTATATAAGTAAAAATATAGTATATATCCAAACACACACACACGTAATTTTTTACAGTGCACAGAGAGGAGCTGCCTCCAGCCCCTCCCCCTCGTGAAGTTGCGTGCTGCCGTGTGCACTTGCTCAGAGAGGCTATCGTTACGTTAGCTAGTTGCTGGTGTTCTTGCCATGGGATTAACTGTACTAATAAAACCGCTGAAACACCACGGCCACGCTGCTGTGAAAGCTCCCCGAACGTCATTTATCAGTCTGATTGTTACCCCTCTCAGTGGCAGCTCCTCCACTTCATATCTTTATAACGGAGCTAACCGCTAATCAGAGCTTACCGCTAATCAGAGCTAATCGTTGCCAACCAAGCCTTGAGTTCTGTGTGCCTGTATCCATTAACTGCATGTATAGACTCAAGCCCAAATAAAACCCTTAATTTTATTAAAATGGCTGTAAAAGTTTTAAACTACAACTCAGAGTTGTTTGAATGACAGAAATCAGCTCAAGGTACAGTGTAGCGTTAGCATGCTAGTTGATGCTTTCTCTACGGAGTGCAGACTGATTGCTCTCGTGAGTCATGTGACCAAATCGCAGCCTTTGCGATTAGGAAATCGCGTTTTAACATATCGCGATATTATCGAAAATGCAATTAATCGTTCAGCCCTACGTACAACTGCACAAAGAGTGAGGCAACAGGCTACGCACCTTACCACCTCATCTTTGGACGCTCTCCTCGCCTGCCCATCAATCTGCTGTTCAATCTCAAGAGAGATGAGGCCCATGACACTTATGATGACTATGTGAGTCACTGGAAAAAGAGAATGCAAGATGCATACCAGATTGCTGCCAAAACAGCTGACAAGGGAGCAGTTCGTGGAAAAACCCACTATGACAGGAAAGTGCAGGGGAGAGACCTCCACTTAGGCGACAGAGTTCTCCTCAGGAACCTCACTCCCAGAGGTGGGCCTGGCAAGATCCAGTCCTACTGGGAGGACCAAGTTTACAAGGTAAAAGAGAGGAAAGCTGATGACAGCCCAGTCTACCAGATCAGCCCAGAAAATGGTAAAGGAAGGGACAGAGTGGTCCACAGAAACCTTTTGCTGCCCTGTGACTACCTACCTCTTGAGCAGCCATCAGGAAAGACTCTGCAGCCACATCAAGACTCCCAGAGACCTACAAAGAAAGGGACAAGACCACGACATCAACAATTGCAGCGGCCTGAGCCAGACACCTCTGACGACGACTACAGCGGCAACCTCCATTGGCATCTCAGACCCCGCAGAGGGAGTAGCCCAAGGCAACTGGATCCTCTGGCAGAGCCTTTCCAGCCTCAGCAGAGCCCTCAGCACCAAGAAGAGGATGTGCAACTACAGAGCGAAGAGGATGTGCCACTACAGAGCGAAGAGGATGTGCCACTACAACCTCAGAGACCTGACCTGAGTCCTGAAAGGCCCGGGCATGGTGAGTCCGGGGCAAATCCTTCAGCCCTGAACAATGGTAAGCAGCAGACAGTAAGACAACAACCCCAGAGGCTGAGACAGCAGCCTGTAGTACTGAGTTATGACCGATTAGGCCAGCCGTCTCTGGTGCACAAAAACTGTAAGGTAACAGAGACTCAGGTTACACAGGCGAAGACCTTTTGGAGGCCTTGGAAGACAGAGGTGTGTGTGATAATGCCTAAATGTTTGCAGAAATGTCTGGAGACATTTAATTTTGCGGGGGAGAGTGTGGCACTGTGTTAATTATTTGTGTTATTTACAATTATTTGCACCCCCCCCCTCTACATTTTGAAATGAGTGAAGCTAAAGTCTAAAAACACCAGGTAATTACTGTCTCTATTGTCTATAATATACCACAAGGGATTCTGAATTAATGTGTTTTGAATGGGTGATATTAGTCTGGCTTAACTCAGCTTCGCCAGCAGGGGGCGCTCTAAGCTTTACACTTGACTGGGTATCAGTAGCTGACGCCAGTAGTGCCGAAGTAGAAGTCAGTACGTGATGAACGAGTTTAAGTGTACATGCTACAGCTCCTAATCTGAACTGTGTTTTCATATTTCCTACAGGAAATAAATGTGTTATTCCAAGAGTGAGCGTCACCTCATTCTTAAAAGTGTAACATTTGCTTTACCATAGCAATGGTACACATAAAAATGGCTGCCGCTCTGACCATTCTGCTACATTGATTTTAATGGAAATGGCCTTTCTATCCATAGTTACGCCTCTGCACCGTCTGCACGGCTCAACAATTACCCCCCTAGCAAGCAAGCTAGCTTACTAGCCAGCCAGCTAGCCTCTAAATTAGTCAAATCTAACAATGTTAACTCTTAATGTTTCATTCACACACTCTTGTCACATCGTAGGAAAGCACATTGCTAACGCCAGATGAGTGACAATTTTGTTCTGCTAATTTTCTGTAAACCATGTAGGATGAAGCTAACGTTAGCTAACTAGCCAGCGGCAGGCCGTTCAGGTTCGGTCCCTCCGCTCCGCTCCCACCGTAGGGATAATTTTTGCCAAGAGAACGGATGACAGCCTGGCAGAGGCACAGTCTGGTTAGCCATCTCCAGGTGTCCACTGTCTTCCCAGCGGGAAGTGAAGCAGACGGACCGTAGGCTCTATTCTGTTATGCCACTGCTGATTCGAGCAAAATGCTGTTTGTAGTTGGTATCATAGCAACTTACGGGTCCGGTTTTCGGGGCGCGAATTTACAAATCCTACTATGGCCACGCCAAGACCAGCCCTTCGCACACGACAATTGGCCAGGCGCCCATGCTTATGCAAGGTAACGTAACCCAATTTGTACAGGTCCTATCCCCTGACCAATCGGCTATCCTAACCTAGGGTGACCAGACGTCCCCGGTTTCGGTGACCTGTCCCCGGCTGGAGCTGTCCCCGGAAATGTCCCTGGTTTTCACTGTGACTGACAGACCCGAAATTGTAAAGAAAGAAAGAAAACATTGACCAAATGTATAGTCGCGCACCTACACGCGCAGGCTCAAGACAGCCAGAGCAAGCGCTGCTCAGTGCTCAACTTCGGTAAAGTTAGAAAGATATTCACAGATTCGAACTTCAGGGATCAATTACTCTGCAGCGAAATGTTATTAAATCACAAACGACGCATCTTTCCTACCGTAGTAAGGTAAACAACGAGCTACAAACTAATTTTCATCAAAACGAGCCGTCCTCCAACCTGGAGAAATAACATTGGTCTCTACGAGCAGCCGTCGGTGAGACAGTAGTAAGACGAGTAGTTAGGGACGGTCTACAAACTACAACACCGAAAAGAGATAGCCTACAACAAAAATATTTATTAATTTAATGATTAAATAAGGTAGTGTCTCCAAACTTACCTCAATTATAACTTGCCTCCTGCTAGTTGTAACTACAGCACTTACTTTTCAAAAATAGGCATATGCATAATTTGGGGGAGTATTTTTTGCCATCATTTTTTTTTTATATATGTCATAATTACAAAGAGGCATGTCTCCAAAATACTCCACACATAGAACACCTCCTGCTTGTTGTCTGAATTTCTTTTCAAAGTGCACCAGATTGAGGCATTTAAAGACAAAATTTTCTTACAGGGGAGCATGCCCATGGACCCCCATAGGGGCAGTGTCCCCGTTTTAAATTTACAAAGATAAAAACATTACCTGTTTTGGAGGTATTTACGCTTCTGAGCTGAAAATGTCCCCGGATTTTGTCTCAGAAATCTGGTCACCTTATCCTAACCTTAACCACTCGAGGTCAATGCCTAACCCCAACCAATCGAGCTGCTATTGAAGGGCGGATCTTGGCGTGGCCATAGTAGGATTAAATTTGCTTCCGGTGCCTGCTGGTATGGAGAGTTATTTCCTCTCAGGCAGCCGCAGAACGTCGGCTTGGTGTGTCTAGGCCTTTAATGTTGAATATGAACAGTAGGGGTGTGAATCTAAACTGGTGTCATGATTCGATTGCGATTATCCTGTCAACGATTCAATATGACTATGTATCACGATGTGTCACCTCCTCAATATTATTATATATTGCTCCACAAAGTTTTCATCGACAAATTTTAGCAGTCATCGATATATATGAACTCCCCTTTTTATTGTATCTGCTCTTAAAAAAGACATTTTCAGAATGTAGCGGAGTCTGGGAAAATCAACAAGCAACATCAGTAGGCAATAATCGTTTATGGTCTGTCACTGCATCCATGCAGAATCGTCCAGGTCGGCATCACGACGCACCGATGCAATAATTAATTTCAACGCCCCTAATGAACAGCAGAATGATTACAGAGAGCAAACCTGTTTTAATGCTCATATGGGCGCCTGAAAATTGTTTTTAGATGGACTTGAAAAAAAAATTGTGAACCTGTCCTTTAAGAGTTTTACAAACTGAAACTTTAACTGTTGTTAAAGTCGAGCCAAAGCAATCCTAAAACCCTGTGTAACCCTGTGTGTGTAAGTCGTAGCGGATCAGACTGCTAGTATCAAATCTGTAAATGGTTTGTGTTAAATATGGTTTGAACAAAAGCTAGAGCAGGGTCTAATTCTTTATATCATAATCAAATGTTGCTTTCAGCGAGCCTGGATAGGACTGTACAATGACGTGGACAGCTGGCGGTGGTCACTGACAAACACAGGTTTCTACAAACCTGGGGAGACGAAGTTCAGACAATGGCGGACTGGGGAACCGAATAATGAATCCAGTAAAAAATACTGCACAGAGATGGGTGATGATGGGAAATGGAACAACGTCAGTTGTGAAAGCTCCAAGAAGGCAGTCTGCCTACATGTCAGAGGTGAGAATATGAACTAGTTACGTTTCCCTTCTCTGCTCCTCTTTGCCTCTTTGTTTGTATTATTTGGGCCTAGGTAGTTAGGTTAGAGCCGTTCAAAGTGCTTTAAAGGTGACTGACAGGCAAATAATAAAACTAGGAATGAGTGCATGTTCATATGCACACAGCTTAAAATATAGTCAAAAATATTCATAATAGAAAAGCAACAATATAATGTCTATTGTTTTGTAAATTCTAAGACATTTCTTATTATTGTGGAAAATCCTACCACAGATGTGGCATGGATGGGAGGCCTCTACTCTTCTCTGTGCTTTATTTTCAGGGCCAGATGTGACTTTTATCCTCATTGACATCTCCATGACGTGGCCTGCGGCCCAGAGCTACTGCAGAGAACAGTACACAGACCTGGCCAGTGTGAGAAACAGCACAGAGAACCAGAAGGTTAAGGAGCTGATACCTACTGGAGAATCAGTCTGGATCGGCCTTTTCAGAGACTCCTGGAAGTGGTCGGATGGAAGTACTTCCTTATTCAGGTACTGGAACACTGGGGAACCCAACAAGAATGGGAACGAGAATTGTGTGGCCACAGCCTTCAGTCAATCTGGACGATGGGAAGACTGGAACTGTGACGTCAAGAGAGCATTCATTTGTTTCGGTCCAGGTGAGTGCTAACCCGTGATTCACATCAGATTCAGGGTTACTTCAGCGTTGGATGGGAATATAACAATAACAAAACATCAGGCTCTGGATAATACATTAAAACACTCATGATGTGGATCATTTTTATTAAAGTGTTTGGAAAGTTAGCATGCAGTGAACTACCACTTTTTCCCCTGCCATTGTTTAAACTGATGATGAGGAATGCCAATGTTACATGAGCAGGATGCTGTTTGTTATCCAAGCAGAAATGTTATATCTGATAGTTTGTTTTTTTCAAAGTGCCTGCTTCAAAGCATGTGATAAGACTGACGTTGGAGAAGAAGAACTCCCTGGATCTGAACAACCCTGCTGTGATGGAGGCCATGTTGAAGCAGGTACATCATGTTTTATACTTTTATACAAAAACAGAACCGAGAATAAGACAAAAATTTCTTGACCCTCAGAGCAAAAATTCACATCCCAGCAGAACAAGGAACAGTCTAAGGAGGAAACTATTTAAAATAATAAATACAGCTAAAGAAGAGAATTCAAAAGCTATTACATTATACACATTATGGCCATATACACGACGTGCAGAAGTGAAGAGTCTAGTCGTGGCTCTCTGCAGGCCTTATTGAGGGAGAATAAGGACTAATTATGAATCAACACTGTCTGGAATAATGTATAAAATACAATCCAGCAATCTGAGAAAAGTATGTACAAGAGAAGAAAGTCACAAGCTCTACTATACAGTACAGTATATACTGTATGTAATATATTTGGAGAGCTTCCAGATGAGTCCAATCTAAATAATAATCATGGGATCTGTGTCTCTGTGAGTGATGATGTTGAGGAGTTTTGTGTCTCAGCTCAAACAGAAGCTGAAGGCCCAGGGGCTGGACGACAACATCACACTGAGCTGGAGGAAGCAGGCCGATGGAAAAGTCTTCCACAAGAAGAAGAAGGATGAGCTGTAATCAGCGCTGCGTGTGTTTCTTTCCTTAGAGTCCTAACGGGCCAGAATAGAGATGTGACAATCAGCGGATTAAAACTATTTTAATAATCACTTCATCCTTTTAGTCATTTTGCAAGCAAAAATGCTAAATATTCACCGCTTCCAGCTTCTCAAATATAAAGTTTTGATTCTTTTCTTCGTCATGTATGATCAGAAACTTCAGTGTTTCCCACAGAATTAGATTCTATTTGCGGTGGTAGCTGACCCAGAGGTGGGGGGTCCACGCACGGAAAGAGGTGCACAATTCTTATATTAATTGTACTGCAAATATTTTTGGCAACTTTGTATAACAGCTTAAACAGACAGACAATCTGTCCACAGTCCCATTCTCAAGGCTATAACAGCTTAACAGCAGCTATTACAGCACACAATGTAATCTTTCAACAAAAAAAAACAATATAAATTTGCTCTTTGACAAAACAAAAGATGCCACAAGTTGTAGTTCTGTTTTTACAGCCAGATGCTGTTCACCTCTTTGTGACCTTCTGCATGCAAGACAAAAAAAGAAACTTAAATGTTACTGTATATGTTGTATATGTTATATGTAAAAGCATGTTTAGAACTTGAATACATCCGTGTTGGAGAAATTGTTCTGAGGTGTTCATAATACCAGGGTTTTCACTGGCTCAGAATTGGACTAAGAGGGGACACATATGAAGCGGGGGGAGGGGGGTTTGTGGGTCCTCCCCCAGGCAATTTTGAGCATCAAAAACTTAATTTCCTGCATTCTGATACATTTTCAGGCACAAATCTATGGTGAAAACATCTTAATTCATGTCAAGGAAATACTAAATTCTGCAAGTAACAATTCAAAATTTCAAATGTAATGGTGTATATAATGCAGTAAGGGAAGGGGGCTAATGTGTACAAAAATACAATAGTGTCATCTATACAAAACATTATGAAGTGTAATGTTTTCTATTTTGAAATATTGATTAATATATTGTCAGTGATGTTGAATAGCCAATAGTCCTACAGTAGTGTAACGGACCGCCCCTACACTTCGGCAGGCATGTGAACCGCGGATTAATTGCAAATGTAACCTTAAAAAATATAGTTTAACTGCTGCTGTTACGTGAATGGGGCTCAGCGGAGACGACGTCTTTGCAGCTTATTCAGGAAGTCAGGCCAATGTCGCTAAAGCACTCAAAGCTTTGAGTTTCATGCATAGGCTACTCCCATATGGCTCGCATCAGGTGTTAAAATCAACTGTACCAAAACATGGGACATGGGAAAAAGGACTTAACGCGACATTTTTATTTTTACAGGTTATGAAACTTTCTCTATGTAATACTGATAGACAGCAGCGTAGCCCGCCGCACAGACCAACACAGTCTCACGGCAGTTTGTGAAATGGTCACGCTAAGTTAAAAATCTCTCTTATTTATCCAATTCTGTCCGTCCTCTGGTATGCTGTCATCAGTTTGGATCCAGTCCAGATCTTCTGGCTCCAGCCGGCTCCTAACGAATTGTAACACACTGTATGAAAAATGACCTTGACTTATCCCATTCTCAGCTCAACAGAGACAAGTCGCTATTGTTGGATTTGAACACCTGTGTGTTTTTAATCTCCTGCAAAGTTAAGGAGTTTCATGAGAGCCAAGGTCATTTCCATACTTTGTGTCACAAATCACGTGTTTGCAAAACGTTGACCATTGTTGCCTCGTTGCCCCCCCGATCAGAGAAGAACTTTTCTTTCAGGCCTATCCCACACTCCCTTTCTAATGTCTAATTACTGTAAGTCCAGATGGCCTCTCATGACCCAGGGAAAAGGGGCAACAATGGAGCGACATGAACTCTAAAAACCTCTTAACACTTTCACAAAATATATTCTAACACCACCACGAAATAAACAAGTTTAACATGTCCTTGTACATGAATCAATAGATTAAAAATAACGTGACCATTTCACGAACTGCCGTGAGACCGTGACAGACAGCAGTCGGAGCTCCGGGGGATGGAGAGCTCTGCGTCCAACAGCAGTGGTTTCTCGCTGCGCCGCCGGTCCCCAGAGCAGCATGGTCAGATTTTTTTATTCAGTTCTTTAGCCCCAAGGGCACAATAATGTTTACACCAAATTGTTGGAAATTTAAGACAGATGAAGGCCAATTACTTCATGTCCTATGGTCCTGTGATAAGGTCCAGGAATTTTGGACTTGGATACATGATAACCTATGTCAGAGTGCAGGGACCCAGGTTCCATTCAGCCCAACATTATTTGTTACTCGAGAGTTCCAATTATAAATGCAAACATCAGTGTGGGTGCCACCTCCACATTTCGGGAGGCGCTGAATAAAAAAAAATAGTTTGAGACAGTGCTGAAAAAGAATAAACTGGGAAAAAAATGCTAAATGATCAATCAGTTAAAAACATGACAAACACAAAACAATGTGCTTTACAGGTACGTTTTTAGTACATTATTAAATAATCTATACTTTATGCTTATAGAAAAGGACTTGTACAGTTTGAAGTGAAATGTAATAAAACAAGACTTAAAAGTTAGTGCAACGTTTGGCCAGTTAACATCCCCAACAAAAAGTAGACTATACATTTTGAAGCACTGCCATTGGGTAGAGAGTAATATGCATATACATTATACATATATTATCATGAATAATCCACAGTGACAAATGGGATGGTCTCTTCCTTCAGAGTGTTGCTAGGAGACCAGCAGCTGGAGGAGTCTGGCCACCACCACAACGTTGAGGCTGTTGCCTAGAACTCTGTACTGCTGCCTGGTGCTGATCTGCTCTGGGAAGGCTGCAACATACATTCAAACATTAGGAAAATCAGTTAACACTTGTGGGTATGTAATCCATCCAATAATATATTTAAAGCTCAATATCACATTAAGACTAGAATTGGGGAAAAAAAGATGAAGCAATAGAAAATCTTAGTCGCTGTCAAACTGTCAGACAAATAGTATCAGTCCCTCCAGAAAAACGCGATTATGCGATCGCATAATTCAATGCATAATCAGCCAAAGTCTGCATATTTATGCAGGGGCTGCTTTTTTTCAAATACACCGCACTTTCGCAGCATAAATTGCCGATTTCCATGCAAAATATGCGGGGCTTGCATGATTTTATAATCCCCGCATTTTCGTTGGAAAAAAAGTCACATATATCTATAGCAGAAAGTTGAAAAATGTTGCGTTTACTTCACACAAGAGCAGCTATTTTCCCCTGTTGCCATGGGAACGTTATGAAGACATGACATAATTACGCGATGTGAACATCATCAAAAAGCTGCAAACCCCGTGATGAAGCCATGAAGAAACCGCAGTTTTTGCAAGTTCCCGCAATTTCATCGCATAAAATTGCATAAATATCCCGCATATTCCGCATTTTTTAAGAAAACATGCCGCATAATCAAGGACTTTTGCCCGCAACAATCACAAAACAACTCTGCATTTTTCTGGAAGGACTGAAATAGACTTAAAAAGTGGTGTGGTAGGTTATATTCTGCTTGTGGAAACATTGAGATCCCCGAGGAGAGAGGATGGAGGAGGGATCAACGAGGAGCTATAACCGAGGATACAGAGAGCAGCCTTCCTGGAAGCCGTGCAGCTGAAAGCCGTTGCTAACTCCGCCCACACAGCTGACGAATTAACGTGATGCTTCAATGGAAAGGACGTCTCATCCCTCTAAAAACACATTTCCTCTCTCCTCACATCATTTCCCGTGTTTCCTCGGTGGGAAGGACTAAGACACAAGGAAGGGAGGCAAGCGGAGGAGTCGAGGATGCAATTCAACGAAAGTGAGATGCCCCTATGGATTAGGGCTGCACGATATGAGGAAAATATCTTATTGCGATTATTTTGACTGATATTGCAATTGCGATATGATTCACGATATTAGAGGGAATGATTATTTTTGTATCATTATTCTCATTTGTCATTGAAAATGGATTATAGTGTGATTTTTGTAGGCTGTCTCTTTGTAGGAAGACTCTGGAGCACCTCAATACTTAATTCAGAATGGTTTGACACATATTTTACCTTTAACAAATAATGCACCCCCCCTGCGTTTTGGATATTGCACTACAGTCCATATTGCGATTTCAATAAAATTGCGATTAATTGCTACTATGGATTTATAAAAATAAACTTGGATGCAGAGCCTTGTTCATTCCTGTGAGAGTTGCTCAGTGGTGCATGGAGCCAAAAAAGTCAGCAACTTCCTGTTTAGCACGCTCAGTGTTGTGAGTTTGGAAAGGTATGCAGTTGGAAAGGATGCACATGATGTGCATGATGAGAAAAAGGGGCATGGAGGAGACAGAACTTGATCCAGCCGTACGGGCTGACAGATGTGTGACTCACAGAAGCTTTGGGGGAAGCCCATGAGGTTGGCAACTTCTCTCGGGGTGAAATAACGGAGCTTCAGCTTCAACAGCCGCTGCAGTTTCTCTTCTTCAGAGCACTGGTCCAGACCTCCAAACACACTGTCCATCTGCAGAGCACACACAGCAAAGGCCTTCAACACATTAACAGAGAGAATGGCATTGTTCAACACACATTCACATTGCTACGTTTTGTTAAAAACTAATATCTTTTGCCACGTTTCCCTCTCTCATTCCCCCTGCTCTGGTGTTTCCCCCTCTCATTCCCACTGTTCTGGCATTTCCCCCTCTCATTCCCCCTGCTCTGGCGTTACCCCCTCTCATTCCCCCTGCTCTGGTGTTTCCGAGCCCCTAAACCGGAGACATTTGGAAACCCTTCTGACCCGTTTTGGTTTAGAATCTGCGGGGTTGTGTTGCAGTCTCAACGGCCGCAAACGGAGACCTTGGGCACTGACGCTAACGTTTCTCCTCCTGATTAGGTCTTATCGGTCATGGCGTCTCGTTCTCTGAGACTAAGCCACTAACGTTACCATGGCAACTACCAGCAGCGGGTGGAGTCTCCACGTGGCCTCCTGTTTAGGCCAAGTATACCAGAATGTTGATGAGATATGAGGTTTGGGCGTGTTAGTTTAAACAGAGATATGTTCTTCTACTGGAGATAAAAACACAAGTGTGCACGGAGATCGCTTTTGGCTCAAAACTTCGCTTAAAAAACAAAACGTAGCAATGTAAATGTAGCCTAACAGAAAGAATGTCATTGTTCTGACGCTCAGTAGGAATGGGTTAATCATAGCTATGACCACAATTCTTCTATTTGATGAATGGATGACAGCAGAAGAGCACACTTTGTAAAAGATGAACACAATTTACCAACGTTTCTGACATTAGAGTTTTGAATGTTATTGCATATCCATGTTCACCAGGTTTATAATAGACAACATTGTGATAACACTGTGGTACTGTATAAGATCTAAAATAAGTCTTCAATTTTGTCAAATGATTCAGATTTTGTGGGAGAGTGCAAATGAAATGATCTTGTGTTCTCTGTAAAGGCCTACCTTTAGAACTGTGACGCTCACCAACTCTGGTTCAGGATACCTCCACTGGGAATCAGCTTTTATTTGAAGGACGTGAAGGAACTAGAGCGACTTATGGGTTTAACAAATTTAGCAATAAAATATAAGATCTATTTAAAGGTCCCATGGCATGAAAATTTCACTTTGACTTTTTTTAAACATTAATGTGAGTTCTCCCAGCCTGCCTATGGTCCCCCAGTGGCTAGAAATGGCAATAGGTGTAAACCGAGCCCTGGGTATCCTGCTCTGCCTTTGAGAAAATGAAAGCTCAGATGGGCCGATCTAAAAACTTCCCATTATGACGTCATAAGGAGAAAGGTTACCTCCCTTTTCTCTGCTTTGCCCGCCCAGAGAATTTGGCCCGCCCATGAGAAAGAGAGAGACATCATGGCTTGAAAACAAGCAAAGTGGCAGTTGGTCAAGGCCACACCCCCACCCTCCACCTTGCCCCCCCTCTCTCCTCCTCAATAGCATTTAAAGCTACAGACACAGAAATGGCACATCCTAAGGAAAGCTCATTGTGGGACTGGCTCTAGTGGCTGTAATTCTGCACCAAGGCTGAATTTCGGGAAAGAGACTTCAGATACAGTATTAGGGACCACTAAGGCCTATATAAAAGAGACTTCAGATACAGTATTAGAGGACCACTAAGGTCTATATAAAAGAGACTTCAGATACAGTATTAGGGGACCACTAAGGCCTATATAAAAGAGACTTCAGATACAGTATTAGGGACCACTAAGGCCTATATAAAAGAGACTTCAGATACAGTATTAGAGGACCACTAAGGCCTATATAAAAGAGACTTCAGATACAGTATTAGGGACCACTAAGGCCTATATAAAAGAGACTTCAGATACAGTATTAGAGGACCACTAAGGCCTATATAAAAGAGACTTCAGATACAGTATTAGAGGACCACTAAGGCCTATATAAAAGCATCCAAAAAGCAGCATATCATGGGACCTTTACAACAGATAGGCAGGTCGACTTATTAGGACAATAATCACTGGCAAGGGCTTGCTGGCTCAACTTGCATTCATTCTTTAAATTAACTTTTTTTTTTTATTTTTATTTTTTTTTTTTAAAATCAATCTACAGTTAATACCCTACTGACAAAGCGTAAACAAGATCTTAGACATTTTACGCAAGGAACATATCACATTGACATAAGAGTTCAGACCCTTTACTACGACCCTTGAGATTTAGCTCAGGAGTCTCCCATTTCTCTCAATCGAGATGTTTCTACAGCTTGATTGGACCCACCTTTGGTCCATTTAATTGTTTGGACCTGACTTGTCTCTATAATGTCTCACAGCTGGCAAAGCATATCAGAGCAAACACCAAGACATGAGCTGGAAGGAGCAGCTCCCGTTTCTGAAGAGTGAAATCCACGTGTAAATGTATACACATATCTGTATTGATAATTGAACATGGATTTATAATGAGGCATTTAATTGTCTATGCATATGCCCAGCACAACTAGTTTTAACTTAAAACTAGAATAGTAACGTGACACTTCTGAAAAGTTCCCAGTTTACATTTAAAACTGCGACGGAGCCGTGACTGAGCCGGAGCACAGCCGGACGTTGGGCGCACATGGCCGGTACCTCGGCTAGTTAGTCTTGTTGATGCCTGTGCTGACGTTCCAACCTACCTCTGTTTCCATGCAGCACTGCAGCACTGAGCCAGTTCCCTCCACATACCGCCCATAGCTAGGGATGAAACACAATCACATGACAGCATTACTGAGTGATCAACCAACCAGACAGAGAAACAACAGCACTCAGATCAGAGGAAGACCTGACCCAGGACCCACATTGGACTGGTCTGAATTATACTCTAAATTGGGTCGAGTACGGTCATGTTTTCCTGCCATGGGGCTGTGTGGTCTGCGAGTGTCTCTGAGCCGACTGTCACCCACATTCTCCACCGGGGGCATCTGCGCTGTGTTCAGGCTGCGTTCTGGTTTTGTTCTGTCCTCCACTACGCCGGGAGCGTCTCAGAAGCGGAGTCTTGCTGCCCGACTCGCAGATTTTATTGTCTCTACAAGTACTTTACAGAACAATCAGGTGTTTATTAATCTAGTATCTACCTTCCACTCCAAGCTCTCCTACAGTTAAACTCCATGCCTTCTCTTTTCTGGTGTTGTCCTGATAAAAAGAATCTGTGATGTCAATTATGTTTTTCCACTATCCCACTTGTTGTCAGTGGTGTTGTTGAGGAGACATATACAGACCCTTTCCAAACAAATTAGAATATCATGGAAAAGTTTATTTATTTCCATAATTCCATTCAAAACGTTAAACTTCCATAGATTATAGATTCAGGGCCCACAACTTAAACAATTTCAAGTATTTAGTTGTTTATTTGTACATAATTTGGGCTTCCAGCTCATAAAACCCACGAAAACAGGATTTCAAAAAATTAGAATACTGTGAAGAAATCAGCCCAAATTTTACAGGGCATGAATGTTTTAAACTGAGTGTCACACACTACTCATCTACTAAACTCAAAGCACCTGCACAGGTTTTCCCAGGTGTCATTAAATTGCTTCACTTTGGTTCAATTGTCTCAGTTAGGATAAATATGGGGAAGACTGCAGACTTGACAACTGGCCAGAAGATCATCATTGATACCCTCCATAGGATGGGTAAGCCACAAAAGTTCATAGCTAAGGAGGCTGGCTGTTCACAGAGTGCTGTGTCCAAGCATATCAATGGAAAGTCTAGTGGAAGGGCAAAATGTGGCAGGAGAAGATGCACCAGCAGAAGAGCTGACCGTGGGCTTCAGCGGATTATCAAACAGAAGATTCATGAATCTGGCAGAGATCCAGAAAGAGTGGAACGAGGCGGGAGTCACAGCTTCAAAAACCACCACATTCAGACGCATCCGGGAGATGGGCTACAACTGTTGGGTTCCTCGGGTCAAACCGCTTCTGAGCCTGAGCCAACGTAGGAAGCGTCTCAACTGGGCCAAGGAGAAGAAGGACTGGACTGTTGGCCAGTGGTCCAAGGTCCTCTTTTCCGATGAAAGTCAAGTGTGCCTTTCATTCGGGAATCAAGGGCCAAGGGTTTGGAGGAAGATGGGTGAGGAACAGAACCCAAGCTGCTTGAGGTCCAGTGTGAAAAATCCACAGTCAGTCATGATTTGGGGTGCAATGTCCAGTGCAGGTGTTGGTAAACTCTGCTTTCTTAAATCCAAGGTCACCGCATCAGTCTACCAGAATGTTTTAGAGGACTTCATGATTCCTTCTGCTGAGGATCTGTATGGAGATGCAGATTTCATCTTCCAGCGGGACCTGGCCCCTGCCCATACCGCCAGAAGCACCAAAAACCTGGTTTGATGCCCATGCCATCACAGTGCTTGACTGGCCAGCCAACTCGCCGGACCTAAACCCCATTGAGAATCTATGGGGTATTATCAAGAGGAAAATGAGGGGCACCAGACCCAAACACAAAGAAGAGCTGACAGCAAGCATCAAGGAAATCTGGGCTTCCATAACTCCCAGGCAATGCCACAGGCTGATTGCCTCAATGCCACGGCGCATCGAGGCAGTGATTAAGGCAAAGGGATTCCCTACCAAGTATTGAAGATTGACGTATCGTTTTGAAAGTACCATATTTTGATTGATTTGATGTGATCCTAATTTCGTTTTTTTCTGCAAAAACTGAGAAGTAAATGGTGATTTCTTCACAGTATTCTAATTTTTTGAAATCCTGTTTTCGTGGGTTTTATGAGCTGGAAGCCCAAATTATGTACAAACAAACAACTAAATACTTGAAATTGTTTAAGTTGTGGGCCCTGAATCTATAATCTATGGAAGTTTAACGTTTTGAATGGAATTATGGAAATAAATAAACAAATTTTTTGGAAAGGGTCTGTATACGATATTGGGGGGGGTGTTTTGGTAAACTGACTGGATGCTCTCGCTGTTTCATTCGCTGCCTGGATGTCTGAACGACACACGGCTCGCGTGAAAATAGACCTGGCGTGTATCTTTAGCGGAGCAGAGCCGCTTCACGCACGCTTCTGGGACGCGCCGTGGCGCGGCTGGTGGAATATCAAGCATTGTCTTGAATGGCCGTGTGGGCCGCAGCGCCTCCTGAACGCAGTGCTGACACGCCCGGTGAAAAATAGGGGTGACAATTACAGCTCTGATCACAAATCAGAAAAGAGAAATTTTCAACACAGTTATCCCATCACTGAGTCACTGAGGTTTCATCTCCGATTTGCATTTACTATGTTACTATTCTTGTGCAAAACTGCAGTACTAGTGAGACATGTGAAGATAGCGACAGGGAGATGAAGAGCACCCACCCTTTGGTGAAGCACACAGACCTCCTGCATGTGGGCCTGACTATGTCCAGGAGCAGAGCATATCGCAGCAGAGTTTTAGGAGGAAGGAGAAAGTCTTCCATGTTTACTTCCGTCTGTGGTTGCAGGAAGTCTTGGACCTGCCTGACAGACAGATTGTTGTTCTGACTCCTCTTCCTCTGGGCATCCATTGTGGTCTCGAGCTTATACAGAACCTGACCCCCCTGCTTTCCCTCCTCTGGCTGCCAGGTACCTGAGCAGGGAGGGCTCGACACTGTGGGCGGCTCAGGGGAGTCCCTCTCAGCAGGATGTGGGAAGGCATCTAAAATCTAAGATGACATACTTTATCAAAAGCCTTACATCCACAGTACCAGTACAACAAACTTGATTTCCTCAAATTACACACAAACATTGCATCGGGACAATTTCTTTGGTACAAAGAAATTATTAGGGAGTTCTGTTGATTATCCAGAGCAACTGCTGCTCACTGAAATCCAATTCCCCTCTCTAACATTAGGGTAGAGGAAGACATTTTAAAATCAGGACAAATAAGCCCAAACTGTTTCCATGGCTACTGTAGGTACCAATCGAGGCAAGTCAGAAACGATCCGTCTTTGGTTATGTGAGAATTATTTAAGGATAGACTCCATGAAGGCACCATGAGTAGGGTGTTCCTCTAAAACTAAACATAGACTCACACAAAATTACATACTACGAAAGTAATCCTTCTCAATCATTATGAGCCACTAGTGTGTAGTGTGTGGTGGTGTCTGTATCTTCTTTTCTTCTTACTGTGCTGTGTACGTTTATGGTCGTCAGCCTTTGGGCATGGGTGTAAATTTCATCTACCAGCTGGGGGGGGAGGGGGGCAATAAATATGAAATTTCTCAAGAGCAATTTTTTAAGGGGACACAGATAATACATACAAAATAGTACAGCTGTAAAGGACACCAGTAAGGGACTGTTCGTTATTTATATAAGGGGCCACCGGAGGAGTTTTGGGGCCTTTAGGCTAAAAAAAACTTGACCCTCCAAAATGATTTGAAAAAGAGGCATGACCCTCCCCGCATGTGCTAGTATGCGCTTAGCAAAGATGTACAGATGCCATTTGATTTTTTACAGCCATGATATACACGAGTTAACCTCTGCTTTCTCATCTTACACATCACACTCCTCTGTTATGGTGTGGTGGCCATTTCAGTAGATTTACTTACCGACATTGTTGTGGAAACACAATAAGCATGGAAACTAAATGCACACTTCCTGCATTACTTCAAATACTAAGTTCCTCCTCTAGTAAACTAGTCTTCATATGAAATAAAATAAAACATTCAGACCATTCAGCAAAGGACACTGGGAAATAACAAATTCAACACTGGTTGCTATGGACTTGTCACTAGGCTTCCTCAGTCATTGTATATTTTAGCACATAGGTAAAGCTGCTGAAGCTGAATATTATATTCCAAAACATATGTTTATTGTTAAAGCAGATTTTAAATTACATTGTAACAATTTGACAATTCGCCCTTATGAAATCCAATCGCGGCACTGCTGTCTTGGAACGCAATAGACAGACGGTGGCGGGATGCCCCGACACTTAAATTCAACTAAAATGTAACAGTGAACAAACAGTGTTCGACCTACAGTCTGTTGAGATACCTCTCCAAACGAAGCGCAGTCACACCATAAAACGTTAAGACACATTGAGAAAAAAGATCCGTATTTTGCCGTAATCCAATGACACGAAAAAAAAAAAAAAAAGTAATCCACAGCGATCAGTAGATCCACAAAAAGGGTCACGGTGTATCCAGCAAGGCTTATACGAGCGTCACATTCACCAGCCAGCTCCGAACAAGTGAACGAGGCCTCTCCACTTCGCCGTTTAAACAAAGTGGAATAAACGTATAAAAGTCCAGATCTACAAAAACCTGCAATCAATTTTTAAGCTGACATCAAATTATATTATTATATACATGGCATTTAGGAAACCTTTATTGCAAGGTTGGCATGGTAAGATGTCTAGACTAGTACAACAGTAATTTTCGTTTTTTGCGTCCTGGTCTTGCTCCCATCGTCAGCCAGGTAATATTTTTTTTACTAAAGCAGTATATGAAGTCTGATGTATTACCTACCACCATTTAGTTGTGTTGTGTTATTTAAGATATTTATAAAATATCTGGTCATGCCAGATGTAATTATTCCACTCATTTTTTAAACAATGCATTTACCCATTTCAGCCACCAGCAAACTCATGGGTCAGACCCATCTGGTAGCGAAGGAGGGCCGAGACTAAGAGCTACATGGAAAAATATGCACCAAACAAGCCACTTTGAAATTTTGCTGTTTTCATGAATACAAAATGTTGGGTGACCCTCCCCTCAACAAAGAATAAAAAGACATGACCCTCCCCTATTTTCCTCCAGTGGTCCATTCCATTAATACCGAACGGTCCCTACGTAGGCTGGCGAACGATTTCATTCACTTTAAAGTAGGGATGCATCGAATCCAGATTTTTGGGATTCGGCCGAATACCGAATCCACTGGTTAAGATTCTGCCGAATCCGAATCCTACTCCCATCCTCAGTCCATTAACACAGTAAACACATTAATGAAGTAAACAACGTCTGCAGCAGTGTATTTTTCGTACCTGAAGTTGCTGCAGTTTGGCTGCTGTCTGTAGATTCCTTCATGCACAACTGGTATTCTTTCGGATGTTTCATACCAAATGTTTTAACAGCGGTGATGTGTATTGTTTAGGGTCCTTGCCACCACGAGACAAATCAGCATTGCAAATTGAACATGTAGCTGGACTTCAATGGCCTTCTTTTGACTAAAAGTACTGCCAAACAACACTCTGCTCACAAGTTCCATTTTCACTTTCTCACAGCCTACTGCATTGAATGCTCCACCTACGTAAACACTTTCCCGTAATCAACGGCGGCGTCATTACGTCGACTAGCGTAGTGCAAGCGTAGGGTTCAGTGGAATAAATTCTAAAGATCGGCAGAAACCCAACCCCGTCAAAAAGCCCAATATTCGGCCGAATCCGAAGCCGAATCCTGGATTCGGTGCATCCCTATTTAAACATCGGATGAAGTGATTCTTTTCTCTAATACAGATGATGCTGAACTGAGAACTGAACCTTCTAGCAAATAAGCTAACTAGCCAGCCGACTCATTTTCTATAACCAGTGAAAGCATGCTGGGAGATGTTTTTATACTTTAGATGCAAATTTTGCCCCGTTTGTATTGTTTTACTACTTACAAAATTATTTTAATTATACATTATTTACAATACACAGCGTGTTATTTAAGGATTTTTTAGAGGGGGGGATAACCCTCAGATGGGGTAGGTCCTGGCCCCCCCTGACCCCCCACGATTTACGCCTATGCCTTTTGGCAGTGGGGGTGTAGTCCCCAGCCAATAACAGCATGCAGGTGAGGTCGGTGTGTGTCTGTTTGACCGAGGGTAGTCTCGCTTTGCCAAACCTTCCACACGCTGCGGAGCGGAGGAAGGTCTGTCTAGTCCACACAGCATTCCTGGATGGGAGGAAAACGTACTCTGGTTTATTGGCATTTCTTTAAACCAATCACAATCATCTTGGGCGGCGCTAAGCTCCGCACGAAGCCGCTGTGTCTTGCCAGAGAAAACTCAGATTGGACAGATAGTCTAGCTAGCTGTCTGGATTTACCCTGCAGAGATCTGAGGAGGAGTTAACCATAGTCCTCATAAATCCACCGGAGTTTAGAACGCCAACACAAAGAAAGAGGAAGGTGACGGACATCCGGCGGAAAAGACATGCAGCCGGCGGAATTTCCCGTGGCACCGGAGCAATCCCGGAAGTGGAACGTCGTGGATATAGACTAGACCGAGGGCAGCAATGAGCCACACAGAGCAGAGGACAGGATGATGACATTCACACAGAATCTGGCAACGCGGCACCTTCCCGCAGGGTTGTGCGGAGGTGTGGGTCCATTTATTTGTGCTTTAGGATGTTACTGCTGCAACCGACAAATCGTACTCGCTGTGCCTTTAACTAATCAAACAGAAATGGCAGACTGTCACAAGGTTTTGTACCAAAAGGATTAAGGATTTGAAAAAATATGAAATATTACCATTGTAGCTGCAGCTTTGGCTGACACTGCGAACTAGCGCTAAAATATTTCTTTGATACATTTCATGACACCAGGATTACTGTCGGCAAGCCTCACCTTTGAACTGATGAAGTTTTCTGTTGAAATCTTGGCGATCAGGAAATAACGCAGTCTGGAATTTGGCATCCCGACCTGGATTTATGGATGGAACAGTGATGTAAATAGAACTTGCAGTGCAGATGTATTTATTGAAAAGACTGAGTCACAGTGGGTCTTTCTTACACTTGTAGGGGAGACCATGATCTCATGGAAAGTGTATCCACATTCCACGAGTGTTTTCACCAAACGTTCCCTGGAGGGTAGAAGAAGAATATGAGGAACACCTTCACCTTGCAGTGCTTTTAAAGGTCATTCCAAATCATTAGTGAGAAAAAAAAATAAACAAAATGACTTACACGTACAATGTCCAATATTATAAAATGAAGACTTCAGTACTTAGTACTACTAATCATTAGATAGTTCATTTTGACCCAAGTATGCTTGTTGGTATTTAAAAGCAAAGAAAATGTGCACATTTTTCAATACAGATTTCAATACTCCCTGCCTACTGGCACAGTGACCTTTCAGGCTTTTTGAATGCACCGTGCATTGTCTCCATGGTTACCTGGCAGAGGAGCTCTCGAAGCCTTTGACGTTCTCCAGCAGGATGAAGCGCGGCAGCCTGCGCAGCCTGGCCACACACCGCCACATGGAGGGAAGAAGGGATCAGAGGCTTTATTGACTCAATGTTTTATATACATTTGTAATAGTTTTTAATTGATCAAACTTCCATTTGGTACACTAGCCTGGGCCTACCAGACTCTGGTACACTAGCCTGGTCCTACCAGACTCTGGTACATTAGCCTGGTCCTACCAGACTCTGGTACATTTCATTAGTCCAGAGAGTCTGGCCACTCTCCATTGACAAGTGTTAACTTCCTTGAAGGCGGGTACTCTGTTGAAGTTTAAAACTATTGGCTCTGCCCAGAGCCACTCTGGATCTGCCATAACCAATCGCTAACGTTTGGTCGTGACGTCGGCTTAGCATCGCTAGCGTTCGCCTTATCCAACTCCTTCACCACTAACGGAGCGAGCTGGAAAATCAAACTGTTCCCGAACTCAATGGGGAGGAGGGCCACAACATCATGGCCACCAACAAAACTCAGCAAAGATTGTTCTTGCTCGGGCTTTAACTTCTGGATATTCGGTAGCATTGCCACAACGGACCGAATGGTTTTGCTCGCATCTTTCTCCGCCGCCATTACAGAACTACAACTCAAACTAGCGCACGACCTCAACGTCATCGTTCTCAGCCACGCCCGGGACAAAACCCAAGAATATACCGCAAACCCAGACGGAGTACTGAAGGAAAATGAAAATTGAGTGGAAGTTCGTAGGAGGGCGGAGCCAGGCTAACATTGCTTACCATAGAGTTATAAAAAGTCATAGTATAGTAGGGCTGGACCCGAATATTCGAATATTCGTTCAGTGGGTTGGTATTCGATTTGAAAATTTGACATTCGAATATTCGTTTTCGTTTTTTTCGGTGTTGTCTTGTGCGTTCTGCATGTGGTGTCTGCTGATGTGCAGGTTACCTTCCCCCCAAACACGGACACACACATATATACAGATACGTCTCGCTTTATAAGATAAATAGCCTGTCTATAAGTGGCATCACGCTCTGTCTGCACTTGTTGTGTGGTTGTGCTTTGCATGTGTGGGATTCTGATACGTCCTTAAATTCGGGAATTGTCGTTTGTTTACTCAAAGTCAAAGACAGTCCAAAGTAGTGCAACTTTGCCCATTTTTGTGGGTCTGAGGTGTATGTCACATTGTAGCTGCCATAGCTCCGCTGCTCTCTGTCTCTGGTCCTCAGGGTGAGTGGCCAGCGGCTAGAGCAGCAAAAGCCAATGTGTGCTTCTTTTACTTATATATTTAACGATATCTTTTGCATTTATAATCCAAACAACGTCAAACTTGGCACTGCACTTACCCGTGCCCGTAGCAAGACACATGTCAAGTTTGAAATCCATCGGACTAACGGTTCGAGAGATAATTGCATAAAACCCAGACAAACAGAAAGACGTTCCTGCAATTTATAGAGAGATAATAATATGTCCTCTCTCCGAAGCTTTGAATATTCGAAGCTCATTACTACCGAAGCTTCGAAGCTCAAAAAATGGTATTCGGACCAGCCCTATAGTATAGGATGTCAAAAAGTCATAGAATAGCCTGTCGATAAGTCAAAGTATAGCATGTCGAAAAGTGATAGAATAGCACGTCGAAAAACGTAAAAAAAACTAGTCACAGTATATAGCATGCTACAAACTTCACAATAGAAAACATTTCTTTTGTGAAGTTTGAAGAAGCGCTTTGCTAATGTTAATTTCACCTTTCAGCTGCATTTTTGCGCCCCATATACAAAGGCTGAGTCCTTGCTGCAGCTGGCGTGGGTTCAATTCGGGAAAGAAAAATAAAAAACAGCGCGTGGCTAGAAAATTGCATTCTTACAAATTGCGATTCCGATATGAAAATGTGTTTTCGTCCAGGCCGACCAGAGGGCAGTATAAAACCAAAACGTGGAGATGAAAGACCTTGGCAGAAGATCGAGGATGTAGAGGAAGCTCTTGGTTCTCAGGTCAGCAACGTCCCCCTGAAGTCCTAACCTGCACAGAGAACAAACTAAGAGAAATGTTCCCTACACTTCAAGTTCAATACTATTGACTATTGCCATGTCAACACAGTTGATTGTTGTCTTGGTGCCAATCAGGTTAAAAAAGTGCTGTTTAAAAAAAGGCAATACATACACAGGAACATACAGTACATAAAAAAATCATATAAACAATCATTCAAACCAGTAAAAAGCTGTAAAGACCTTGTGCTATTGCAACTTCCCATAAAGTGTCTTGTGCAGTCTAAATAGTGCATTTGAATAAGGTGCATTTAGTACAGGTTTACTCTGCAAGGTGCCATAGCATTAAGGAGCCTAATAGTGGCAGGGTAAGTACTGTTACAAAAGCGGGATGTTTTGCCTCCGAGACTTTGAACTCGCTTTCCAGAGGGAAGCAGTTGGAAGAGGGACCTGGCAGGGTGGGAGGGGTCGTCTAGCACTTTCTGCGCAAAATTTTCTGAGAAAATTTAGAGCCGTTCGCCAAACGACCGACCGATCAGCGTTGGTTTTGAGGCGGGTTTAGGTGTGACGCAACAGTTGTTTAGACTGTTCAGTCTAAACAACATGGCGGCTTCCACGGATGAGATATCGCGCAAGTTTTATCCAAATTAGAAAGTATTCCTTCATTGAAAGAAGAGCAAGAAACGGCACTGGAGGCTTTTCTCGGAGGAAAAGATGTTTTTGTTCTTCTCCAGAAGTGTACCGTGAAAACTTGGTGGGGATTGTCGTTGATGAGGTTCATGTCACATACAAATGGTAAGTTTAAAAACATTAATGTTAGCTACGTTACCTAACTAAACTGTATGTTAAAGGATGGCATTAGAAGAACCGCAAGGTCCTTGAAGCCAAACTAACGATAGCTACACTAACTTAGCTAGCTTCGTTGATCTGATTGGGTGATTTGACCCGTCTATCACCATCATAGGTGGTGATAGACAGATGGTTTATCCAATCAGCTAACCAGTATTTTCGCCCCTTCCCAAAAGTCTCCAACGGAAAGTTCCCAGATGGATATGCCGAGCAAATGCGAAGCAATCCATCTGGCGGAGTCAGGTTAGGTCCACGTGGCGTAGATAAGAGGCTACAGATGGGATGGCATGACCTATAATTTTGGATGCGGTGTGCACCACCTTCTCCAACTGCTTCCTCTCTGAAGAGGTGGAGTTACCATACCAGACAGCGATGGAGAAGACTAGCACATGTTCCACTGTGGCGCTGTAAAATTGGAGCATTGCATCCCTAGCTACACCAAACTTCCTGAGCTGGCGCAGAAAGTTACACGGTTGGGACATTTGCCAGTAACTCCAGCTTCTGTTAGAGAGCTGCAGAGCAGCGTGGTCGTATGACTTCCCATTTCTGCCATTTTGTTATTACAGTTTCCAACCCTAAACCATCTTTGTTAGGAGTTTTTATATTGTAATTGGTACATTTTCATTTTATACATTGTTGGTTCTTTGCTGCATTTCTTGTTTGTTGGGCTTTGTTGTAACTTACTTGATTTGAAAAACGTTTATTACTATAAAATGTCTCATTACTCCTTTCAACACAATTTTATTATGATAAATACATTTAAAGAGTGTACTTTCTTTACAAATATGTTAGCTATTTGTTTATGGTCCAAAATCAAGTATTAATGTATAGTTTTCAGTCAAATGACACAGGCACCCACTAACTAAGACCTAAACATAAAAAAGCCAGGGAAAACCCGGCATTTGGACAATTTCTTGTTCCAAATTATTTCTTTTAGAAGGTGCGGAGAGAACCTGGACGAAACATTTAAACTCCACAAAAAAGGTTTGTCTGACTGAGTTTGGATAACTTGTTGGATTACACTGCATATCGCAGTGGTGGAAGAAGTATTCAGATCCAGTTCTAATACCACACTGTAAAAATACTCTGTTACAAGTGAAAGTCCTGCATTGAAAATGTTACTTCAGTAAGTGTGTAAGTATCATCAGGAAAATGTAGTTAAAGTATTAAAACATTGTAGAAAGTGTAAAGGATCCAAACAGTTGTGTGTTTAATGGTCTAATCATTTCAGCTGGACTTGTAGACCGTTATATTGTTGGCTAGTTTCATTAATAATAAAACATCAGATTTTATAAACTACATTTGTTTTGTGTGTAGAAATCTTAATGTGTAAAGTAACTAGTAACTAAAGCTGTAACAGATGAATGTAGTGGAGTAAAAAGTACAATATTTCTCTCTGAAATGTAGCGGAGTAGAAGTAGAAAGTGGCAGGAAAAGAAAAGACTCAAGTAAAGTACAAGTACCTCAACATTTGGACATAAGTACAGTACTGGAGTAAATGTACTTAGTTACATTCCACCACTGCTCAGTGCACACAAAACATAGCCAACCTACCTGGTGAAAGGCTGGCACGGAGGACTCATCAAAATCATGTCAATAGATAGTTTATTGAAGTCCTCTAGTGATATGCCCTGGAAATAAAGGAGAACTATTCAAGGTTTCAAAAGTTAGAACATGGCAAAGTTAAAAATAAAGCCCAGAGGATCGGTTCATCTGTGAATCATTCTACGTGTGTGTGTGTGTGTGTGTGTGTGTGTGTGTGTGTGTGTGGTTAAATTAATGTGTTGATCCATTGCTTCATCTTAAATATTCCTGTTCAGGATCACAGAGGTTTGAACTAGGGCTGGGCAATATATGGATATTATATCGATATACGAGACTCGATATTGTCTTACATTTTGGATATCTTAATATGACACATGTTGTCTTTCCCCGGTTTAAAATTTTTTTTACGGACTTGACATGAGATGGCGCTGTGCTTCAGGAGGAACAGAGAAAGAGGAAACGGCAGACTGACCCAAGTACATCTCGCTGCAGTCTGCGGGAAGGCGGGGCTTGACATCAATCCAAGTCAGTCATTTTTTTTTTGCTTACGTCATTCCCCATACGCTCTAACGGACCAAGACCGTTCTCTTAATACATCCATGACCAAGACAGCCTGGTAGAATTTTTTTTACTATGGAGAAAATTATTTGGATAAATGACGAAGTGATGAAATTATGTTTTTTATTTTGAATCTTTTAATTTTATTTGAAAATTTTGTATCTATAAATGTAAATGATCTGAAAGAAAACCGAATAGGCTAGTCACCAATTTAAAAATGACATGAAATTATATTTTAAAACTTTAATAAAGGACTGACAAATAAGAAAGCCATCCGGACTCTGAACATTTACAATGCCTTACAACCTCTTTAATGTAAATTTAATGTGCCCCTTTTTCGTGTATGTATGTATGCATTTAATGTTTTCAATGTGTTTATGGATCTGTACTTGAATAATAAAGTTTTTTGAAGACAAAAAAAAAAAAAAAAAGACAGCCTGGTAGCGAAGCTGATATAGCCTCTTGATTCACATTAGATAGAAACTGATGATGTAGGCTAAACAAACGATATTTCATGCAACAGTGAAGTTTTCATGTAGTTACTACTGATTTCTGATTTTGAAATGATATCCAAATTTGAAAAATGGGTCATTTTAAACCTTGTTAATATTGATGACAATGTGTTCAAACGGAAAACGAGCCATATTTCATTTAATTTAGCCCTCAAAAGTAGAATGGTGTGTTGTTTCATTATGGACTTTCATATTAACAGCAAGAATTCAGTCACAACCAAATGTACAAAGGGGCGATTTTGCTTTAACAATTAACAGGTGAACCAGAAGCATACAGGTGAAACTCGAAAAATTTGAATATTGTGCAAAAGTTCATTTATTTCAGTAATTCAACTTAAAAGGTTAAACTAATTATATAGACTTATTACATGCAAAGCGAGATATTTCAAGCCTGTATTTGTTATCATTTTGATGACTATGGCTTACAGTTTATGAAAACCCTCAGAAAATTTGAATATTGTGAAAAGGTTCAATATTTTAGGCTCAAAGTGTCCCACTCTAATCAGCTAATTAATCCAAAACACCTGCAAAGGGTTCCTGAGCCTTTAAATGGTCTCTCAGTCTGGTTCAGTAGAATTCACAATCATACTCATACTCCGAGATGCTCCTCGGATATTACCTGCACAGTAACACACCTAATCTAAGTATTTCAAAAGGTCGAACACACATACAGATGTTTAGATACAGTAAAATCGCTACGTGATTACCGTTATATCCGAGGGTTGAAGTTGCATTTTAACGGGGCAGTGCAAGTTGCTGCTGTGGTTTAGCTGAAGCTAACGCAGCCTGAGCTTTCACGTTACAATGTAAAAGGTGTTGACCGTTGACTTAGCTAGCACGCAAACAGTTCATTTACATGTCTACGAGCATGTTAGCAAACTACTCCAAAAGACAAATACTGAGGAATATTGATAGAAAGCAGGGGAAACTAGTAGGCTACTTCCATACTTTTTAGCATTGGCTAATTAGCAACCTGCCTTCCATCAGATGTAGCTTCCGAGCTAGCTAGCAGCTAGCCCCAGAAGCTCATGAAAACAAGGATTTCACCGGAGCAGTCTTACATTATTTCCGAACCACTCTTTTCGTTTCAAAGTCGGAAATCAAATGAACGAAAAAGTACACGGGCCCAATTACAGTTCACTGTTGTTGCATGAAATGTAGTTTGTGTTTAGCTTACATCAGTTTCTGTCATCTAATGTGAAACAAGAGGATATGAGGTTTGCTACCGTCTTGGTCCATTCAAGCCATAGACTGTATGGTTCGAGCGTATGGGGAGACGACATAGGTTAAAAAAATTTTTTTTTTTAAAATGACTGACTTGGATGTGGGCGGGGCTTGATGTCAAGCCCCGCTTCCCGCAGACTGCAGCGAGATGCTCCTCGACTGACCGAGCAAGTTTTTACGACAGCGTTGCCAAATATCTATTCCGAAGCTGTAGGGGGAGCTCTATAGAGAAACCTGCCAGCAAAAAGCGAGAAAACAGCAAAGAAATTGCCCAAGCTGCATAGCGCCCCTTTAATTATTTGCCTTTACCCACTAAGTCGGTGTACCCACATCATTGATGATTATTTATCAAAACTCTCATTGTGTACTTTTTTGTGTGAAAGCACCAATAGTCAACCCTAAAACATCGACATGGATGTATTTGGTCAAAAATATTGTGATGTTTGATTTTCTCCATACGGCCCAGCTCTAGTTAGAATCCAAAAGCCTCCACTCTCACCCACCTCAATGGTCTTGTTCCACAGGGCCGTGTCAGGGAAATTGTGCCCGTAGATTTGATTGGCCGTGGTGTTTATGTCGATGGCAGCCACTACCTGGGCAGGTATGCCACTCTCTGGAGGAAGAAACAACAGATAATAAGCAACAGGTGGAAGATTTTCTTAAGATTTTTATGAACATAACAAATACATACATACATAGGCCTGTAACAAGTATTACATAATTGTCTAATTGTCAATATTTGTGTACATAATCGCAGTTTCTTCGTTTAACCTGAATGAATTGCTAACATTAGCTAAGGTCTTAAGGGGTATGACTGGTAGCTGTTGGTTTTGTTTAAATATGCCAAATTGTAATTATATAAGTGATTACTGGTCGGACTATATTTCAATTGTTAGTTGTTGGCAGTTGATCCTCTGCACGTTCATAGCAACAAAAATAACAAGGGGGGAGGGGGGGCAGTAAGAAAAAAAATTATATGATAATAAAGAAGCGTGGTTTACTTCATAGGCTGTGTTATTACACTGGGTCACATGGCAGTGCAAATTTATATTTATATTTATTTTTTTATATACACCCAATGTTGTTCAACAAGACTGACGAAGCAAGTCTTAAAAAAATAAATAGTGATTACTATTATTTTACGTCTATACCGCTATGGATTGTGGGTTGTCCACAGAAAGTCCGCTTGAGGCTCCATGTGGATTTGGACCATTTGGACAGCCCGCCGAACAGAGAACGTAGAACATTAGGATGTGTTCTCGGTAACGGTAACTGTTAACGTTAGTCCGCTTCAATACAACACACCGTGGCAGAGAACTGTCACGGCTCGGAACTTCTGAAGAAATACCACTACTTTAAACCTTCTGACCAGTCTAGCGACGACAAAGCTTACCCTTTAAAGCATAATGCATCCCTCCTATCCCACTGTAGAGCTCGAGCACCCGCCATGGCACCCGCTCACCCTCCATGGCACGTCACTGCTGACACTTCCTCCTCCTCCTCTTCTTCTACATTTAAACAGCTGACAGTTCTTCTTTGTGATGTTTGTTTTATGGAGGTTGTCAACAGCGAAATGGCGCATTACCGCCCCTGTCTGGTCTGGAGACTGGAGTGGGATTATTTAAAATAATATTAATATATATTATTATACTGTAACATGCACCCATGCAGCTGCCAGTTTATTAGGTCCACCTAGCCTCAGGGACTATACAACCAAATAGCAATGCATAGTGAAAAAATTTAAACACAGGAATAAATATATAAATAAATAAATAGGTACATTTAGGTAAATAATTAGATATACGTTAATATGTAATAATACTATGTCATTATTATGGCGGGGATTATTATGGGGACAGTAGTAGGACAGTAGTAACATTTTGCATGCACACAAGTTAATTCATTGTTACAGAAAAAAACTTTATAGTATATATATATATATATATATATGTCTATACCATATTCATTTACATATATTTTTTTAGGAAGATATTTTTCATTAAATATATAATAATAAAATATGATAAAGGTTATGAGTGCATCTTCCAAATACATGAGAAAACATTTGTCAAAACCTAACTAGACAAAACGTATGATAAAAGAAATATATAAGACTTCTACTAAAAAAACTATCTAGCCTATATTCGTCCCATAATTATTCAAGACACTGGCACACAAGCAATATTGTAGGCTATAAAATCATTCCAGCAAATCGTATTTCTGTTTTTGCTTTAAGAAATAAAGTAAAATATATATCTTAAATAATTCTATTTTTGTTTATGCTTCTGTTAAAATAACAATCGGTCCGAGGGAGGGCTTCATATGTCATCTTACTAACGTTCCTTTGTTTGTTGGTTACTTATTCTCAACATTATTGTCCTGTTCAAGTTTTTTATAGACTGTATTTGTGTGCAGCTGCTGTTTTTGGGAGCTCTTAATTTGACAAGGAGGAGTGGCTGAAGGAACCGGAAGTATCCTATTATGGAATGGTGTCTCTCACATAAACTTCCGGTTGGGTGTCAGCTTGAAGCGAAGTATCAGAATTTTAAAAGCCAGCATATTTCTCTTTTTCATTCCTTTTTTGTTTGTTTTGTTTTTCTTCGTGTCGCCATAGCAGCCGAGCCTTCACATTCTCCCGCCGCTAACCGTGTGAGTGCTGGTTTGTTGTCGTGGCTCTCATTTCAACGCTACAATGTAACCTTTCCAACTAACGTTAACTTATACCCTGTGCTTTTTTTTTTTTTTGGATTCAGTGTTTACAGAAAAAAAAAATGTCCAAGTCTTTGAAGAAGATAGTGGAGGAGAGTCGGGACAAGAACATTCCAGAGGTGGAGATGTGCGACAGGGGCATTTCCAACATGCTGGACATCCCAGGACTATGTAAGATATATGTCTTCCATTTCACCACCAAAATACATTCAAATAGAATGGTTCCAGAGTCTATCCAGAAGCACTTTCAGATTAGAGAGAGCAAGTATGAACTGAGGGGAACGTGCATGTTCACAAAGATAAAGATTAGAACAAATGTAAAACTAAGATGTATATCAGCAAAAGGAGTAAACGTGGAATCTTTTAGAGGAGGAAGTAAAAATGTGTTACACGCTACAAAGATTTAAAAAAAAATACTAAAAAGTAGGATGATTAACAAATATTAAAGCGAGGCATGAATGACAATGTGTACTACTACTACTATTGTATATGAATGGGAATGTTTATTAATGTATACTATTAATATATATATATATAATTATTTAATGTTTATTTTTTACTTCTGTACATATGTGTGATAGTATGTATATAAAATACAGAAATTAATGATAATACATTTTATATAAATTGATAATATCCTGAGGGACTTAAGAATAAAATAAGAATAAGGTAGAATGTAGAAAGGGTAGTGTAAGAAGCAAATGCTTCAACCTCCACCTTTTCGATCAGTATTGATTATAAACGAGTTACAGCACTGTAACTCGTTGCTCATGAGTATTGGAACCCCTGCTAAAGTTAACTAAAAAGAGGAATAAAAAAATCATCCTTTGGAAATTGATCTTAATGCCTTAATTAAAAAAAATAGGAAAAATCCAACCTTTGAGAACACCAATTTTCTTTGTGAATGAATAATGTATTGTAAATAAATAAATGTTCTTCCTTAAAATACAGGGAGCCTAAATAAGTACACCCCTATGTTAAATTCCCATAGAGGCAGGCAGATTTTTATTTTTAAAGGCCAGTTATTTCATGGATCCAGGATACTATGCATCCTGATAAAGTTCCCTTGGCCTTTGGAATTAAAATAGCCCCACATCATCACATCCCCTTCACCATACCTAGAGATTGGCATGGGGTACTTTCCATAAAATCATCTCTCAGTGCAAATCAAACCAGCTATTAGGCTAACTGGAATAAAACCCTGTCTTCCCGTCGACCTGCAACTTTTTGTATTTCTGGGTCAAAATTGGTTGACACTTTTTCTCACTTTTCCCGACGTTTTTGTCACTTTTTTCCAAGTTTTTTTGTCACTTTTCTGATATTTTTATCGTGGTTTTTTTTTTGCGCTTTTTTGACGTTTTTTGTTCTTTTTTTCCCACTTCTTTAAATCCATCCATCCATCTTCTTCCGCTTATCCGGTAACGGGTTGCGGGGGTAGCAGCTCCAGCAGGGGACCCCAAACTTCCCTTTCCCGAGCCACATTAACCAGCTCCGACTGGGGGATCCCGAGGCGTTCCCAGGCCAGGTTGGAGATATAATCCCTCCACCTAGTCTTGGGTCTTCCCCGAGGCCTCCTCCCAGCTGGACGTGCCTGGAACACCTCCCTAGGGAGGCGCCCAGGGGGCATCCTTACCAGATGCCCGAACCACCTCAACTGGCTCCTTTCGACGCGAAGGAGCAGCGGCTCTACTCCGAGCTCCTCACGGATGACTGAGCTTCTCACCCTATCTCTAAGGGAGACGCCAGCCACCCTCCTGAGGAAACCCATTTCGGCCGCTTGTACCCTGGATCTCGTTCTTTCGGTCATGACCCAGCCTTCATGACCATAGGTGAGGGTAGGAACGAAAACTGACCGGTAGATTGAGAGCTTTGCCTTCTGGCTCAGCTCTCTTTTCGTCACAACGGTGCGATAAATTGAGTGTAATACCGCACCCGCTGCGCCGATTCTCCGACCAATCTCCCGCTCCATTGTTCCCTCACTCGCGAACAAGACTCCAAGGTACTTGAACTCCTTCACTTGGGGTAAAGACTCATTCCCTACCTGGAGAAGGCACTCCATCGGTTTCCTGCTGAGAACCATGGCCTCAGATTTAGAGGTGCTGATCCTCATCCCAGCCGCTTCACACTCGGCTGCGAACCGATCCAGTGAGTGCTGAAGGTCACAGGCCAACGATGCCATCAGGACCACATCATCTGCAAAAAGCAGCGATGAGATCCCCAGCTCATCAAACTACAACCCCTCTCCACCCCGACTACGCCTCGATAGCCTGTCCATAAATACTACAAACAGGATTGGTGACAAAGCGCAGCCCTGGCGGAGGCCAACTCTCACCTGAAACGAGTCCGACTTACTGCCGAGAACCCGGACACAGCTCTCGCTTTGGTCGTACAGAGATTGGATGGCCCTGAGAAGGGACCCCCTCACCCCGTACTCCCGCAGCACCTCCCACAGTGTCTCCCGGGGGACCCGGTCATACGCCTTCTCCAGATCCACAAAGCACATGTAGACCGGTTGGGCATACTCCCAGGCTCCCTCCAGGATCCTTGCGAGAGTAAAGATCTGGTCCGTTGTTCCACGACCAGGACGGAATCCGCATTGTTCCTCTTCAACCTGAGGTTCGACTATCGACCGAACCCTCCTTTCCAGCACCTTGGAGTAGACTTTACCGGGGAGGCTGAGAAGTGTGATACCCCTGTAACTGGCACACACCCTCTGGTCCCCCTTTTTGAAAAGGGGAACCACCACTCCGGTCTGCCACTCCTTAGGCACCGTCCCCGACTTCCACGCAATGTTGAAGAGGCGTGTCAACCAAGACAACCCCTCCACACCCAGAGCTTTAAGCATTTCTTTAAATCTTTTTTTTTTTTAATTTTTTTTACATTTTGTCCATTTTTTCAATGTTCTTGTATCATTTGTTTACTTCAAAATGCTATAAAATTGAATAAAACACCCAAATTCAATGAAAGTAGTGAACTGATCATATATTTTACGGAACCATCCGCGTTATTTTTATTATTATTTTTTTTGACAATGTGGTTGAAAGAAACCCAAATATTCTGATATAGAAACTTTTTGAAAATGAGGACAACAGAAGGGTTAAGTACAAATTTGTACTTTGCTTGAGTCTTTTCTTTTCATGCCACTTTCTACTTCTACTCTACATTTTAGAGAGAACTATTGCACTTTTTACTCCACATACAAGTATAAATTAAGTAAAAAAAAAAAAAAAAACTTTCCTGCAAGTATATTATTAATTGCAGTCCTTATTAAAATGTTGTGTACAAGTAAGATGCCAGAGTAAACAAAGTGCCGAGTGAGTTGCAGTGCTGTTGTGTTGACTGGATGTTCCATGTCGTTTCAGTCACTCTGTCTAACATCACACAGCTGGTCCTCAGCCACAACAAGCTCACAGGTAAGCCTCTCACACACTGTCAGTAGTAATGTAGTCTATATCAACGGCGTTCCACTTCCGGGATAGTTCCGGTGCCGCCGGAAGTCCTTCTTTTTGGCCGGATTTCCGTCCCCTTCCTCTTTCTTTGTGTTGGCGTTCTAACCTCTGGTGGATTTCTGAGGACTATGGTTAACTGCTCCTCAGATCTCTGCAGGGTAAATCCAGACAGCTAGCTAGACTATCTGTCCAATCTGAGTTTTCTGTTGCGCGACTAAAACTACTTTTGAACGTACACACGTTCCACCAAAACAAGTTCCTTCCCCAGGCTATTTTGTAGAGGCACCGGGGCTCTGTCTGCCTCTTAACACCGCCCAAGACGATTGTGATTTGTATAAAGAAATGCCAATAAACCAGAGCACGTTTTTCTCCCATCCAGGAATGCTGTGTGGAGTAGCCAGACCTTCCTCTGCAGCGCTGTGGAGGAAGGTCTGCGAGACTAGTAATAATGTGGAACTGTTGTTTCTAACCATGGCTTTGTAGGGCTGTCCTCAATACCATTTTTTTTTTTTGCTTCAAATCTTCGGTACTAATCAACAGGGAGTATTCGCAGTTCGGCAACATCCTGTTGTGTTCTTTAATCCCCCCCTAATTGTATCACAAGAAGACTTTATATTTCGTAATTATTGGCTGCACCATATGAGGAAAATATGCAATATGCCATAACGTTGTTGAATATCGCGATAACGATATAACTTGCGATAAATAACAGATATTAAAGTGTTCTCAGTTCTCAAGAAATCATTTCCGACATTCTTGCACAAATTGAACATTGAACTGAATATAAAAGACGCCACTAAAAAAAGAATGACGGTTACATTTTAAAGTGCAGTTTTCTGCTGATATTTTCTTTCAACTAACAAAAAAAAAAATCTCTGAGTGTCTTTCGCGATATGTCGCAGCCTATCGCGATGTTTATTGCGCCAGTTATCGCGATGACCATAAAAAATGATATAATCGTTTAGAGATCTCTACGCTGACTTGAAGGTGCCGTTAAACAAACTCCCGTGCAGCTCAGTGCTTGTGTTTGGTGTTTTTAAAACGTTCTTGTGGCAGTGATGTTTCCTGTTTCCTGTACGGGACTCTCACATCGCCTCAAAACACACCGACAAGTCTGATCACCGGTTACATGACTGACCGCCGCAGCGTGACGTGGGGTTGCGTTTCTCCAAAAGTTGAATCTGTCGCAACTTATTTACAGTATTGAAGAAAAAAACTGAACAAAAAATGAATATTCAAATCCCCAAATTGAATATCTACCCAACGAATGAATATCCGAATAGCTTTGTAAGTCACTAGCTACATAATGTCAGCATCCAAACCCTGACCCTTATGCTGAATGAATATATTAATGTTTAAGAAAAAGGCAGAAAAAGAGAAATGCATGGAGAGTTATGCAGGGCATTAGAATCAGCAGTAATTTGGTGCAGTGGAAGCCATTGGCAGACATGCAGGTCCTATGGTAATTGGCAATTTTATGTTCATTTAAGAAAAGAATTCAATGTTTTTATGATAATAAAGAGGTGTGGTTTACTGCATAGACTGTGTACTCTAGGGTGTGATTGCCACACTTTTCAAATCCAGTTAATGTCCCCTCCACTTTCGTTTGATATTATTTTATTTATAAGTCTGGGTGATCGGTCCCTATTTTAAACATTACAGACAGTAAGAAGGCTTTTTCTTCTACGTAGTTTAGTACTATTCTTTCTGGATGAATTTATCATTGTCATCAACTTGTATTATTCCCTGGATGTTGTATCACCATAGTTCCTATACACGTATGGAGAAATGCAGGAAATGGGATTCAAATTGAAAATATTTTTTTGGCGGAGGACCCCCAGACCCGCTGTTTTGTGTCCACCCACCCACACACACACTCGCTCTCTCTCTCTCACACACACACACACACACACACACACACACACACACACACACACACACACACACACACACACACTTCTCAAACCAAAGTTACAGCCCTGTGTGTACATGTGTCATTACATTATCTGGGTCACATGACAGGGATATAACCAAAAGATGGATCCTGGGATTCATTCAAAATTTTTACCTTTGTTTGAAAAAGTCATACCTAAATGAATGTTTTTAAATTTGAATGAAAGCAGCCATTCTATTGTTAATCGCCTTTTTATTTCTGAGCCAGTGAAGTGTACAGCAACATTTTGGAATTGTTAGAAAGTCCCAGTTGGCTTGTGTTGCTCCTGGAATGGGAACAATGTACAGGTCGAGTGCACAAGTTTAGCAGCAGCCGATTGGTAGGGATGCCATGGCGTCTTGCACCAGCAGAGGTCACCACACCCCCATCAACACTCTCACACTAACCTGGGTTTCAACTGTTAGCAAACATTTAAATAACTGAATAACCACATCACGTTTCGCTTATGTATTAAAATCATTTCTGTGACATTTTTTTTATTTATATATATATATATATATATATATATATATGAATGAATGAATGAATGAATGAATGAATGAATGAATAAATGAATAAATGAATGTGTATTTATAAAAAAGTTCAATTAGGAATATTATTTGTTAGGTTTAATAACACTAACTTTTCTACATTTTTCCTCTTCTGCTTCCCTTATTTTGTGGGAAAGCAGAGCTGGTAGTGAAGTGTGAACGTGAACTTTAGAAATAAATGTTTTTCCACTTTAACTTGACCTGACGCAGAGTGTTTTCCTCTCTACCGTGACTCCAGTCCTGCAGTCTTTCTTTTGTCAATGTGAACAATAAAAGTATTTTAGTACGGTCACGTAATTCCACTTTCTTTTTAGATCAATTGAACTCATTTTCAGTGGCTGAAAACATTTTTCTGACAGTATTGAAATGTTGCCAAGACAAGTGCAAAAGTAACGATATTTTCATTATTATGAAATGACGGGTTCAGTACTTAAAGGTGCTGTATGTATGATTGTGAAGATCCAGGACTTAGCCAAAAAATTTGAACATTGACAACTTCTCAGTCCCTCCCCCCACAAGGGAGAATGAATGTGTGTGCATGAGCAGTGATTGACACGCAGTTATACACCCCCCGGCCCTGATTGGTGCATCTGAACAGGGAGCTGTGGTTTTTTGCAAATTGCACTACAGGCTGTAGGTGGTGCCAGAGGAGCCAGATTTTTTTTTAAATGACCTGCTTCATGTAGTTCTACTGGAACATAGGGTCAGTTTCAGCAAATATGACAGAAAGTTAGTTTTATAAGTCTTACCTACTGCACCTTTTAATATTTCCTAATCCACACGGGTAGGAAAAACCTCAAATAAAGGACATTGTTAGACCAAATACATCAAAACATGACAGATCTGGTTGAGGTTGACTTTTGATTTTCATCAGCTATATAAAATAACATTTGACATGCACGTTTTCGTCAGTGCTCGCTGATTCGGGGACATGCTCACCTTCCACTGTGTTTTCTAATCTGCTGCTGGAGATGGAAAGATTAGGCACATCTCACACTCTGGGTTATTTATAGCCCAGATCAGACAGAAATGGCGATAACGTAATTGGCGTAGTTACCCACCTGCAGGCACTCTCAAGGTATGCTCGGTAACTCTCAGCTTCCCGCCCTGCCAGCAGCCGCGCAGGCCTCCATCTTATCCAAAATGCTATGGTGATCCTACAGACACAGCTGCACCGTGTCAGACAGGACAGGGCTGCACGCTGCTGCTCTATGAAGTTACTGTAATCAAGAATAGAGCTGGGAACTGAATTTTAATACTTTTTAGGCACCAACCGAATTACCTCTAAAGCCCATGTGTCAAACTCAAGGCCCCTGGGCCAAAATCGGGCCACTCACAGATTTTGATCCAATTTAGGTTTATAATAAATTTTGGCCTACCTACTTTTTTTTTTTTTTTTCCTCGCTTTTTCAACATTTTTAGCGCCTTTTCGGAAGTTTTTGGCATTGTTTTGGCCATTTTTAGGCCTTTAATTGACAGGACAGCTGAAGATATGAAAGAGGAGAGCGAGGGGGGAATGACATGCAGCAAAGGGCCACAGGTCGGAGTCGAACCCGGACCCGCTGCAACGAGGAGTAGACCTCTATATATGGGTGCCTGCTCTACCAACTGAGATAACCGGGCGCCCAAGATGTTTGACTTTTATCGATGAAATAAAAGCATATCAATGAACTATACATGTCTGGCCCTTGATGTGACTCTTATTTTCCAGTGTGGCCCTCAGTGAAGTTGAATTGGACACCCCTGCTCTATAAGTATTGAGTATCGAAAAGTGCCTCGTCATTCAATACCTAAGGAGCAAATTTCATCAGCGTCACAGAGCCGATAATCGGCCGTTGGACAGTCTGGCGAGGTCAGTGACTGTTCGGTGTGTTCTGTGCCGTCGTCCGTCCGAGGGGCTGTCGTCATTCATTTTGGCCGATTTGACGTATATAATCGGCGGGGCGGGCACTGCCAGCAGTCGGACTGAAATGACCCATCTGATTGGTAGAGTGCTAACCCGGAAACGGGGAGTGGAATGAGCGTGACTAGAGTCTCTCAAAATCTGACGAAAATCTTTTAAACTGACCTTTGTTGATCTGAAATGAAGACAGATTCAGCAACTGCACGGCCTATTTCTCGCTTAAGGCGAGACACTACAGGTGAATAGGCTAAAATTTTTAAATAATAGATATCTCCATGAAACTTCCTCAGTTGATTACTTACACAAGTATATAAAAAAATGTATTACAAGTTTTTTAAATGTTTATGTTTAATTATGCAAATTAGGCATTTTCTCATTAAATATGCGCGATTTTGCATATATTTTCGGTAGATAGATCTGAACATATGATAAAGCCAGGTGCAAAATTCTTTTTTCATTTTGTTTACACACAAGATGAAAACAAAATTACAGAGGGATTTCAGGATATCTGCTTTCATTACCTAGGAAATCAAAATATACTGTCCATAGCCTTAAAAAATCGATTTTCGCCATGTTTTTTAGCTTAAAATTTCACATAAATCAGGGCAGGAATGATTTATTAACAAATCCCTCTGTAAATATCTTCAGAATACTACTAAGTGTATAACTGGAAAGTTTGGTGTACATAGGTGCTACATAGGCTGAGATGTTTATACTGGAGAATGACAAAAAACTCATTTTGAGAAAACGGCATTTAAAGATTTAAATAGTGGAATTTAATACATTTCTATTGGAAAAATTGCTCAAAAACAGAATAAATGCTCAGGCCCTTAGTGATAATAATATAGAATATTTCAAGCTCATGAAAATTGATTATTTAATAAAATGGCAGGCATATAAGGCCTACAACTGCAGTAACTCAATGAATTAACATTGGCGTATCATGCACAAAGTTGCAGACAAAACCCACGCTGGACAGGTGTATGGACACAGAACAAGACCAACAATGGATGTAACAGCTTTTTAAAGTCCAACTGTCCATTCCAGCACCATATGTATTTTAGCTGTGCTTGGACTCTTGCGCCTATGTTTTACACTGGCAGCTGTGACGGCCTCAGCTTTTGAGGTCCTGAGCATATCAGTTTCTCTCATTGAATTGACCGTCACAACTGTGCTCTGAAACCACAACTTCTCCATAACAGAAAGCATGGCAGAGGCACCTTCATCAAGGTGGAGATGGCCATACTTGCTGCTGCTCCAGCTTACTTTTCCCACAAAACAACCTAACCAGAACCAGTCCCCTCAGTCAGCTGATGGTGAAGAGAACTAACCAGAACCAGTCCCCTCAGTCAGCTGATGGTGAAGATAACTAACCAGAACCAGTCCCCTCAGTCAGCTGAGGGTGAAGATAACTAACCAGAACCAGTCCCCTCAGTCAGCTGATGGTGAAGATAACTAACCAGAAACAGTCCCCTCAGTCAGCGGATGGTGAAGATAACTAACCAGAAACAGTCCCCTCAGTCAGCGGATGGTGAAGATAACTAACCAGAAACAGTCCCCTCAGTCAGCTGATGGTGAAGATAACTAACCAGAAACAGTCCCCTCAGTCAGCTGATGGTGAAGATAACTAACCAGAAACAGTCCCCTCAGTCAGCTGATGGTGAAGATAACTAACCAGGCTCCCATCAGCACTGGTTCACAACACAACAGAACAAAACTAATTATGACTCATTCAAAAGACCAATATTTAGAACATTGGAGAAAGCAAACAAAGTAGACTAAATTATTATTTGACAGATTATCTGCACACTGTCAGAGATACGAAGATGAGACGGATCCTGACTAAATACAGTCTCAGTGACCACCAACTGGGTCAGACAGAGATGCACTTCCTCCTCCACTGGGAAAAACTATCTTCACTAAGAGAATTACACCTTGGAAAAATAGCCAAAAAAAGTTAACACCAGAAGAGAAGCTGAAAGTTCTCCTAGGAGAGGTGACAGCAGCTCCACTGACAGCTACATATGGATCTGCCTGCCACAGCGTGAGGGACTCACAACCACTTAGGATTCCAAAATTACAGATTTGTTTAGTAGCCTATTATATAGTAATTATATTATACAAAACTGTAACTGTATAATGTAATTGTTTTGTAATATAGTGTGTTGTATCGCGATCAGTACAGTGTGGTACATATGTGACAAATATTTAATATATGACATGTAGGCTATGACTTTCTGTAAACTGCTTAGAGAGAGAGAGAGAGAGAGAGAGAGAGAGATTACCTCCGCTGTCTGAACACTCCTGTTTTCTGAACGACAGTTTAAACATCGATGTACTATTGTGAAGGCATTTCATCATCTGCTGTCTTAGTTTGTGATCCCCTGTGTCTTCTTGCTAATAACAACTGTTTTCGTCTTCTCTGAGGTGATTTTCGGCCGTTTTCGATGCACTTTTTTCAACATTTTGAGCTACCGCGGAAATGTCAGAGCACGTCACGTGACGATTCTGAACAAATCACGTTGTCAGAAATTGGCATCAGCCAATGAGATTGCGCATTTTGAGTTAAATCCCCCCTTTTACTTTCACGATTGGTTGCAGATAAAAAGGAAATGACCATATTTGGATCCGACAGCATTGTACAGGAGAAAGAGAGCTTTCCAACGGTATATGTGACGACAGGGTGCAGACAGCGATCGCGGAGCAGCGCGATGATTTAGAACGCCAACTTTTGTTGAATTTAGGTGAAATCTACCGCCGCAAACAGGCAAAGTGTAGTAAAATAAAGACCTAAATGTGTATTTCGGACTTTATTTCACCACAAGTCTGAAAGAAGACATGTTATTGAAGACAAATAGCCCAAAATCTCAAAATTGACCAGTGAAAAAAAAAAACGATGTTTTTGCCTGCCGTGTCTCGCCTTAAAATGTTTTCATGAACACGTTTCGGTGAACTATTTTAGTACAATATGAGATTGTATTCTGAACATGCCGCCATGACAGTCTGTCTTTGAATTTCCGGATAAACCAGACCCATGTGACATGTTCGTCCAATCAGCTGCCGGTTTTCATTTTTGGGAGACAATACAGATTAGTCTTGTCGTCTCGTCGTCTCGTTGCTTTGATGTGTTCCGAGGTACTTTTTTGACCAACTCGGGGAGACGTATCAGTCCAACTGCCTTTTCTGCCGACGTTTGGCCGTCGGCTCTGTGTGTCCGGGCCTTTAGGTGAGAACGTGATCCCAACCATCCTGACAAATACAGGAAGTGAACCAAAAAACAGTGCATTTACTAGCCTACAATTCTAATATGACCACACATCGCTGGTCGTCTGTGTGACATCATCTCTCTGATCATGGCCGCCCTCTCTTTCACTCGCCGTCTGTCCGCTGCTCTTTGTTCGCCTTCTTCTAAAATGTTAGAAACAGAGCAGAAGTGTCGGCGAGTTTCACTCAGAAATTCTGTCCAACAGACCAGTGAAATTTGTTTACAACGTTTGGTGTTTGACAAAGCGCAGTGTGAACACAAACTGAACCAACTGAAAAATGTTGCAACTTCACCCCTGAATCGCGCTGAGTCGTCCGAACTAGGTTTTAAAAGCACCCTAAATGCCACCTGCCGTGTCACTGTCTTCACGCAGGGCTGCAGGGTTTTTCCTCCTCAAACAAACCAGCATATAACCCGATACTCCCGCAGCTCCCCCAGGTCACTAACACAACAGGCCAGAGGAGCCCATATGGAAATCAATATCATATATAGTACGGAGGACCTTATAAATACTGTCGGTCCGTCAACTTGGATCGGAGGTTGTGGTGTTCCATTGATTGAGCTGTGGTCAGTGGCCCACAGAGGGGAGGAGGCTGGCTACATGAAATTGATTTCTGGCATCCTCCGTGAACCAGCGGGACCTTTTAAAACCAGGCCGAGTCTTTACTGACCCTCAGACACACGGCAGAGTGTCCATCTGTTGACTGTTGCACTCTAAGCACTGGCATCGTGTCCATGTTCCACTCCATGTACTGATACTGGGACATCAACACTGGTGGATCGTATCGTAATTTGGGTACTAAGATAGTCTGTTGAAACACTGTCACCTATTCCACACACACACACACACACACACACACACACACACACACACACACACACAGAGAGCACCACAGCACGTTTGATTTCAACCACTAGAATGAAGGCAGAACTTTTATTTATTCAGGGAAGGTTCACTGAGAGGCAGCCTCTCTTTTGCAGGAACGCCCTGATCACATTCACTAACTAGGGTTAGAGTTAGAGTTAGAGTTAGGGTTAGAGTTCATGTGTGAACGTTACACGTCGTAGAGACACGCAGGAAAAACTAGAGTAAAAAGAATGCTTCAGGAACAGGTATCGAAGTCACTACAATTTTGAACGATACCCAGAAGGTTAAACAGTCTGTGGTGTGATCTACGCACCAGAGCTGAAGATCTTTGCCCGAACCCGACGGGACCCGGGCGGCCTTAATTTCTGTCATTTTACACAGGCTCAGGCTGGGCTTGGGCTCGGGCTGGCGCTCTGGGTTGCACGGTAAATGAGCAATCAGGTGATGTGGCCGATAGCCTACGTTAGTCATGAATAAATGATGTTAAAAAATGTATAAATGACTCATTCTTGACAAAAGAGCTGTGTGCGTGTGCACATTTGAATAATGTCGGGCTGTAAACGGGTTCGGGCTTTTAAAAAGCTGTCAATCAAAACATACTTGTCGGGCTCGGGCCGAATTCTGTCGGGCTCGGGCCTTGTCGGGCCTAACTTTTAAGGCCCGATTACAGGTCTACTACGCACACACACACACACACAGGTCCAACTGATACAGTATCAGTATGCCCAGACCTCACCTCTCCAACACTCATTCTCCTGGCAGCATTCAGGTCAGGGCCTGGCCGCCTGTCTTCCACTGCTTCCCTCTCTCTCTCCTTCCATTGATCAGTGTGATAATCCGATAAACTCCGTGCTCTTTGTTATCAGCCCATTGATCTGTGGCCGCAGACCACGGGGCAATAAAACTGCAGATGGAAGTGAAGAGAGAAGTGCAATATGTGTGCCGTTGGAACATGTAGACGCCGCAGCCGCTAATGGACTCATCAATTACAGCGGGTTTGTCAGAGCCCCGCAGCTAATGACGACACGCCGACTGTCAGGAATAGCGGCTGTTGATGAGTGCTAACCACACTCTGTAGAAAGGTACAGACATCTTGAAGAGGTGTGTGTGATGTGTGTGTGTGATGTGTGTGTGTGTGTGTGTGTGTGTGTGTGTGTGTGGGGCTTGTATAACTATATTAGTGGGGTCCAAAAACTGGGAGTCCAGTATACTTATGGGGTCCCAACAGCTTTGTTGGGCCAAAATGCTGGACCCCACAAGTGTAAAGGGTTGTGATGGTTAAGGTTAGGGTAAGGGGCTAGGGAATACATTATGTCAATGACGGGTCCCCACAAAGATAGTGGCACAAACTTGTGTGTGTGTGTGTTAGAGTTTAGATTCTCGGGCCGTTATTTTCCCCCACTATCCTTGGGCCGGGCCCAGGCCAGACCCTTGATCAAGCATTTTTTTTTTTTTTTATCCATTACCTATTTAGCCTAATTGGGTGGGGAGAAAGCTATGCCATAATCAGAAATATTATAAATATGTATATATAAGCTATATAAAAGTAACATGTGTACAAAATTTAGGCTGCAGTTACAAAATGCAGTACTTCATGTCTCCTCCTCTCGCACGCATCACACTGGGCCTGCTGTGCTGTATTGTGTATCTTAAGTGCAACATGGAGCTTGAAGAGGTAAAGAAAAAAAGAAAAACAGGAGAATTACCTTTGAGCAAGTGTGGAGGAAAGTCGGAGGTATGGAAGCAGTTCAAACAAGTCGTAGGCAGTGACAACAATATGTTGTTCATCATGGTTTCTTTTTTTTACGTTTCTTCATTCAGATCCATTTGTGATCCGTTCTATTCTGAATAAACAAACAGCGCAGTTTACAGGCTTTGTCCTTGTTGCATTATTCTAAACAGATTTCTGCAGTTCAAACAACTCTGAATTGAAGTTGAGAACGTCAGTTATAACGGCCCACGTATTAAAAAAGTGTCGGGTTTAAATCGGGCTCGGGCTCATAACTACAGTTAATGTGTCGGGCCGGGACGGTCTCGGACGCAACGGGCTCGGGCTCGGGTAGGTTCGGGCTTGATTTTTTGGGCCGATCTAAGCTCTAGTGTGTGTGTGTGTGTGTGTGTGTGTGTGTGTGCCTGATATGCTTTTCATTTCTCTCCTCTGTGTGTCTCCCAGCGGTGCCTGCTAACATCTCCGAGCTGAAGAACCTGGAGGTTCTGAACATGTTCAACAACCAGATAGAAGAGCTGCCCACCCAGATCAGCAGTCTTCAGAAGCTGAAACACCTCAACCTTGGGTATGTCCCACTCTAAATTGGTTAACACACACACACACACACACACACACACACACACACACACACACACACACACACACACACACACACACACACACACACACACACATACACGCACACACTGTTGTTTATTTACTGCTGCCCCGAGGCCAGGCTTGTCTACTGTCTGATTATTCTCCTGTTTTCTTCATAAACACACGCATGCACGCAAGGGCGTAACTTTGGGTTTAACATTAGGGGGGTTGAGATCTCCACCCAGAGGTGTAGTCTTATTATATATATATATATATATATATATATATATATATATATATATATATATATATATATATATATATACAGTGAGGAAAATAAGTATTTGAACACCCTGCTATTTTGCAAGTTCTCCCACTTAGAAATCATGGAGGGGTCTGAAATTGTCATCGTAGGTGCATGTCCACTGTGAGAGACATATCCAGAAATCACAATGTATGATTTTTTTAACTATTTATTTGTATGATACAGCTGCAAATAAGTATTTGAACACCTGTCTATCAGCTAGAATTCTGACCCTCAAAGACCTGTTAGTCTGCCTTTAAAATGTCCACCTCCACTCCATTTATTATCCTAAATTAGATGCACCTGTTTGAGGTCGTTAGCTGCATAAAGACACCTGTCCACCCCATACAATCAGTAAGAATCCAACTACTAACATGGCCAAGACCAAAGAGCTGTCCAAAGACACTAGAGACAAAATTGTACACCTCCACATGGCTGGAAAGGGCTACGGGGAAATTGCCAAGCAGCTTGGTGAAAAAAGGTCCACTGTTGGAGTAATCATTAGAAAATGGAAGAAGCTAAACATGACTGTCAGTCTCCCTCGGACTGGGGCTCCATGCAAGATCTCACCTCGTGGGGTCTCAATGATCCTAAGAAAGGTGAGAAATCAGCCCAGAACTACACGGGAGGAGCTGGTCAATGACCTGAAAAGAGCTGGGACCACCGTTTCCAAGGTTACTGTTGGTAATACACTAAGACGTCATGGTTTGAAATCATGCATGGCACGGAAGGTTCCCCTGCTTAAACCAGCACATGTCAAGGCCCGTCTTAAGTTTGCCAATGACCATTTGGATGATCCAGAGGAGTCATGGGAGAAAGTCATGTGGTCAGATGAGACCAAAATAGAACTTTTTGGTCATAATTCCACTAACCCTGTTTGGAGGAAGAAGAATGATGAGTAAAATCCCAAGAACACCATCGATACTCAGCGACAGCCCAGAAACCTGACTGATCTAGAGAAGATCTGTGTGGAGGAGTGGGCCAAAATCCCTCCTGCAGTGTGTGCAAACCTGGTGAAAAACTACAGGAAACGTTTGACCTCTGTAATTGCGAACAAAGGCTACTGTACCAAATATTAACATTGATTTTCTCAGGTGTTCAAATACTTATTTGCAGCTGTATCATACAAATAAATAGTTAAAAAATCAAACATTGTGATTTCTGGATTTTTTTAGATTATGTCTCTCACAGTGGACATGCACCTACGATGACAATTTCAGACCCCTCCATGATTTCTAAGTGGGAGAACTTGCAAAATAGCAGGGTGTTCAAATACTTATTTTCCTCACTGTGTATATATATATATATTTTCCTGGCTTAGAATGCACCTTTGTGTGGGGGAACATATAAAAGTGGCGGGTAGGATGTTTTCAGCGTCAAACACATTTTCTGCATTTTGATCATTTCTTATGCACCAATTTATGTTGGCAATACCTTTTGTTTATGTGAAGAAAATTACAAGTGACAATACAAAATATAAAAATAGAATGGAATATATGGCAGTAAGGGGGCTTTTACATCAGGGACCTGGGCCTGGATCCTAAAGTTGACCCCAAAGTCCTGCTCGTTTGATGACGTGAATTGTGAACACATCCATGCCCAAGTCCACTTGAAAAGGTGGTCTTTACAGTTCTCCCTCACGGTTTGCATCAGGTGTAGAAACCAACTGTACCAAAACACGGAAGTTGACTCCACCTATCTAGGGAGGTCCCGGGACATGTATATAGGCTGTTTCACATTCATTTTAAGAGCCGTAGCAAAACAACATGCTCTACATGTCTCAACTAGTTCAGTTGAATAGCATAAATCATCCACTTTGCACCACATTTGTAATGTATCAAATCAATATTGGATCTAAGAGTATGGATTTATTGCACAAAGTCCTCTGAAAGAATCCCGAAAAAGCGCAGACTTTGGACCAGCCTTTTACACTTTTCTTCATACTGAATGCATTCGCGAACACTCGCAAGTTGTACCTGCCGTGCTGTGGGCTTGAAAGACGGTTGCAGATGTAAACTTGGAGCTTTTCTGCTACATTTGTTTCATAAGGCTATATGACATCAATGGGTCATAGAGCTTGACGCGCTCCGGCGTGTGCACGTGGAAGTAGGCACACCCACGCTTTCTTTAATTCATTATTAAATAATACCAAATATAAGTTGTATTATAACGCTAACCTAGAGCTATATTAGCTAGCCTCCATACACGCTTGCTTATTTGAAAAGTTGGGTCTCTGAGAGAAAGCATTGTGTTCAGTACAGACTAAAGCTTAGATCGGGCCCAAAAAATCAAGCCTGACCCTACCCGAGCCCATACACGTTGTGTCCGCGCTCGGTGCGGCCCGACACATTAACTGTAATTATGAGCCCGAGCCCGATTTAAACCCGAGAATTTTTTTTATACGTGGGCCGTTATAACTGACGTTCTCAACTACAATTCCGAGTTGTTTGAACTGCAGAAATCTGTTTAGAAGTGGTATGCTTGGAGAAGTAACAAAAGAGGACGTTGAAGGCTGACTATCATCTTTTCTGCCATGGCGAACCTGCTTCATGTGTCTGTTCATCATCAAAGTCCCTGTTTTTTTTTTTGCTGTCATAGGCGAGCAGCGTGCCGCATTTAATGCACTCGACAAAGCCAACGCATATGTTGTCACTGCCCACGACTTGTTTAAAATGGTTCCATACATCCGACTTTCCTCCAAACTTGCTCAAAGTTAATTCTCCTGTTTTTATTTTTTTCTTTACATCTTCAAGCTCCATGTTGCACTTAAGCTACACCATACAGCACCGCAGGCCCGGTGTGATGCGTGCGAGTGGAGGAGACGCTGCGCATGATTGTGGCATAGCTTTCTCCCCACCCAATTAGGCTAATAAAGTAATGTTGAAAAAAACACAAATGCTTGGTCAAGGGCCCGAACCCGGCCCGAGGATAGTGGCGGGAAATATCGACCCGGCCCGAGGGTGATTTACAAGTAATCCGAAGAGAACGTCAGTCTCCTGGACCCACAGTCTGCTGCTCCGAGGCATTGCATCAGCACACAGCTAGCATACATAGCCACGAGTTTATCTGGAACTCCAAAACAGCAAGTCTCCAATCAAACAAGCCTGTTTCTCTGTGCAGGTGTTTTTTTTCACATAGAACCGGGCAGGTTGAAGTTAACTGACGTTACGCTGGTCTGGCAGAGGTTCGCTATCGTAAGTTAAGAGAGAAACAGAGAGAAACAGACTTACTTGCTGTTTGAGAGTTCCAGGTGAACATGTGAAAGCCGGTTCTGTAGATGTTCATAGATGGGCCCATTTGTTTTTATGAGAGAGAAAGAAGGGGCTGAGCAAATCAACGCACTGTGCGAAGCTCTACAATAAAACAAGATTTATTCCATTTTATAGCAACAAAAAAAAATTGAAAATCCATATGTGGCTGTTAATTAGGGCTTCACAATTAGTCGCAATTTTATCGAAATCGCAATATGAACTAGTGCAATATCCAAATCGCCGGGGGGGGGCGCAGTATTTGTTAACGGCAAAATATGTGTCAAACCGTTCTAAAATATGGTATTGTGGTGCTGCAGAGACATCCTGGCCTACAAATCCTATCCTACAGACTAAAGAAAAAAATCTTTGTTTGGTACAGATCCCCGCAAAAAAAAATCACACTTCAATCTTTTTTTTATTTTTATTTTTTCAATGAAAATGGGAATAATGATACAAAAATGATCATTCCCTCCAATATCGTGATTCCTATCGCAATCGCAATATCAGTCAAAATAATCGCAATAAGATATTTTCCTCATATCGTGCAGCCCTACTGTTAATGTTAGTATCAATCAACTATATAAATGTATGCAAAGTACTAACGCTCAAACATGCATAACAATTAAAGAGCATACTGACGCTAAGAGTAATCCAACCTCAAAATGATATGGAAGTGTGTTTGTGCATGTGTGCAACAAATTGGTGTGGTGAGGTTCAGTTCCTCACCTGTTGGCGAGAAATGCTTTATGTGCGTGTTAGATGTGAGTGCAGGCTTCCACAGGCAGGGTGTCAGTGACAGAAGGATTAGGAGCGGAGCCTTGGTGTGTATTGATCCATAGACAAACATCATCTGGATAGTGTAAGCCTCCCACTGCTATTCAGACTGTGCATTCACTTTTCATTGTCTGTTTGTTTTGTGTGTGTGTGTGTGTGTGTGTGTGTGTGTGTGTGTGTGTGTGTGTGTGTGTGTGAACCGTGTGAGTGCTTAATCTCATTTGTCAAACACACATAATACAATTGAAATAGAAGCGTCGTCCTTGTGACCTGTTGGTTGCGTGCACACACAAACACATAGCCATATATGTGCAGAAACTGAAGCTGGTGTCTCTGACATCATCAAATCCTCCCTGTCTGCTAATCTGCTTGTCCAGGCCTCTGAGCTGCTTCCTACTGATTTGGTCACAGATGTGGGTGATTGTTAGTCCACAAGGACAAGCAGCAAACAAACGGCACAAACCGGGAACCACGGGGGACCCGAACGCAAGTTTGGAAACACAAGATCCTGATTTTAGTAATATGGTCCCACATTTTACATGGTTTCTGTAATTGATTATAGAAGATTATAACAAATAAATACTGGTCAGCTAAATGCCACTATAGCACAGCCATGCACAGTAATCTAAGAGACATTAGTTCTTAAACCATCACGTTACTTTCAGCTGTGGCTCAGGGGTTAGTCTGGCTCAACAGATGTACATTGCTGCGATAAAGCCTGACAGATGCAGCAGATGTCCCCCCCCACACACACACACACACACACACACACACACTATCTCCGCTATCTATTTAGCAAGGGCTCTGTTGCTGCTCCAGGGGTTAGCTGTTTAAAAAAATATATACAAACAAGCCCGAGCCTTTTTTCCCCCGGTTTCCCAGAATAGATAAGCGGTGTAGTTTCTGTGGAGAAATGTCTGGCAAAGCGAGACTAGTCAGGGGGGTAGAGCGGGTCATCCACCAATCACAGGGTTTGGCGGTTTGATCCCTGGCTCCTCCTGTCCACATGTTGAGGTGTCCTCGGTGAACAAAGCAGCGTTTAACCATTTAACATTTAGGCAGATTGGAAACGGGGGAGAGAGATGGGTGTGACAAGCAACAAAGGTCTGGAAGCAGGGATTGAACCCGGGATGTTGTAGTAATGTGGCACGCGCTGTAACCCCGTGGGTACCAAGGGACGACAGTATGTTTCCAAGATATTAAAGCTGATGTAAGCACAGTCACACACCACTCCTCATCAACAACACCGCGGTGTAGGGCTGGCCAATATGGAGAAAATCAGATATCACGATATTCCTGACCAAATACCTCAATGTCGATATTGCGACGATATTGTAGGCTTGACAATTGTTGCTTTAACAAAATGTTTTCACAATTAGATTTTAGATAAATAATCATCAATAATGTGGATATAACGACAAAGTGGGTAAAGGCAAATAATAAAACAGCTAGAACAGTCTGGTAAGTGAAGAAAATTACATTAATTTACTGTAATGCAGCCTTTAAAACCAGAAGAAGACAACCCTTATGCCATATCCCGATATTATGATTTTCAAAATCTAAGACTATATCTAGTCTCATATCTCAATATTGATATAATATTGATATATTGCCCAGCCCTACACTGCACTAAGTTCCCAGGGGTGCAGATCACAGACAGTCTGTCATGGTCCCTCCATACCGCCTCCCTTGTGAGGAGAGCACAGCAGCGTCTTCACTTTCTGTGAAGACTGTACGGAAGAGTGGTGAGGACAGCGGAAAGGATCATCAGGTCGTCACTGCCTTCCATCCAGGACCTCGCACACAAACGCTGTCTGGCCCGAGCCAAAACCATCACAACGGACCTCACCCATCCCCATCATGGACTGTTCTCTCTGCTGCCCTCTGGCAAGAGGCTTGGCAGCATCCGGTGCAGAGCGGCCAGATTCTGCAACAGCTTCTTCCCACAAGCCATCAGACTCCTGAACTCAAAATAACCCCCCTTTAATAACCCCCTGCAGTGGGCCTCATGTGGACTACGACTGCATAAACAGTATTTATTTATAAGTGTGCCATAACAGTATCTATTTTTTCTTAAACTTGCAATAACAATTTTTTTTTATATACTGCCATTCAAGATGTGCAATAATAATATTAATGCTGATACAGGCAGCAAACTACTCTGCTCATTATGTGTTCATCTGGGGCTAGGCTTCTGCATAGCAGTCACAACACACACAGACAGACAGACAGACACACACACACACACCTTGGAGAGTGCTGTGGCGCTCAGCCCCTGTCTCTGTCCTGACTATTGTGCAACTATTATGCATAGAGTTTGCTGTTTGCGGATCCAGTTCGGGTGGTTGATTAACAGATTTTTGTTGCGGGCGGTATTAAGAAAACCTGCATCACTAGTCCAGCTGTGTGTGTGTGTGTGTGTGTGTGTGTGTGTGTGTGTGTGTGTGTGTGTGTGTGAAGCCAATTGTTTAGCACGTTGTCCATTCTTCATAGCTGGATGCTATGACCTAAAATCACAATAAGGATTAATTGAACATTTTACCTCGATCATGATTAGTTTATTTTAAATTGTTTGCCCTCATAGTTCACTGACAAGGTTTGTACTGTAAATATACTTAACTTTTAAGGGTGGGATATTTTTTTCCAAGTGCATATCTTATCTTTTTGATTTTAAAATGATTGAAGGAAACGCACAGAAGAACTATTTATGGTTATTTATTGAATATTCCGAACAATTGAAAACAAAGCACACATTGCTTAAAATTCAAATCTGTTTAAAAAAAGTCACATTTTTAATTTTTCCAAAAAAAAATCACAATGAATCGTCCAGCCCTACCATTTTTCCATTTTTGTAATTGACAATAGATCAAATGAAAATCCCAAAAATGGGTTACAGTTAGTTTGTACGGAGTGTTGCAAAAGTGTTCTGTTCTGGATGTCCATACTCAAAGACAGAGTGAAAAGCTGAGATATAATGAAGTAAGCTAATGAGGACAGGCACTCTGAACAGTCTCTCCTCAAAGACCTCCATGGTGCTGCACTTGGTTGTTCACACCAAAAGTAACAGAATAAAAAATGAAAGTGTTACGAAGAGTGACAGAAATAGTTGTGTTGAAAAAGAGAGAGAAAAGTTCTAACCCCGTCTACTGTCTCACCTCCACGCTGGAAATCACGATACACATTTTCCACCCCTACAGATAGCCGTGTGTGTGTGTGTGTGTGTGTGTGTGTGTGTGTGTGTGTGTGTGTGTTACATCTGCTAGGCTGAACTATTGTACCCTAACCCTGTTGACAGGACAGTCCTGCTGCTGGTGAGCGTATGGAGACTGCGTTAAGAACTAGTTTGATTTCATGAGTGACCGGGTGGAAGCACAGGCTTCGTGAGCTGTTGGGTTTGTCTGTATTAAACCAGCAGTAAAGCTATTCTGAAATAAAGAAATGATGCATTGTCAGTAAATTTTGATCAAATGGTCATTATACTATTTAAAAAGGTTGCGTCTTGTCTAATAATCCTAATTAAATTGATCATTAATTGAAAGGCTACATTTTGAAACAAGGCGATGCATTTGAAAGCCGTGGAAGGCTAAAATTAAGTGCTGTTATTTTTTTAATTTATTTTTTTAGATTATTTTTGGGGGCATTTCAGGCCTTTATTTTACAGGACAGCTGAATATGTGAAAGGGGAGAGAGAGGGGGGAATGACAGGCAGCAAAGGGCCGCAGGTCGAAATTGAACCTGCAGCCCCTCCGTCAAAGTCTGAGCCTTAGTACATGGGGCGCACCCGCTCAATTAGGTGAGCTATCCACGCGTCCCATGAAGTGTATTTTTACAGTGGTGGCTTTGTGGGAATAACTGTGTGTGTGTGTGTGTGTGTGCGCAGAATGAACCGTCTGAGCGGATTGCCCAGAGGATTTGGTTCATTGCCATCTCTGGAAGTGTTGGACCTGACCTACAACAACCTGGACCAGAACTCCCTGCCGGGAAACTTCTTCTACCTCAGTGAGTACACACACTCACACACACCCCCATAGCCCTGGCTGTCCACATGCTGACAGTGATGGACAGCTGGTCTGCTCCGCTGTTTTAACTTGTATCCCAACTACAATGTTTTGGTTCATATTTCTAGCCCACGCAGTGTTTTTTTCCCCTCAGTTGGTTAACAGGTGAAGGGGTCACAGTGCTGGGAGCTGGGCCTCAGCCTGCATTGGTCATGTACAGTGGAATATTGATTTCACATTAAAAGATGAATAGGACTCCACAGCAGAAGCAGCTTTTTGGCTCTGTGTTGTAAAGACAATATTGTCAGCCCCCCCCCCCCCCAAACACACACACACACACACACACACACGCACGCACACAAGACAGGGCTGACCCTTTGTTCACTGCACGTTGACAAAGCTGTCTGCTGTGTCTGCTGTCGTGGCAGACCAGTAGAAGGTCTGTGTGGATTGATTCTGTCGAGTTTGTGAGGCAGTATTATTAATCAGGCTTGACTGCAGCTATTGATCAGATTCCTGTCTGGTTAGGACTTTCCCATAAACACTCACACACACGCAGACACACACACGCACACGCACACACAGACTAACAGAGATGCTTGTTTTGCAGCCACACTTCGCGCTCTCTATCTGAGTGACAACGACTTCGAGGCCCTGCCCGCTGACATCGGGAAGCTGACCAAGCTGCAAATAGTGAGTTAATGTCAACGCAAGTGGCACAATGTCAAGTCAGTTTACAATCCAGTGCGTCCATAAGTTACCAGTAAAGCATTGAGAGCGAGAAGGAAAAGTTCCTGCTGGTTTCTCCATCACAGTACCAACAGCAGTTTATCAGTAGGTGCAATGGAAACGGACTTATCGAATGAAAAAATTAAGCATACCAACCACTTGTAGTGTAAATGCAATAATGGATACCAAAATATGTAAAAAAAAAAAAAAATCATTGTCCCTGTAGTAAAGTGTTTTAGGAACATTCAGGAACAGTCCAGCATTGTGCTTAACACTAATTAACAATGCTGTTGTTTCCTGTGTAAGTGTCAGATATTGTGTTAAACAAGTGTGTCCTGTTCTTCTTCTGTTTTCCTCCTTTCTAGTTGAGTCTGAGGGATAACGATCTGATCTCGTTGCCCAAGGAGATCGGGGACTTGGCTCAACTCAAGGAGCTTCACATCCAGGGCAACCGACTGACCGTCCTGCCCCCTGAACTCGGTACTGACCATACACACACACACACACACACACACACACACACACACAGACACAGACACACAAACAAACTCTTGAAGGATTCTAGTCAAAATACCTACCTAATATCTCTTTTGGTTAGAGGATTACACTCGGGCTGTTGGTTTTACAGCAGGGGTGTTTTAGGATCTGCAAACCAGTGGCTACTGCCTGTGCTAGTTTAAAATAATGAACTGTGTAGGTTCAAATTTCAAAGGCTCAAAGATCTATTTATCATTTTTTCAACATGTGCAGTGAAATGCAGAGGAGACCTACTCCAGAGAATGTCTAAATTCTAAATCTATTTCCGTGTGCCCGACACACTGACAGCTCTTTACTCCTGTGTGAATGTGAACTGCGCAGCATTGTCTCTATTCTTTCTCTCTTTCTCCGTGAAGCTGCCTTCAAGTGCGTTCGGAAACGTTGAGATCTATAAACGATCTGACGGAAAACAGTAGTTTTGAAATATAAAGTCGTCTTGTGTTGAGCTGCAACGATTAATCGATTAATTGTCAACGCTTAAATTAATCGGCAACTATTTTGATAATCGATTAGTCGGTTTGAGTAATTTTTTAAGGCAAATGTAAAAATTCTCAGATTCCAGCTTCTTAAATGTGAATATGTTCTAGTTTCTTCTCTCCTCTGTGACAGTAAACTGAATATCTTTGAGTTGTGGACATAACAAGACATTTGAGGACGTCATGATCCACATTTTTCACCATTTTCTGACATTTTGGAGACCAAACAACTAATCTATGAATCGAGAAAAAAATCAACAGATTTATTATGAAAATAATCGTTAGTTGCAGCCCTAGTCTTGTACTACTTTGGGCAAAAAACACAACAGGACGTCACACAAATGGGCCAACATTCCCCCCGCCGCACAACCATGCGATAATTCGCCGGATTGCTGTTTCCCTGTCTGAACCCAGCCTTACACATATAAACAGGTGATGAGTGTAATCAGCTCTATTATATGTGTTTGTGTGTGTCTACTTGTCTGCAGGTAATCTGGATCTGACCGGTCCTAAGCAGGTGTTTAAAGCAGAGAATAATCCCTGGGTCACTCCCATTGCGGACCAGTTCCAGCTGGGCGTCTCCCATGTGTTTGAATACGTGCGCTCTGAGACTTATAAGTAGTAAGTACTAACGCTCACACACATGCACACTGACAGCTTCTCTTCAGTTATGCACATGGACTTTTCAAACAAACGAAGTGGCGGCTTCAACTCGATAGTCTTTGGAATCTTAAGGTGCCGACTCAAAAAAATCATGCAACTAGCAGTCACAGATGATGTGGTGAGCACTTCCATGTAAAGCATGTCATATTTTTCATAATGCACAGCAGCAAATTAGACGGACGTGTTTCAGCTCTAGGCTTTCACATGCTGACTACCTTGATCATCACACAGAATATTTCACAGTGTATTTTCATACAATTTAAATAAGCATACGATAAACACATTTCCCAAATGTCAATATCCTAATCTCTCATTTAGTTTTGTTGCTTTACGTATTTATATCATGGTAGGTGGTCTTTGTGTTTGCAAACTACACTCTATTAAACAGCAGCAGTACAGACCCTGCTGATGCCACTTTAATAAAAATAGTTTTTATTGCTGATGCAACAATGTTTACACACATCTAATTTTCACAATGGTTCAGGTAATGAACATTATGTCCAAATAGCAGAAAATCAGATGAACATCTTCTCATTATGTCAGGGTTTGCGTTCAGTCTAGGTAAGACTGCTTGTTACGGTTGGGACGATGGCCGACGGACTTGTCCAGCTGTCATCGACCACTGAGCCTGTCGTGATTAACCCCCACCTCTCCACCCACACCAACACCGGGGCGCGGGTTTCCAGTGGCGCTAATGGTGATCATTGCGTGCTCATAAAGTAACAAATCAGTTTTATCAATGTGTTTGATTTTGGGAGTGTAACTGCAGGTGGACACTCAGGCTGTCACTTTTTTCCCCAATAGTCATTAGTTTGGATAGTTGTAATTGTGTGTGGAGAGCACACCTGAGAGAGAACTCCTGCTACAATTACGAACCCACTTATTTTTTTTACAGTCCATGGAACACGTGGACATTGCGACGATATTGTAGGCCTGACAACTGGTGCTTTAACAAAATATCTCAGTTATAAAAGTTCAGAAAATGACATGACTGCACATAGCCTTTAAATGCCACAGCCTTTAAATCAGGAAAATCCAACGCTTGTGCCATGTTACGATATTACAATATCCAAAATCTAAGATGATATCTAGTCTCATATCACAATATCGATATGATATTGATAGATTGCCCAGCCCTAGATAAGATGACATCCTTTTACTCTTCCAGGTGGTGGTTATAGCTCCTATAGCGGGTTTGTTGCCATAGGATTTTAGTTTCAGTTTGGATGACTCGCACCATTTCAGTAGACATGGCCCAACCCTCGTCTGTGTCTGTCCTTGCACATACATGCATACAGTGTGAATGTCTCTGTGCTATTTAAGAGGGATCATTTGTCACTGTGTGGCAGCTAACGGGACCACTGTCGCTCTGTACTGTCCAAGTGTGGACGTTCTTTTCTCTTTCTGTGCATCAATCCTAAAACAGGTTCTTGGCTATTGACGCAGTATAATGGCAGCTTTACTCTTCCTTGTCCTCCCTGATGTGATGCACAGCTCTTTCATAAATGTTTAACCCTTTAACTTGGAATGAACCAATGTTCTTAACCCACACCACAGACCAATAACTGCTGATCTCTCTTTTAACAGCCAGGCAAGATTATTGGTAGCAGCATCAGTTTTCTCATCACTCCACTCAGAGCTGCACGGAAGTATTTGTTAACGTTAACATAACACATTGTGTTGCTGCTTTACAATTCAAGCTCTCCACCAGTGACCAAATGTCTTAAAGGAGTGTTGAACGCAAAACAAATGTTTGTTGTTCCTGCAAGGGTGACTGCTTTCAACCCAAATGTACACGTGTGTATGTTCAAGCACAGAAATCTAAGTGTAAGCAGTCTTCTCTCTGGTGGAGAAGAACGTGTTGGGGGCTGCACTGTGAAGCAGAAGGCTGCTATTAATTCTTTGTTCCAGGCAGAAGGAGATGCTGCAAATCCTCTGTGTGAATGCTTCAAACTGCTGCTCGGAGCCAGGCTCTGGAACTGATCCCTGCATTGTGTGTGACTGTGTGTGAGTGAGACAGAAAAGACCATATTCCCTCCCATATTATGTCTGCATACTTGTATGAGCAATGTGTGGGAGTGAGTCTTCTTTCTTTGTGTACATCTTTCCATACAGTGTCTGAGTTATTCCGACACACAGTTGCCAATAGAACATCTGATAGCGCACTAGGCCTGTTTCCCATGTCGCAGCCAATTAGTAACAGGTGTGTGTATATCACACCTACATTTAAACAAATGCTAGCATCACAGATGCTTGCTGACCATACATACAGCCATTGATTTTGACCTCTGGGTTTTGTTAAAGCTCACGGTGTTTCCAACATAATATTTATCATGTGGAGAGCATCAATGTGATTTGACGAACGTACAATTGGGTTCAAATCGGGTCGCGGGGGCTGCAGCTCCAGCAAGGGGACCCCAAACTTCCCTTTCCCAAGCCACATTAGCCAACTCTGACTGAGGGATCCTGAGGCGTTCCCAGGCCAGTGTTGAGGTATAATCTTTTCACCTAGTCCTGGAACACCTCCCTAGGCCCTCACAAAGCCAATTGTGCTCGTGTTTTTGATCCCCATAGAAACAGAAGCACCACGTTGTTTACTACTCTGCTCCATTAGCGGAGAGGGGTTTACTTGCAGCGCAGATACGGGATCACAATGCTGATCTGATCAATGCTGATTTTCAGGTGGTGTTTAGTAACTCTTGAAGTAGTCTATGTCGCCTACGTTTCATTTCCAGGATGTCCCCTTCCTCTTCCTTTGTGTTGGCGTTCTGAACTCCGGTGGATTTATGAGGACTATGGTTAACTGCTCCTCAGATCTCTGCAGGGTAAATCCAGACAGCTAGCTAGACTATCTGTCCAATCTGAGTTTTCTGTTGCACGACTAAAACAACTTTTGAACGTACATGTTCCACCAAAACATGTTCCTTCCCGAGACTATTTTGCAGAGGCACCGGGGCTCTGTCTGCTAGAGCCTGGATCGGGCCGAATTTTTTCGTCCGAGCCCGACAGAGCCGTGACCGAACCCGGCCCGAGCCCGTCAGGCATTATGATATTTATGTCCGAGCCCGACACAGTTAAAATCTCTTTGTTTTTTTTTCTCATACTAATGACACACGTACGTTTGTTTGTGTGGAAAGCCCGCTTTTATTAAGCAACTGGAAGGCATTCGGAAATGTCAACAGATGAGCGCATCAGCACACACGGGGGAACAAGCGCACGTTAATAAGCTGTTTAATTTAAAATGTTCAATGTGTTAACCTTTCCTGCTTGCTTCGATTCCGACCGTGATCAGAAAACCAGGGGAGACTCGTTACCTCCCGTTTCTGGTGAGCAGATGAATGAACTTGGTTTTCAGTCTGGAGTTTATCTCGGACACCGCACACACTGAGTACCAAACTTAAACTTATTCCACCAACTCTGCTCCAGTCGCATCTACACGTCTGCTTCCTCTTTTCTCTATCTCTCTTCTGCCCACTTTACACACACTGAGCTCTCTTAAAGGAGCCGCAGCACCATTTTACAACAAATGCCTTATCACGCTGATGTGACCGAGCCCGGCCCGAACCCGACCATCATTTCTAAATATCTGTCCGAACCCGGCCCGGCCCGTCGGGTACCGTCGGGACCCGTCGGGCTCGGGTCGGGTATCCATGCCTTACTGTCTGCCTCTTAGCACCGCCCAAGTCGATTGTGATTGGTTTAAAGAAATGCTAATAAGGCAGAGCACGTTTTTCCTCCTGTCCAGGAATGTTGTGTGGACTAGCCAGACCTTCCTTTGCAGCGCTGTGGAGGAAGGTCTGGCAATGCAAGACTACTTTTGAAGTGATGAACACTAACGTGCCTCAGTACTTGGACATGCTATTTTCAGTTTGTTCTTCCTGTCATGATGGCCATCACACTGAAGATACACCCTCAGTCTCTGAGAGACGCTGTATAAACTGACTGTGAGAACGTGTGAGGGTGAGAAAGATGTATAAGTGCATGGAAAGAAGTGCAACAGTGAAAGAGAAGACACACACACACACACACACACACACACACACACACACACACACACACACACACACACATGGCTAGCAGCAGCCGGTCTTTCGGCAGGTGTTAAACAATTTCCCAAAGAGATCTTCTTTGTGTCTTCACAGCTTCATTCACACCTGACTAAATGTCCTTCACCTTCCAACTCTGTGAACGCACGCAGGCGCACACACACACACACACACACACACACACACACACACACACACACACACATACACACAACACACACACACACACACACACACACATACACACACAACACACACGCACACACAACACACACACACCTGCCTGTCTGCACCTCCAGTTTCTGTCTAATTTAGTGGGATGTATCTTGAATGTGAAAGTAGTAATAATACTGTGCTCTACTATTTTTCTTGGTAGAGAAATGGTATTTTGTCATGCCCCCTCCATAGGGTTGGGTACAGAAACGCGGCGCCAATAGGGCACCGGTTCTGACGTAAACGGTAGTAACGAGACCGAATAGAACAAAAATTTTGGTTCCTCATTTCAGTGCCTGACTTTTTTTTTCTTTCAGAAGCATCGCTGCACGGGACGCTATGTTACCGTTATCTAGCAGCTGGATTAAACACAATGGTTAAAATGCTGACAGCTTATGTTAAACGGTGTAAAGTGTGACTGTATTTCCCTGTAGAGGATTCCAACAGCAGGACGTAACAGTCTGACTGCAGCTGCCGACGTCGGAAAAACAACCAGACTTGAAACTTGCCAGCCTTGTGGTGCATTTCAGGTTATTGTAAAATCCCCTTTTCCCTTCTAGTGGTTGTTTTTGTCGTTTACCAGCAATTTACTGGTGAAATAAATCACTGTTATAAGTTATTGTTATTACATTATTTATCAATCATTTAATTTTGACCATATGGCCTTAGCAATAAACAAGCCGTTCTTTAAGGTCGCCAACTGTCGTTTTGTGTTCCTTTTTTATATTTTATATTCTATACATTATAAATATATTATATATATTTCAGTTAAGACACCGTTTAGGCACCAGCACAGTTTTAAAAGTAAGCAAGCAACAATTTAGCCAAAACAGCACACTAACTATTTTTGTTTCGTTTTTTTTTTCGTTTCGTCCCAGTTGTGAAAAGTTATTTTTTTACCTGATTAAATAGGGCCAACATTGTCTAATCATTGGCTGTTTCCTCATCTCCCTGCACCGGTCTGTGCCCGATAAAACAGTTTGGGAAATGTAATTTCCTCTGCTGCAGCAGTCAGTCAAGTCAATGTTATTTATAGCTCAATATCAGAAATCACAACTTGCCTCAAGGGGCTTTACAATCTGTACAGCATAGGACACCCATTCGGCTAGGGAAAACAAAATGTGTGTACAGAATGGATATATTATTTGTTGCCTCTAACTATGAATGTGAATAACGTTAGCTATAGTAAGATGCTTGCTACAGCAGCATGTCTAGTGATGAATCCCCCCCCTACCTCCAAACTCACACACACACACACACACTAGAGCCTGGATCGGGCCGAATTTTTCCGTCCGAACCCGGCCCGAGCCCGACAGAGCCGTGACCGAACCCGGCCTGACCCGTCAGGCATTATGATATTTATGTCCGAACCTGACCCGACACAGTTAAAATCTCGTTGTTTTTTTTTCTCATACTAATGACACATGTACGTTTGTTTGTGTGGAAAGCCCGCTTTTATTAAGCAACTGGAAGGCATTCGGAAATGTCAACAGATGAGCGCATCAGCACACACGGGGGAACAAGCGCACGTTAATAAGCTGTTTAATTTAAAATGTTCAATGTGTTAACCTTTCCTGCTTGCTTCGATTCTGACCGTGATCAGAAAACCAGGGGAGACTTGTTACCTGCATAACCTACATACATAGTATATATAACAAAATAAAATCTGTATAATATTAAATATGAAGTAACCAGTGTGCAAGTAGCATAATAAGGTGCAATCTTGTAATGAGATAGTTCTCTCACACACAGCTGTGAATTGTACAATACAGTTTTATGGAATGTGGCAGGAATGATTTTTTTTTTTTTTTTATATATATACTCGCTCCAACTCTCCCTGCTGCCAGTAGGAAAATATGGATAAACAATGTTAGAGAGTTTTAAAGCTATTTTCACAGCGTACTGAAATGAACTGACACCCCTGGCCTCCAAGGAGTATCGGAACTCATTCTAGAAACCTCTGGCATGCTTTATAAAAAAATGCCTGCAAAGTTTTCTGCAGTTTACGTCATCCTCACGGCAACAGGCAGATATGTTTTCTCTCTTTCTTGTCATTTCATGTCATGTTTTAGCCACTTCTGCTCAGCTAGCCTGGTTAGTTCTGCTGGATGCAGTGTGCAGTCCCTCCCTCTCTATTGTCTAATTATATTCACGCATTAATGCCTAACAGAGAGGCACCAGGGCCCTGCAGTGAGCAGGTCTTACAGTTGGAGGGCTGATATTGCAACCTCTGTCTTCTTCTCCCCCCCCAATCTGCACTGGCTGCTCCACTCAGCTCTGGAACTAATTTCACTGTGTAAAACACTCTGGATTGTTCCACAGAAAGACACTGAATATGGCATTTGTTTACCCCACATATCTGTTTTTATTCCTGTTGTGTTAGTAATAGGGGTGCACGCTATATCCACTCAATATCGTTTGTGCATCGTCATGTTGTTCAATGTCAAAAACGTCCCGAAAACTACGTGATATTCCGTTTATTTTGTGGAGAGATGCGCATATGCCCTCATATTTTCTTGGCCAGTTGCCCTGTCACATGTGCACACTTCGACTGCATAAAAAAAGAAGACTGCAGAAAGAGAGTGCAAACTGCGAAGCGGGTGTGTGAAGCGAAAGGAAAGAAGAGACAGAAAAGTAAGAACATGAGTGTGGCTCAGGTAGACGACGAAATAATGAAGATTGAAAATAATGCCTCCTTTACAGCGTGGAAGTACTTTGGTTTTAAGCCAACAGATGTTGCTCAAGCTAATGTGGTACAGGGCGTAAAAGGAAATACAATTAGCCTCTTTCCTCACCTCAAAAACCACCACAAGACACTATAGTACTGCCCCGAAAAAAAAAAATCTTTATTTATTTATTCAGGTTCTACTGTCAGTTTACAGCCTGTTCTCATGAACCATTTGTTCAAAAAAGCTACGAAAAGTTAAGCCCTGTAATTCGTAGGCATTTCACTTTTTTTTTTTTTTTTTTTTTTTTGCTGTAGTTACTACATTGACTGCTGCTGTGTAAGAACACGGCTGGCCACGTGAGGAGGAGGTCGGGGGGAGGGATGGGTGGGCATTAACATACAGGACTTTCAATAAGCCTCAGGAAATGTGTTCCTTGGGAGTATTTCAATCTAAACCACAATCTTTTTCCTAATCTTAACTGGTCGTTTTGGTGCCTAATCTTAACTTTCGTGGTAGCAAAATGCTCATATTTTGTGGACTAAATTGAACCGCAATCTCTGCCGAAACGAGCAGCAGCTCGCGGTGCTCTGTACCTGGCTCAAAGTCACCTATTTTCGGGTAACTGAACCACCAACTACTGCTGATACAACGGAGGTCTGTAGCCGGCGTCACAAAGCTCAGTTGCTAGCGACAACTAGCAACTGCCGCTCAGCGTCATGGAGCTCGTAGCCAGCCGGCGCCACGTGACCAGCCGGCGGTCTCCTAATTTCGTAGGATATCACGTTTTGGTGTGCATACATTTTCGTACGATATTATACGGACCTGTTCATGAGAATGCGTTGCAGTTTAAATAAACCCTTTTGTTGTGATGTTGTTTTCATATTCTATTAATCTATTTTGTTGTGTTTTCCCATAACTTTTGTGTTTTTATATATGTTTAAGAATATCGAAATGAATATCGATATTGTGATATTCTATTCTTACATTTTGTCAATATCATGCAACCCTAGTTAATAACACATTTCTTAGTAACCCATTACTTAAAATAAGAAGGATTTAGAGTTGTTTAAATACACTGTTTGCATGGACCTGGACTGAGTGATGAAAGGAAATGAATAATGAGAAATGTAACGCATTACTTTTGCTGCAGAGTAGTAAAGTAATACCATTACTTTTTCAATGAGTAATGTGCAATAGGTAATTGATTATAGTTTCCACGTAACTTTCCCAACACCATCATTGGCGGAGTCTCATCATTGGCGTAAGCTTCTGGCCGCCTCTGACTGATTCTGAGGCTCTGGGGTTGACTCCCCCACCACACTTTTGGTAACACAGCATAATGTGGCCTTCCTGTCAGCTGACACTCCCGGGTGAACAGTGAACAGTGAGTCAGTTGTGTTGTAGTAATGTTTTGTCTGTGGATGCATGGCTGTTTGTATATGGCTGCCAAGGTTATAGGGTATAGGTGAGTGAGTGTGAGCGTCCGGGTGCTTGGGGTTTGTGTTGTTACGTGATGTGCTGTTCTGTGTAATGTGGTCACGACTCTGTGAAATGTTGATGTAATATATTAGTATACAATGTATTTGCTGCATGATTGTGTAACTCACACTATATAGTTTTTTTTTTTTAAATTATATTTGGATTATTTTTCTAGAAAAGCTTGACCAGGGACTGGGGTTGCAAATTAGCCAATTGGCTAGAAACCTTTTATGCAACACATCTACACATATTATTATGGCTTTGACTATGATAATTATGTATGTAATAATGTGCGCTGCATTGTCCCTGACAAATAAACTAATAATAAAAAAACGGCGCTGTGAGCAGTTTTGTTTCAGCACGTGTTGTTGCGGTGGAGTGTTTAGAGGTGGTGTGAGAGCCCCGTACAGGAAACAGGAAACATCACTGCCTCTATCGCTGCCACAAGAACGTTTTAAAACGTCAAACACAAGCACTGAACTGCCCGGGAGTTTGTGGAACAGCTGAGTGTTTCCTCAGTCCCTTGTCACTACCCGATGTGAGTCGAGTGCAGATGTGAGTTGCGCATGCTCAGATTTAAACGGTTAACTGCATAACGCCAAGGGATCCGGCTCCGGCTGCAAACTGCTAACGAGAGACTTCTGTAATGTCAATACAATAAAAATGGATCTACATAACGAAGTTGGTTCACTGCCGGCTACAAGTTAGTAATCAAACACAACAAAGGCTGTCACTTGAATGACGTTTTGAGCTAACGTTAGCAATCAAACAATTCTAGATAGCTAAAACGTTTTTGAAATGATTTCCATCTTCTGTTATTGTTTGTAATGATAAAAGTTTATTTTACAGATTTCACAAATTTCAGTATGACACAGACACTGTCACTACCCGATGTGAGTCGAGTGCAGATGTGAGCGTTATATCTGTATAACTTGAATGAGCCTCACAAGTCGTCCTTTTGCGAAGCTCCACCACCTGCTTGTCGCAAAGTGACGCATGCGCAACTCACATCTGCACTCGACTCACATCGGGTAGTGACACCCTCCGTCCCTTTTCTTTCTCTCTTTCTCCATGAATTGACGCTGCCTTCAAATGCGGTTGGAAAGCTCAAGATCTTTAAATGATTTGACAGAAAACAGTACCTGTGAAATATAAAGTCGTCTTGTGCGACACTGGTGGGGTTAAAGAACACAACAGGACGTCACACAAATGGGCATTTCCATTGACCCTTCCACTGCCGCACAACCTTGCGGCGAATCGCCGGATCCCCTTTCGCTGGTGTGATCAAACGCTACTTTTAGCATCTGTGAGTGTCAGTGTGATATTGTGATCTTCTGGACCCACTGACTAATGTATGAACTGCCTGTGTGTAGTATAAACAGAACGGTGTGCAAGCCCACTGTCTGTTTTGAGTACATCTGGCCCTTCATTTGTGGGCCTCCGTTGATCATGCCATCAATGTACTACAGGTCTACATACCTGATCTCTAAAGGTGTCACTCAAAGAGGCTCTGCTGATTTGCAAGAACTTTCTTTACTGGAATGCCCAAAATGAGTCCCCTAATAGACCACTATAATGCAAACAGTCCCTGCACTATTAAAAGTCACAGTATTCAGTCACTGTCAAGTGGCACAAAAGCACAAGTAACAATTATCAATCACCAAAGACATATTTCAAACATCAGCGAATATTGATCTGTGGTCAATTGATTGTTGCATCCATAACTGCCTCCCTGCTTGATGTCTGCTGTGTTAAGTCACTGTGTAAAGTAAGTGTTGGAGCAGCTGTTTGAGTCTCCAGCTCGTCCCTACTATCAGTATAGACTGTACTTTGTACAGGATGATGATGATGATGAGGATGAATAATTTTATTTCGGTTAACATACATGAAAGAAACAATTATTTTCCACAATTTGCCACCGTAGCTAACCGAAAAAGGAATGGGCTGAAGCCAAGGCTTATTTTTGCCTATCCCAATAGAATCACTCAGAAATCCAACACAACTAAATGAAACTAAACACTTGAGTACAATCCTAGTTATTTTACATTTTAATGAAATTACTTCATAACTCTTAATTATTTTAGATGTTAAAGCTTTTTTGAAACTCAACAGAGACGTACACATTTTCAACTGATTAAAGGTGCCCTGCCACACAACACCGTTGTTACTTGTATTTTTTTGAAATATGATAGGTCCATATGTGTATATAACTGCTACTTCCTCTGTCAGCTCTAGCCACTGAAAAGAAATAAGCGGAGAAATCAGGCCAATTACAAAAGCTGGTCAGTCAGACATCATGTTGCCTGAGCTCATTACTATTCATGAGCTCGCCCAGTTGCACTGGGTAAAGGATGTTGATAGCCAGGCTCTCATTGGCTAGCTGTTAGCCAATCAGAGTCAAGTAGCTTAGCTTGTTGAATATTAATGAGAACTGGCACAAATAAATGTTACAGAGTCCAAATTAATGAAATATGTGTGGCAGGGCACCTTTAAATTCATTCCATAATTTAACCCCCAAAACTGAAACACATCTAAATTTGACATTAGTCCTCACTTTACCAGTTTCAAAGATGGAGAACCTTCTTAAATTATAATGACCTTCTTTTGATTAAAAACAAAAATGAATGCAAAAAAAAAAAGAAAAGAATGATATTTCATGGTTTCCTAGAGGTTTGGTCTGACTGTAAGATGCAGACAAGGTAATGATGTGGGTAGGTTATCAAACTACTTGTTCCTTTGTTGATACTACCACTGAGAGGTTCCTAAGGCGGACATGTTCAAGTTGTACACATGACAGTGTCTTCAATATGCCGCACTGTGGAAAGTCTCTCCGCTCTTAAAAGTCGTTATGGTGGAATTATTCACCCATACGCAATATATCCAGTTGAGGATAATGCCTTCTTGGTTAGCTCTGTGTCTGGGATCGTCCTCTGAAACAGGTAGCTGCAGTTTGTATGGGTAGTTTTCAGATCATCTAATCTCATTATCATGTGGTAAATGAGGATATTTTATGTGGCAGGTTAGCTGAAACCAGTCTAAACGCACCACTGTCGACTTCTTCTGCATGTGGCCAGGAAACAGCCTGCAGGTCAAATGCAGCAAATAAATGTGCAGTGTCTGAATAACATCCCCATTTACTATATTTACTGACTTTTACCGGAGTGTCCGAATTCTAAGTGCAAAATATATGCTCTTATAGAACCCCCACCAACCCTCAAAGTGGAATGGTTAATATGGCATGCACACTGTGAACACTGATGTGTAAAAAAGTTACAGTAAATGCATTTTTTTGGTAGGTTTGTAGTCATGTGTATGTGTGCGTGTGCGTTAGAGAATATTTTGTTGATTTCACCTATGGATGAAGTACTGTATATACATGTGCACATCCCTCTGAGAGGGTGAGTCAGCAGGAATTGTAACTAACTAATGGTGAGGGCAGAGATCTGGCTAAAAGCCTTAGTTGTTTGTCATGAATCGTAATCAGGATATTTTCTACTCCTTCCTTCCTTCTCTTCCCATGCCTTACCTCTACCTCTTCCTCCCCTCCCTGCTCTTCCTTCCTTCTCTTTACAGCTCCTTCTTTCCTCCATCTTCTCCTTTCCTTCTGATGTTTCTCTGGCTGTAAAGGAAGCAACTAAATTGCTTTGCAGCTCTGGTGATGATGAGGTGGCTGTGAAAGGAAGGCCCCCATCCGATCAATGGCCTTTGGCCTCCCTGTGCATTTATCACACACGCTCTCACATGTACATATTTTTATCTTTGTAACACACACATACGCATCCCGATAAAGGAAAGAAAATACCAACTTTCAATCTTTTTACACACACACACACACACACACACACACACAGAACTTTGCCATGATTAATTAAGCCGTGTGGAATAGCAGAGCTCCATAAAGACATCATCGGGAATCTGAATCCATTCGCCTCTCTTCTTCTGCATTTAATTGGACCTAACAGTTCATCACAGAGTTACACACACACACACACGCACACACACTCACACACACACACACACACACACACACACACACAGACACACACACACACACACAAAAGAAATGGGAAAACTTTATGTTGATCTTTAACTAGAACTGTTAGTGCTCTGTATTGCTTGTATAAAAGCATAATTAAACTGTTTCTGTCGTGTGTGTGTGTGTGTGTGTGTGTGTGTGTGTGTGTGTGTGTGTGTGTGTGTGTGTGTGTGTGTGTGTGTGTGTGTGTGTGTGTGTGTGTGTGTGTGTGTGTGCGTGCGTGTGCGTGCGTGCGTGCGTGCGTGTTCTCCTGGGTTCTGGCCTCTTCAGCACATAGAGAGAGAGAGAAGAGAGCAGGCGACCAGTGGGACTAAATGTCTCCTGTTTGTCTTTACATTGTCATAGATTTTTAGTTAGTTTAAGAGACAGTAAGAAGAAGCCTTCACTTATTCCAGATCTCAGACTGTGCGCATGTTACAGGGGTAGTCATGCAGAAGGACAACAAAGCAGCCAGGACACTACATGTACAGTATGTGTTACAGGATAATACTCTTCAAAGACGAAATACACCATGCACAGTGACATGATAGGAATAGAAACAGGTTATAGGAAATTAGACTCAATTTAACTGCTTTTATTTCTGTTGAGTTACTGTACTGACACAATTAAAGGTGTTAGAATTCTGCCTTGGTGAGTACGGCTGCAACTAGAGATTATTTTCATAGTCGATTCTTTTCCCGATTATTCAATTGGTGGTTTGGTCTATAAAATGTCAGAAAATGGTAAAAATAATGTAGAGCTGTGTCTATGCTGATTAGGTGACACGTGCAGTTTTGGTGATTGTTTTGGCATGAAATTGTGTTTGCGTTCAAACCTGCAGACGCAGGGCAATTTCCATGTCAAAACCACAAATAGGCCTGTCGCGATAGTCAATAAATCAATTAATCGCACGATAAAAAAAATTAGCTCGATAATTTTTCCGACCGCGATAATTTCCATTTGCATGCTTGTTTGTTTCATTGTCTCTCTCTCTCTTGCTCTCTCTCTCTCTCTCTCTCTCTCTCTCTCTCTCTCTCTCTCTCTCTCTCTCTCTCTCTCTACCAAAGAGACTGGAGGACCACTCTTGGTTCCTTAGCGTAACGAGGAGTGAACCCTCTTGTGAGTCGCATGGTCTTTGTGTGGAGGCGGGACTCCTGGCGGAGAGAGAGAGAGAGAGAGACAGAAAATGCGAGTACTTGGAGCGGGGTTTTCCGCAGCACTTTGCCGTTAAGGCGCCGTCAAAAAAAGAAGACGTATATGAGCGATATCCTTGTTACTCGGCGTCCGGTTTTCTCCCTTTCATTCCAAACCACGCAGTTGACAACCTGCAGGTGGAGGCGGTGGAGACAGGCACGGACATAAACGCCGCTGTGGACTTGTCAGTCTTGCAAGCGGTTTCAGGAAAGTTGCTGTATGTGTCCGACAATGCACAGAACATTAAACGGTACAAGCCTACAGCTGTCAGTGTATCAGAGGCTCCCGGATGGTGAACTGAGACACCGTTACGTGCTTGTCAAAAATTGCCACTTACTAGCTAATAAATTAGCCTAAGGTAAATGCTAGCTATCATTAAACAGAAGTGATGTGGTGGCTGGCGTCTGTTTGTGCGTGCGTGCATGTGTCTTTCTCCCTCTGAGACCTCGCCCTCTCTCCTGTCTCACCTGCCGATGCTTTGAAAGAGGCTGAAGGGCCCTATCTTGCACCCGGTGCAGCGCAAAGCCTGACACAAGTGTCTTTGCTAGTTTAAGACCGACGCAGTTGTCAATTTCCCGTCCAGCGCCCACGCCGTTTCAATAGCAAATGCACCTGCGCCCATCTGTGCGCCCATGGGCGTGCTGGTCTTACAGGGAGGTGTGTTCAGGTGCATGCTTGGTGTATTGCTATCTTGAGGCCATTGACCAACAAAAACCTGGTCTGAAGTCAATAGCGCAGCATTTCATTGTTATTTTAACAGTGCATCAGTAAAATGCGCCTAGCTCGTGCACAGTGTGCGCACACTATGCTTGTTACACTGTAACTGCCTGTAACAGAGGAAGTCTAACGTTAACCCATACCGTGACAGCTTTCACCTCGCCGTTATATACGCTGTCTGCGTGGAGTTTTGAAAAGTGTAAACAAACTTGCAACCGCTTTACCGGCATTGCCGTGACTCACTGTGACTTTAACAAAGTCAACGTTTCGCTCCGTCAGCACCACAGCTCTGTGTGTGTGTGTGTGTGTGTGTGTGTGTGTGTGTGTCGGCAGTCGGAGCTCCGCTCTCTGTCAAGATGCAGAGACGTCAGATAAGTTTGCGCTTATGCGCTCTCGGGGACCGAAATTTGGCACCATTTGATTTCAAGTAAATCCATCCTCGGTAGTACCGATGTGCCGATAGTTAAGGCGGCAGGCGTGTCTTGCTAAGGCAGCCGCCTAAGCTGCAAAGTGCTGCAGGAAACCCTGAGTTTCTTTTCCTGAAAATCTTCCTGCTCAGCAAATCCTCCATCATAATAGCAATGCGCCAAGGTACACAGGTGCCTGGCTTTTAAAGGGAATGGGAGATGACACTCTGATTGGTTTATTACATGTTACGCCAAAAACACACCTATGATTAATTAAAACACTAAGTACAACCCTTTTGAACCATGCGCCGCGCACGGACCCTTTTTTCCGCTAGCAAAAGTGGATTCGTACACGCCCTAAAGCGCTTAGATTGTTAAAATAGGGCCCCAGGTGATTTGAGTATGACTAAACATCACAGCAACACATACTATACATACTACTGGTGAAAGTAAATGATTCAAAAAACATGAATAAACATTGACTTTTGAGTGAACACTCCATCATCAATTAGGCTGCATTATTCTCTCCTCTTCACATTGATTTATTTGTTCTTTGTGACACACTGACTGATCATTGCCCTCCTCCTCTTCCCTTCACATCCTTCTTTCCTCAACTCATTCATCAATGCTCAGAACCCACAATTATGCTAACACTAGCTTGTTATGACGGCACCAAGTGTGCTGCATTAGCCCCCTAAGAAATAGACTGTATAGCCTTTTTTATTTTATTTTTTTACAACGCAAAAGAACTTTTTAAAATTACTTTTATATTTTTTTGTTTTAATAATATTGTTTTAACTGTTTAACTAATAGTATTAATTAGTCTTTTTTTTTCTTTTTTTCGGTTAATCATTAACATCCCTACTGTAGATGTTGAGATATTTCAGTCAAAGTGGTGGACCGGCCGGCCAACAGACAGACAGAGCCAAGCAGGCATGGCTAAAAACTGTCAACCGTCCCAAGGCCTGGCTGCTTCCAGACACTCTGTTGCTCCTGGGAGCTGCCCCGCACCCTTCCCCTGTCCCACCCTCTCCTCTGGGACTCGGCAGCCCAGCTGACTGGGCAAGAGGCTCTGCAGAATCCCAGTCTCCCACTCTGTCTCACCCCCTCTCTATGTCATATATGTATCCCTGCACACTGCGAGGTGGGGGTGGGGGGGGGCGTGGCGTGTCTTTGAGTTCAAATTGGCAGACATGTCAAACTAAGAGGAATCTGGGAAATAAAGCTAGGTGGCTGACAGTAATGTAACAGAGTTGGAGAGCAGCTGTGGTGAGCTTTTCAAAGGAGAACAGTGTGAATGTGTGTGAGCTAAGAGAAGACAGCCACCTATAGAGCCAGCACTCCAACACTCAACCTCCACCGGCTGTATCTCCGTCTCTCTCTGTCTCTCTCCATCTCTCTCTGTCTGTCTGTCGGTCTCTCTGTCTGTCTCTCTCTCTCTCTCTCTGTCTTTGTCTGTCTCTCTGTCTCTGTCTCTGTCTGCCTCTGCCTGCCTCTGCCGTAGGCCTGCTGTGGTTTGATGGGCAGCAGATATTATGGGGTTTGGCAGCATTTAATTCCCAGTTGTAAGTGTTGACATGGGATGGGGGCAGAAAGAGGAGAGGAGAATACAAGACACTTCAATCATAGACTGACAGTTCCACTTGTACTATAAATGTGTGTGTGTGTGTGTGTGTGTGTGTGTGTGTGTGTGTGTCTGCGTGTGTGTCTGTGTGTGTTGTGTGTGCATGCATAGACTGTAGGAAGGCATGGTCATAGTGTCTGCGCCATTCAGGTTGTGAAAGGCGTGTTTTGAAGTTTTTATATTAGTGTTCTTCTTGCCACTATGTTTGCGGAAGCATACGTTATTGTAGACGTTGAGGTGGGACAATCAAGTGGCCACCTACTCAGCCTGCTGTGATACACTGATACACCTGCTTACTATACTATACTATACTAGGGGTGTATGCTAAAGAAAAAGTAAAAAAAATAAATAAAATATATATATATATATATATATATATATATATAATATAATTTTCTTTACCGCACTGGTGTCAGATTGGTACTCGGTATTGGCTGTTACGCAAGTTCAGGTATCGCAATCAGTATTGGGAAGGAAATAATGGGATTGGAACATCTGTAACTTGAGCTATATCTGCTGCCTGACGTCAGCGGAGCAGCTCCAGTCTGCGTTGGTCTCTGCCCGTCTGTGGCACAGTATCCTTCAGTGTTGATAGGCTATTACTTCAGACCTTTAACCAATCAGATAGTGCTGTGGGCGGGGCATTGAGCAAGTATAGACAGAGAGGGGCGGCTGCATCAAAACCGAAGAGCACATTTTTTTATTGATTTATTTTTTGTCGGCAATCGGATAAAAAAAATCAAAGCGATTTTGATAATGTTAAAAATACTGAATAAGACAGTCACAAATAGTTCGATCCCTAACTATCTAACTAACTTACTAAATTATATTCTACACAAAAGTATATATTGATATGAATCTTAAAGATAAGGAACTGTGGTTTCATCAAATCCAGTCATGTATGCTGTAACTGTTAAAGGATGGTGATAAAAAGATAGGCCTTAAAGAATGGGTTGACCTTTCTGAAAATTAACAAAAACCTTCATTACTGCCAAAAAGCAGATGAACAAAATTAGGCCTACCACCAATGATCTATACAAACAGTATACACTCTACTGGCTGGTTATTGTTATGATGTGATCGGTGGCTCCTGGTCATAGGCGTCACTGACACGCTCCAACATTTCCCAGTTTTAAGTAAGCTTGTTTTAAACCCATGCCGAGCATGAATACAGTAAGAGAATGGAAATCGAAGACACAATTATTATCAGGCTGCAGGGAAAAGCACAGAGAGACACTGAGCTGAAGAAAAAGTCTTTTCCACTCCAATGAGCTCTCTCACTTGTGAGCATGGCACACCCATGGGATAGAAACAGTGACAGGTAAGGGGAGGTGTCAGTGGTGGAAGAAGTATTCAGTTAAGTAAAAGTACTAATATATATATATATATATATATATATATTGTATCAACTAACTGTTACAAGTTAAAGTCCTGCATTGAAAATGTTACTTCAGTAAAAGTGTGTAAGTATCATCAGGAAAATTAAGTTAAAGTATTAAAAGTAAAGAACTCTCCTCCCATTGTAGAAAGCGTAAAGGATCCAAACAGTTGTGTGTTTAATGGTCTAATCATTTCAGCTGGACTTGTAGGCTGTTATATTGTTGGCTAGTTTACTTAAGAATAAAACATCAGATTTTATAAACTTATGGGTTTTGTGTGCAGAAATCTTAAAGGTGCAGTAGGTAAGACTTATAAAACTAACTTTCTGTCATATTTGCTGAAACTGACCCTATGTTCGAGTAGAACTACATGAAGCAGGTAATTTAAAAAAAAATCTCAAGTAAAGTACAAGTACCGTGTGTGTGTGTGTGTGTGTGTGTGTGTGTGTGTGTGTGTGTGTGTGTGTCCATGAAAACTGTCTATCCGTCAGTCTTTGGCTGCTGAGGATCCCAGTGGTTGTGTGCCAGTGATGCTGTTGACCCGATTAGACACCTGCAGCTGTTTATTGAAATCTGTGGCTCGGCGTGGCAGTGCATGTGCCCCAATGTCTGAAAAATAGGAAGTCAGAGCTTCAGTTTCTGCCTCTGTGTGATCACATCCAAACACATAAGATAAGATAAGATAGACTTGACTTTATTGATCCCACACTGGGTAAATGTCCTTGTTAAAGCAGCTCAAGACATTCACAACAGAATGAGGAAAATACACATTAAATAGAATAGAACAAACACGTGTTATGCTCTGTGGGGGAGGATGGAGAGTTGGTGGTTAATTTTTGATTACGAAAGCACATTTGTATTTGTTTGGGAGGTTTTGTTGTGTTTTTCTTTAGGTTTTTCTTTCCTTGACTTTGTTTTAGATTTTTGTGATTGTAATTCTTCTCTGAAAATGGTCTAATAAAGGGACTCCTCTCCTCCTCTCCTCAGTCTCTATGGCAGACACATGCAGGCCAACCCCGAACCACCGAAGAAGAACAACGATAAGAGTAAGAAGATCAGCCGCAAACCGCTGGCCGCCAAGAACAAATGAAGAGAAGACCGAGGATGGAGATGAATGCAAGCTCAGCCTGTCAAACTCACTGCATGTGCCTTCTTTTCTTCTCTCTTTTATTTTTATTTTTTATAGAAATAAACATTTTGTATTACATGGACATGTATGAATTATGTTTCTAAATATGTAGTGTTACATATAGTTTGGACTGTATTCCACTGTGCCTGAGTATAGATGGATGTTTTTATTTATTTTCAACTGTTGTGAACTAGCCTGGGAAAACCCTGACCAACTTCCGGAAAATTTGAGATTTTCTCTGCAAGTCAGTCTGGCCACGAGCCCATTCAAGCAGTCCCTCCAGAAAAACGCGATTATGCGATCGCATAATCAACCAAAGTTCGCATATTTATGCGGGGGCCGCATTTTTTCAAATACCCCGCACTTTCGCCGCATTAATTGCCAATTTCCGCGCTAAATATGCGGGGCTTGCATGATTTCATAATCCCCGCATTTTCGTTGCAAAAAAGTCACATATATCTTAGCAGAAAGTTCAAAAATGTTGCGTTTACTTCACACAAGAGCAGCCATTTTCCCCTGTTGCCATGGGAACGTTATGAAGTGACGTAATTACACAACGTGAACATCATCGAAAAGCTGCAAACCCCGCGATGAAGCCCTGATGAAACTGCAGTTTTTGCAAGTTCCCGCAATTTTTGCAAGTTTCCGCAATTTCATCGCATAAAATTGCATAAATATCCCGCATATTCCATCGCATTTTTTAAGAAAACCTGCCGCATAATCAAGGATTTTTGCCCGCAGCAATCGCAAAATAACTCAGCATTTTTCTGGAAGGACTGATTCAAGCCCATTTCCAATTCTTCCAAATCGAGGCACCAATCACAACCATTGAGGCGGGCTTTACACGATGACGGTAGCGAAGCGACGGCAAGCAGCTTTTTGTTTACATTCAACATGACGGCCACCGAAGCGCAGCAACCCGTTGATGCCGCTGTCACTGCTACGTCACCCGGATCGTTGGTCTGATTGGTTGAAGGTCTATCCAATTGCGCCCAGAGGTATTTGAGCGGCGTCCGTTGGTGACGCCCCTTTGGAAATGGGCTGTGAATGAAGCTTGCCCAGACCCACTCTCAGTTACATCTGAGAAGGGTCTGGTGTCAACCAGGCTAGTTGTGAACAGTTTAAGTCTTGGTTTTGGTGCTACTTACCTAACTGCTTGGACACAGAGGTGACTACTGGTAACAGCTGCGTAACTACCAGATTAGAGTAATTTAGAAGCAATGTTAAGAATTCATTATAATGTCATCCTTAGTCGCTTTATATGCTGGTGCCCCCAGATGGCAAACAGAGTCACTGTAACTTCACATTGTAGGACATCAGTATCAAGACATCCTGCAGGGCGAAACTATTGAACTGCTATGATACCAAAGGCGAACACTTAACATGGGTGAGTCCAGATGCTCACAGATGTTTGGGACGCAACTTGAACGACTGCTACTACTACAGCATACTTTCAGCTAAGGAAACCATTCAAAACCAGACAAAATGTTCAGCTCTGTAAGTGCATTTATCCTTGTTTTCAACTCTTCTACCTTTTTATGCTGTTTCCAACATCATTTTGTAAGTGAATGGGAGGAATCTTCAAGTTCTCTTCCAACCCATTCCACTCTGAAGTTCTACTACTTCAGCTACAGACTTCATTTCAAATTTGAACAATCACAAGACTTTCAACATAACTTAAACTAAAAACTTTTTCTGTATATTTTAAGTATTTGAATTATGGCTGAGTTTATAATGGGTGTGTATTGCCTTGCTTAAAGTGTGTCACATGACCTGTGATGTCACCCATTGATCCTCTTCTGCTTTTAAAAAAAATCACCAGGCTTTGAACTATTCACCTGTGTTGAGCTTCGTGATATCGTTGAGCTTTCCCTCCCCAGTGCCATTCAGTCCCTTCTTTTCAGACAATACATTTCAGCTTTCAGCTCTTAAAGGAACACGATGACTTATTGGGACTTTGTCTTATTAGCCGCTTTCCGACCGGAGGGATTTTTGCAGTTCCTAGAACATAACGTTCCTAGAACCCTCTTTTTCTTGTGTTCCGACTGGACCAATTTGGGGATTATTAAGTCCCTCTGGCCGCAGTTCCTGTAACTCTTTCAGCTCCTACTTCAGGGCAGGGTCTTTTCCCTTTTCCCTTTCCCGCATAGTTAGATAGTGTGATTATAATAACAAAAGGTCAGTTCCTATGGCCGCTTGGCCAGTGCGAATGCATATGGAAAAAAACGGTTTTGGGGGAGAGTAGTTAGTAGAACTGTTTAGAAGTGGACTGTTCCTATAACTACATTCCTGTAACTACTTGGTCGGAAAGAGGCTATTCACCGTATCCCCCAGAGTTAGATACGTCCATACATACCCTTCTCATCTCCGTGCGTGTCGTAACTCTGTCTGACGCACCCACCGCTAGCCTAGCTTAGCACAGATCCTGGAGGTAACCGGCTCCAACGCAAAGGCGAAGCACTGCTACTTGGGCAGAGTGATTAGCGCAACACCTGAAAAGCACCGTTGTTACTCTCTGCTCCTCACCACGTGGCTTCTCAGTAGGGCTGAACGATTTTTGAAAATAATCTAATTGCGATTTTTTTTCCCAAATATTGCGATTGCGATTCGATTATTTTTTTAAGCTCTTTGTCTTCTGTATTATTCAACAAAGACAAACAATAAATCATTTTATAGTATGAACAACACACAATTACACACTAGACAGTTAAAAAAGTAAAAATGTAGTGTATATACACACACACACACAACAGTGTATTTTTTTTTTTACAGTGTACAGAGAGGAGCTGCCTCCAGCCCCTCCCCCTCGTGAAGTTGCGTGCTGCCATGTGCACTTGCTCAGAGAGGCTATCGTTACGTTAGCTAGATGCTGGTGTTCTTGCTGTGGGATTAACTGTACTAATAAAACTGTTGAAACACCGCGGCCACGCTGCTGTGAAAGCTCCCCGAACGTCATTTATCAGAGTCTGGTTGTTACCCCTCTCAGTGGCAGCTCCTCCACTCCATATCTTTATAACGGAGCTAACCGCTAACCGGAGCTAACCAGAGCTAACCGCTAATCAGAGCTAGCTAATAGTTGCCAACCGAGCCTTCAGTTCTGCGTGTCTGTATCCATTAACTGCACGTATGGACTCAAACCATTAAAATGGCTGTAAAAGTTTTAAACTACAACTCAGAGTTGTTTGAATGACAGAAATCAGCCCAAGTTACAGTGTAGCGTTAGCGTGCTAAGTTGATGCTTTCTCTGCGGAGTGCAGGCTGATTTGCTCTTGCGAGTCATGTGACCAAATCGCAGCCTTTGCGATTAGGAAATCGCGTTTTAACATATCGCGATATTATCGCAAATGCAATTAATCGTTCAGCCCTACTTCTCAGGTGCTGTGAGCAAATCACTCCGCCCAAGTACCAGGAGTAGCAGTGCTTCGCCTTTCTGAGAATATAGTTCCCAGTTTGTATACGGTTAGAAGATGTCTGTGTCTCATGTGACCTTGTTATTTGTACACGCTGTGACTATACAAATCACAACATGTAAATAGGGAAATGTTGGCGTTATTTTGTCACTTATTGGGAGCAGTAGGCTAGTTGGAGCCGGTTACCTCCAGGATCTGTGCTAAGCTAGGCTAGCGGTGGGTGTGTCAGACAGAGTTACGACACGCACGGAGATGAGAAGGGTATGTATGGATTTATCTAACTCTGGGGGATACGGTGAATAAGAGAAAGTCCCAATAAGTTGGCGTGTTCCTTTTAAGGTAATGCTGTTTTTGTTCAAAAATGTTTAGCAGTGCAGTTCCTCTGTCTGACATTTTGAAACTAGGGCTGCACGATATGAGGAAAATATCTAATTGCCGTTCATTTGAACGATATTGCAATTGAGATCATTATTCTCATTTTCATTGAAAAATATATTTAAATTAAAGTATTTGTACCAAAGAAAGATTTCTTTTCTTGAGTCTGTAGAATGTGATTGTCTCTGCAGCACTACAATACTTCACTCAGAATGGTATTTTGCCTTTGACAAATATTGTGCCCCCCCTGTGAATAATATTTTATACTATTGCGATAAAACTGTGATTAATTGTGCAGCCCTAATACAAACCAATTCTTCTTTCAGACAGTTCATTTTCAGCGATGCTTTGCACTTTATTTCAGCTCTCAATATTCACAGACATTTTCTACACAAAATGCATTTTTTTGTTTAGTTACTTTTCATGGTTTTACAACGCATGCTCAAAACACATTTGCTTTTCGTCATTTAGATGTGCTAAGAGATACTTTGTGACTGTGTCTTGTCACTCAGTTTGTATGCTATACTACTCCACACGGTCTGTTTTTCCTGAATAGTGAATATTACACTCCCTCGTTCTCTCCCTTTGTCTCCTCTCTCTCTCTTGCTTACAAACAAGCAGAAACTAGTGTTGCTGAATAGAATATGTATGTAAAGATAGCACAGCTGAGAAAAGAGCTGCAAGTGACTCGCTGTACCTTCCACATTCTTTTTGTCAAGTTATTTTTCAAAGCTTCACCAAGTGTCCGTCACATTTCAGCCTGTTGCAAAGCTAAATTAATATAATCCATTCATAAAATTCATTGTGCTTTTATCACAGGCCAAAATATACTGAAAGTTCTTTGTGCTCGCTGTATCGAACACTTATACATTACAAATAAAACAATCAAAATCAATGTCTTCTCTTGTATTGTTCATAAATACTGTATAGAAGCCATGCAATTTGAAAGCTGTGTCTGTGCTACAGTCATGTTTGGGGTCTGAATATAATAATAATAATAATATAATTATCACTTTGAACTGTAGAGTGTTCTTATTTTCACTTTGTCACACTAGCTGTTTTCAAAACCGTTCCCTATCATTGAAATAGTGCACTTTATAGTTAGTTCGCTATTTTGAAGTGGTGTTTGAATTCTCCGCGGTTAATTTCATTCACTATATACAGTAGTCCCCTATAAAATACCCACGATGCACAGCTAATCTGAGTGTACATACGATGTACCTGACATTTTACCGTATCCAACAACGCAATGCGAGACTACACATTGCATCTACACAGCATTCTGGGATGGGAGAAAAACATGCTCTGGTTTATTGGCATTTCTTTAAACCAATCACAATCGTCTTGGGGGCTAAGCGCCAGACGGAGCCACGGTGCTTCTGCTAAATAGTCTTGGGAAGGAACTTGTTTTGGTGGAACGTGTACGTTCAAAAGTAGTTTTAGTCGTGCAACAGAAAACTCAGATTGGACAGATAGTCTAGCTAGCCTCTGGATTTACCCTGCAGAGATCTGAGGAGCAGTTAACCATAGTCCTCAGAAATCCACTGCAGTTTAGAATTACAACACAAAGAAAGAGGAAGGTGACGGACATCCGCCCGGAAATGGAGGGACATCTTTCGGAACCTCCGGCTTAATGAAACGTCGTTGATATAGACTAGGACAATGTTGTTTGTTTATGGTTTACATTGGGTTATTATGAAAAATAAAATTATTAAACATCATTAGCCGTGATGCATGAAATACTGTTATAATATGATAAAGAGTTAAAAGATGAAATAAAATGAGCAGACCTTAAATGAAAGTTTGTAGTTCCTCTTGCTGCTGTTTTGGCTTCTTTTTCTTAACTTACTATGAGGAGGTGCATGTTCATGTCCGATCATCTCTAGGTGCATCTTTAATTGAGATAGCCACACAGATGGGTGTACGCTCTGTGGAGATGAGGCATGAGGCCGTTTTTTTTTCCAGTTTAAGCAACAGAGCAGGAAGAATGTTCTGGAAAAGTTGTGCAGATGCAGAGGGCAGGCTTTCGAAAGGTTTCCTGGAAGAAAACAACATTCAATATGGTAGCCTTAGTTAAACACCTCCATCCATCTCTGAGAGAAAGGTAATAATGGCAGCCTGACTCATCCTCTGTGGCCTTTAAATTGTTTTATCAGAGTCTGTTTGAGAGTCAAAGCCTGGGCTGGAAATGAGCAGCGCCATGGAATGCATCATTAGGCCAGAGGGATATTGGTCAGCTTTGAGAAACCACAATGGAAGAAGTATGACATAGTATTAAGAGAGACAACAGTAGAGAGTAGTATTAAGAGCGACAACGGTAGAGAGTAGTATGTAGAGAGACGACAGTAGAGAGTAGTATGTAGAGAGACAACGGTAGAGAGTAGTATTTAGAGAGACAACATTAGAGAGTAGTATGTAGAGAGACAACAGTAGAGTAGAATTTAGAGAGACAACAGTACAGAGTAGTATTTAGAGAGACAACGGTAGAGAGTAGTATGAAGACAGACAACAGTAGAGAGTAGTATGTAGAGATACAACAGTAGAGACAGAGTAGTATATAGAGAGAGACAACAGTAGAGAGTAGTATTTAGAGAGACAACATTAGAGAGTAGTATGTAGAGAGACAACAGTAGAGAGTAGAATTTAGAGAGACGACAGTAGAGAGTAGTATTTAGAGAGACAACGGTAGAGAGTAGTATGAAGACAGACAACAGTAGAGAGTAGTATGTAGAGATACAACAGTAGAGACAGAGTAGTATATAGAGAGAGACAACAGTAGAGAGTAGTATGTAGAGAGACAACAGCAGAGAGTAGTATGAAAGGATCCGTTAAGGATGCAGGTTCGGGGGTGGATGGGTCAAACAACACTGGACTTCTTGTCCCGCGTGTCACTGAAACATACATTTTGTAACCCCACCAACCATCTGTTTCTAAACCTAACTGTCCCGTTCTTGTGCCGCATGTCAGTGAAACGTACATCCCGAGCCAGAATGTCAAAAAGTGGCGCCAAGAGTCCCAAACAAGCCCATCTAAAATGACGCCAAAGGAGACTTTTTGTGTCAATAACAAACGCCAAAGGCACCTGACCAAGCGTTCTTTTTGACGCACAGTGAGAATGTGTTAAAACATGAGTTTGTGACCTATCAGCAACTGTCACCTCCGCCCTAAAGCCCAGTCCAACCATAGTCACTCTGGTGTTTCGATGGATATTGTTCCTGTTCTGTTTTCGCTTCATCTCAATTCATCTCACACTTTTTCCAAGGACACAATGAGTCCCAGGCTAACTAAAGCCCATTGATTTTGGCGAGGTGATTTATAGGTGGCGTGTGTGTTAGGGCAGGCTTGATTGTGTAAGGGTGGAGGCGGGTGGGGGGCTACACAGTGGCGCTTTAATGAGGGTAGTGACACAGGAGCAAGCCCCCGGCCCCCCCACAGGATGAGCCGCTAATATACAGCTGCTTTACTTAGGGACTGTTCGTTATTTATTTGCCTTCTGTACTGGTTTGCACTTTGCAAAGACATACAGATACCCATTGTTTTTTTTTTACAGCCCTGACATACGTGACTAAACCTCTCCATTCTCATCTTACACATCACACTCCTCTGTTATGGTGTGGTGGCCATTTCAGTAGATTTACTCACTAACATTGTTGTGGAAACACAATAAGCATGGAAACTAAATGCACACTTCCTGCATTACTGCATTCCTTCAAATACTAAGTTACTCATCTAGTATTAGGGCTGTCAATCGAATAAAAAATTTAATCTAATTAATTACATACTCTGTGATTAATTAATCGAAATGAATCGCATACATAATTAACGATGCCTGAACCGATACTTTTTAAGAAAGTAAAAAAGGAAAAAAAAAAAAAAAAAAAGGGTACTAAACAACAGTTGGCGACATTAACGAACGGCTTGTTTATTGCTAAGGCCATATGGTCAAAATTAAATGATTTAATAATAATGTATAACAATAACTTATTTCACTAGTAAATTGCTGTTGAACGACAAAAACAACAACCAGATAGGAAAAGGACATTTACAATAACTTCAAATGCACCACGAGGCTGTAGTTTACTAGTTTCATTGAACGCACCGTCTGTGTTGTTTCTCCACGGCAGCTGCAGATTGTTACGTACCAGTGTTGAATCCTCTACAATAAAACACAGTCAAACATTACACCGTTTAACGTTAGCTGTCAGCATTTTAGCCGTGTTTAATCCAGCTACTAGGTAGCGGTAGGCTAATGTTAGCTGCTGTTGAGTATATTGTTAACTAGCTAGCGGTAGGCTAACGTTAGCTGCTGTTGAGTATAGTGTTAACTAGCGTCACATGCAGCGGTGTTTGTGTTTGCTGTAACGTCTGTTTCAGAGGATCAGAGAGAAGCGCAGACATGTCAGTGGCCCCAGATTTACGTCTGTATGCAAACGTCAATATGGAATGGATTAATCTGCGTTAATTTTTTATTTTTATTATTTATTTGTTATTTTGACAGCCCTAATATATATATATATATATATATATATATATATATATATATATATATGTTGTTTAGTACCCTTTCTTTTATATATATATATATATATATAGCAGCCTGGAGACCTCCCGTCTTATGCCCTCCCGGCTTGGTGCAGTCTGCAAGCTTTGACTTTTCAAAATAAAAGCTTGCGTCTGGTCCATTATGTTTTTCGTACACTGTTTTGGATGTTTTTGAACTAAACAGTACGGCAATCATGCTAATGAATACAATTATTTTTTCATCAGATGTCTTAGTTACAACACGATGGAGCTAGCAAAGCAGTTTTGTGTTTATATGTGTGAGCGGGATTTATTCAGTTTGGGAAATCCCACGGTCTCTAAAGCTACAGTTCAAAATGTCTGGCTGACTAAACAGGGAGGGACCCATCTGCTAGCGATAGGGGCCGAGACTGAGAGCGCTACATGGAGCTACATGGATAAATATGCACCAAACAAGCGACTTTGAAATGTTGCTGTTCTCATGAATACAAAAGTTGGGTGACCCTCCCCCCTAGACTAAAGAAAATTGGATGACCCTCCCCTCAACAAAGAATAAAAAGACATGACTATTTTCCTCCGGTGGTCCATACCATAAATACCGAACGGTCCCTTAACGACCAAAGCATTTAAAAAAAAACATCCGTCTTCAAACATTTATTCTAATAGTCAGCTCAATAGTCAAGAAGGAACTTGTTTTGGTGGAACATGTGTACGTTCAAAAGTAGTTTTAGCCGTGCAACAGAAAACTCAGATTGGACAGATAGTCTAGCTAGCTGTCTGGATTTACCCTGCAGAGATCTGAGGAGCAGTTAACCATAGTCCGCAGAAATCCACCAGAGGTTAGAATGCCAACACAAAGGAAGAGGAAGATGATGGACATCCGGCTGAAAATGTGGGACATCCGGCTGAACCAGAACTATCCTGTAAATGAAACGTTGTTGATTTAGACTAAGAAAAACCCAACACCTATGCAAGAGCCCTCTTTCTAGAGTTTTCATCAGCTTTCAATACAATACATCAAACATTTTGGTGTCAACTAACAGAGTCATAAAGGTGAACAAAACCCTTTCATCTGCCATCCGCAACAATGGGTGAGTTCTGCCATGTTTTTTACTTTCTATACCGACGATGTTGTACAGATACACCAAATCAATACATCATAAAATATTTTGACTAGAGATGCCACGATACCATTTTTTCCTTCCTGATACTGATTCCTATACTTGAACTTGCATATCTGCCTCTAATTTTGATGATACAGTTTTAAGCTCTGTTAGGTAATTTGGGCAGCCCTGAGCTGCACCCACATGGCATAAACAAAGTGGTCAAGAGGATATTATTGCTTTTGAGATTAATACAAAGAAAACAGGAAATAGTATTTGGTTCACCGTCTTGACTCTCATAATTAATTTAATGTTTATTTTTTATATGGAGAAATAAATGGACCAATGCCACATACCACTGCAATTACAGCCTGAGCTAGTTTTGCAACACCCATCCCTACATGCGCCTTTGAAATATAGTAAAGCAAAAACCAAATTGTAAATAGTAGCAGCTGGTCTTATTGTTGTGATCCTTGTCAGTATTGGATTGTTGCTGTTGTCATGGGAAATGAAAGGCTACACAAGAACAACACTTCTGAACTATGGCACTCAAGTGATTTAGTGTTGTACTTAAAAAGTTGGGGGACTCACGAGAGACACTTTCTGTGCAGCAGAGGTAAAGCTGTTGAGTTTCTGTACCGGTCAAGTTTCAAAAACAGGGTCCCTGTCTGGTAAATGCCCACACCATCAAACTTCACCTTTGGCTTGCAACAGTGGCGCCAGCAGGATTCTGTTTTGTAGTTCGAACAAGAACCGCCCGCCTGCTGAAGCGGTTTACTGCGCCAGAAATCAGCTGTTCTTATAATATTTAATGTGTATGCGAGTGTGCACCTACCCAAAGCATACTTTTATCATATCATAATGACCAGGTCATGACAGTATTATGCTGAAGGGTTTTGTAAAACCCTGATAGGCTAGAAGTTGTTGTTTTATGCAAAAGTAGAAATTCAGAAGAGAGAGATGGATGCGCAGACAGACGAGCCTGCTCTTGACGAGCCTGTACAGAGATATGAATAACCCGATATCTCTGAGTGCCATGTAAACATCATATCCCGAATATGATCAAAAACGGTATAAGCATCATAACCAGAATATCCATGTCCATGAAAACACACATGACTTAAACAACATGCTAGCTCTGTACGTGGGTTCAGCGATAGCAGCGTCCATCACCACCAACAGTTTTTCTGGATTGAGTCATACAATTGCTGTGGACTATGGTTAACTGCTCCTCAGATCTCTGCAGGGTAAATCCAGACAGCTAGCTAGACTATCTGTCCAATCTGAATTTTCTGTTGCACAACTAAAACTACTTTTGAACGTACACATTCCACCAAAACAAGTTCCTTTCCGAGGCTATTTTGCAGAGGAACTGTTGCTCCGTCTGGCTCTTAGCACGACCCAAGACTATTGTGATTGGTTTAAAGAAATGCCAATAAACCAGAGCACGTTTTTCTCCCATCACGGAATGCTGTGTGGACTAGCCAGACCTTCCTCTGCAGCGCTGTGGAGGAAGATCTGGCAGTGTGAGACTATTGCAGCCCTAACAGAAATACACATCAATGTTGGAGAAAGAAGCTGATTGGATTATGTGGAGCGGCCCTTGAGAGGAATACTGCTTATGGCATCTTGCGACCACCCAGCCAAACCAACCGGACCAAGTGCCCGTGCATGGTGTGACCGCCCTGGAATGAGAACTGGGCTAGGCTGGACCAGCTTTGACGTCAGGCTGTTCCACTAATCAGCCTGCTCCTGGCTGATGTCCTGTTGCAGGAAAGTGGAATGGATGAAATGGGACTTGGGCTGGCCCAGCAACAGGAGATCAAAGACTGTTAAGCCCACATCTGGCAGAGACCTGGGTCCATCGTGGCATCTCGGAAGGGCGTGTTCCGCGCCGACAGAGCGCAGGAGTCCAGTGGGACGAAGGGAGGCGGACCCTGTGTTTACCACAGTGATGCTTGGTGCTCAAACGCAGAAGCACTGGGCTAGAGTGCTGTCAATCTGACAATTGTGATTTACATTGGATCAGAGTACTGTCACTTGGCTGCCTGTTCTGCCAATTTTCCCAGCCCTTGTCACATGACCAATTAATGTTTCCATGGCGACTATCAAAAATTCTGATACCATGGAACCAGCACTGGAATTGTTTTTTTTTTTCAAATGTGTATTATATTCGGAGATACAATTTGTTTAAAAAAGGAAAACAAGTGAAATTAATAATCAATGTGATGTTTTATTTAGCAGAATTACCTTGTGTTGTTCTATCCTATCCAATATTTCCAATATTTCTAAGCAGGTTGTCTATGCTGTATTCTGATAAATGTGTCAAATTCCTATCAACTGTGTTGACATGGCAATAAAGTGTAACATTATTCTACAGTATTGAAAAAAAAGATAAATATATATTCGCCTGTGTGTATGCATTTACTTACACGTGTTTATATACATATTTTTTTTCATCGCCTTGCCTTTCCACTTTAATATTTTACTGTTATAATTGTTGTTGATCTTTTTTGGCGCTGCTGTTTGAATAGTTATTCTATTGTTTTTACTTTTGCTTCATTTATCTTGCTTTTATTGCCTTGTGAAGCACTTTCCAACATTTCTTTTCAGAAGTGCTCTATGAATAAAGTTAATGATTATTATCATTATTATTACTCTGTCCAGTTTCAGTCCCTCGCCGTTTTGTGCCTCCTATAATCTCTCCACAGCAATTCATCATTCAGCGTGCTGATATTGAGTGAAGTGCCAATGCAATGATCCTGTTACCTTCACAGCTCATTTTCAGGGACTCTCAATAAGTGGACGTTTGGAAGCCTAATGAAGCCAGAGAAGATGAGGTTAGTTTGATTTTTAGTGGCATCAATACTGCCTCTGTGTTCTCCTGATCCACAAGACTAATTACTTGTTCATAGGCGTAGATTTGGGTATGGACAGTAGGAACATGTTCTTGGACTGCTGGAATTGTCCTGACCAATATTCTTACAGATCTGAAAAGAACTTGTCATTTTAAGTCCAAGCAGTGTGCCTCTATGCAGAGTTGCCAGGTTTGTGAGTTTACTGCAGGCTGCCAGGAAGTGCGCTGGGCTTTAAAGCCAATTGACGGCCAAACAGTGGTAGTACGACTTCATGTCTGTCACTTGATGCCATGGGGCCCGAAAACACTTTCCTATAGACTTACATGGTGAAAGAGATGTCTGTAAATCAGTGGATACATTTTTTGAGCGTCACAACCCCCACAAAATGACTTGTTTCACTATCAGAGTTTGATCCATTTGGTCCGATAACATTTTGAAAAGTCAAGAAGAGCCTCACAATTAAATAATTTAATCCCCATTTAAGTTAGCGGAGCGCTAAACAGGAGGTTGCCGGCTTGGCCTTTGGAGGTCTCTAGTGTGCCTGCTCTATGGCCGCACAGTGAGGAAGCAGCGCGGATCATCCAGCTCATTTTATTTCCTGTCGCATGGGCCGCTACAGGAAATCATTCCTGCCACATACAATCAAACTGTACAACAATTCACTGCTGAGTGTGATGCTTGTTACTAACTTAGCTCCCGGGAGCTTCTTCCCCGGAGTCCTTATGCTTTCTCGGCTCACAGATTTCCTTGGATTTTGGTGGCACCTGGATCGTGGTTGCAGCTGCTGCCGTGGTCCTGCTCGACGCCCTGCTACACCCTGCACTGCTACTACTAATTACTTCTAGTCATAGTTCTATTATCTTTATTGTTACTATAATTGCCACTGTTCATCATACCAACTGCTATAATTTGTATGAATCATATTTCTGTATATCTGGGGGGGGGGATTGTTGGGTCTTTGTAAATTATAGAGTGTGGTCAAGATCTGCAAAGTGTCCTGAGATAACTCTAACTAAAAAATGAAATTGAATTGAAAAAATCGAATGGGTATTAAACTTGGGTAGGGATGGGTTCTAGTTCCTGCGGGCCAATGGATCCCTTATCGGGTCTTCCATTCACTATTTCAGAGAGATAGTCTCAAAACTGATCTGGCACAAATTGACAGAAATAGTCCGGACAGGGTTAATGAATGTCACGGCAGTGACTAATGTGCTGGATTCCTTAATAAACAAACTAAAGATATGATTAGGAATAGCAGGGGTGCAACTACCCAGTGTCAGAGGGGTATGCAGCAACAATTTTGGCGCGCCCTCCCCTCCCCAAAAAATAAAATAAAATAAAGGTTTATTTTAAAATATATCTGCCACTGTAGGCCTACCATAATTATACATCATTATATGGTATATGTACATATATATATATATATATATATATATATATATATATATATATATATATATATAATGTTAACAAATAATAAACAGTTACAAATTGACAAACAGTATCATTATAACCAATGCAACATAATGCCTTAAAATGAAAAAGTAAGCCTACAAAGATCCTTTAGAACCCTATATGTTAACTATAATGTAGTTAATGTAACAATTAGGGTTGGGCATCGTTTTGATTGTAACAATTCTGATTCCAATTCAGATTCTTCCTTTTGATTCGGGTTCTTATCGATTCTCGATTCCGATTCTTTGAGTGGTGGAATTGAGACGGGTCACATGCTTATTTCACAGATAAGAGGAACATTTTATTTTGATTCAATGGTTATTTAAAGTTTTACTGGGCTTTTTCAGCCACACTTCAGAGTGCTGCTTACTGTGTTCCATGGCTGTAACAACAAGTGCTTGGACGCTAGGGAAACCAAAAGCTTCCGCGTGTTAAATTTGGAACCAACGATCAGATTCCAATAAAGAAACGATTCCATTGGAATCTTAATTTTTATGACAATTCCAAGTAGGAACCTGTTCTCGATGCCCAATCCTAGTAACAATGTTGCTACCAAACATTCTACGGCACTCTTTAGTTCCTACTAGATTGTAACATGGCGTGCCTTTGCACTTGCCCATTTATCTAGTATTGCATCAAATGAAATAGTTCATGCCACACTGTTTTCAATTGAAATTACTGCTAATTGGATTAAGCAATCATTACTTATGTTGGAACGAAGGTATGTCTTTATCAGCTTTAGCTTGCTGAACGATCTCTCCGCAGAGGCAACTGTTATAGGCATTGTCAGGAAAACTCTCAGGGCTACTGTAACATTTGGAAAAACCAAATCAAGGTTCTCCTGTAGGAGGAAATTTAATTTATCCAGAGCCTTTTCATAAGTAGACGGCTCGCTGGGTAAATTTCCAGAATGATATCCCTTGAAACATCATTGGTAGCTAGGGCATATCTTGTCAATGATTCCTCCAACTCAGCTTTTGTCATGTGTTCCATTTTAAAAATGAACTTAAACTTTTAAAACACAAGTTGAAGATTGCAAAATCTGTCAGACAACTCCTGAATTACTATTTCAACAATTGCATTGAAAACCATGCACCTAAAATGGGTCACAGGTTCCTGTTCATAATGGCCAGTGCTGGAATCATCACCATGAAATCTCTTTTGCTTTCTGAAACATTTCTCTCTAAACTCAGGGGAAGCATCCATCTCAATGGCTATTCGGTGTGCAATGTCAAGGGATTTTTGAAAGCCCTCCACTCTATACTTAAGCAAGAATTCTTTAAGAGAGTCATCTATCATTCTAATGGCAGTGTCCATCGAGATGTTCACTGCTTGCATTGCCTTGCTGACATAGGTGATCTCTGACAATAGATCATACCAAACCAAGAGGCACATGAGGAACTCCATGCTGACAATCTTGAGCCATTGTCATAGCTTTGCCCCCTACAGTTAGCCAACTCCAACCCCAGATTATCCAGCACCCCAGTCAGTGTTTCTGTGAGGCCTTTACCAGTTTGTGTCCTTCAAGACAGTGAAGCCAACAAAAGACTCATTGATGATGGCATTCTTGTTGTCATCTGTATGAACATACCTGATTATTACTGAGGCCTGCTCCTGCTTTGAAGTGTCAGGTGTGCAGTCCAACTCCACTGCAAAGTACTTGGAGGCTTTGAGCCGGGCACAAATTTGACCAAGTACACATTCTGAAATTGAATCAAAAAATTAATTTTGAGTGCAACAGGAAAGATATCCTGTGGTTTCTTTAGAGGCTACCTATCTAAGATGCTCTGCTAGTGTGACATCATATTGTGCTATGAGCTCAAGGACACCCAGGTTTCCATTTTTAGGATCTCCTAACTTAGCATTCTTCCCTCTCAGTGGCAAGTTCCTTTCTGCAAGGAAGAGTATGCAGTCGATCACTCTCGTTAACACACTTCTCCAGTGTGCCTTTTCAGCATCTACGGCTCTTTGCAGTGTGCTGTCAATAGTTTTACCAAGGCATAAGCGGGATGCTAATTCTTTTCACAACAGATAAGCATTTATGTGATCACCACTGGTTTCATGGTGCTGCAGCGTTTTTGAAAGACACTGCCAGTTATTGTACCCCACCACAAAGCGTGTGTCAACAACTCTAGCTCCACCAAAAAGCTTACATGCAAAGCAATACACTTTATTCGTACTTTTGGAGTACAGTAACCACTGCACTTTTTCTCCATTGGATATTGAACGAAAACAGTATGCTTTGGAAAAACACCTTCTACTCTTCTCTGATCTTGGATATGGCCCATCAGGACATTTCTCAACTATACACTGCCTAAATGAGTTCCCAATCTGGTGTGGCGGTGGCCAGTCAGATGGATCTTCTGAGTAAGGCCTTGTCTCAGCCCTCTCCTCTTCACCTCTCTGTTCCATTTCCACCTCCCTCTCCTCTTCACCTCTCTGTTCCACATTCTCTTCCACCTCATCTTAACCCCTATGTTCCACATACGTTTCCACCTCATCTTCACCTCTCTGTTCCACATTCTCTTCCACCACATCTTCACCTCTCGTTTCCACATTCTCCTCCAAATCCTCCTCAATGGTGAGTGGCTTTCCATCTCTGTCTGCACTATTTTTCCCCCAAAAAGGACACAGTGAATAGGTTGGTCAACATAACTTCAAACCATACTGGACATTTTGTTTTGTGTGGTCTAACTAATTGAACTCCTACCTGATGTCATCACTGGTCTCATCTCTACTTGATGCCATCGCCGACCTCATGTCTGTCTCTCTTACTCCTTGCCTGTGTTCTTCTCCCCTAAGACATATTGTCAAACAAACATTATGTAATAGATTTTCCATATTACTTTTTCCATATTAATAATATTAAGAAATTAATCTGTTGGTATCAAGTGGCTCCCCCTACACTTCCACCTAATGTTAGACCTACCTGTTGCCTTCCCCTGCCTTTCCTGATCCACCATCCTCACACCTGAATGAAATGAACTCACTGTTAAATATAGCAGCCTAAATTCAATTCTTAATTCAGCCTATTGATGGCATCAGAAAAGACAATTATTATGCAGTAAGGTTGTGCTGCTGTTGAAATTACATTCTTACATTATGGATTTTAAAAAGTACAAATATGGCACATATATATCTATCTATCTATATATATATATAGTGCTGTCAGTTAAACGAGTTATTAACGGCGTTAACGCAAACCCATTTTAACGGCGTCAATTTTTTTTATCGCGAGATTAACGTTCTTTTTGGCCTAGCAAAGTTTGTAGTTTTTTTCGCATGCTGTTGCAACAACTAGTAACGTTAGAAAAACTACAACACCACATCGGATCTAGCTAGACCGGAAACAAAACAACAGGCACGCCGCACACCATGTGCACACACTTGTTTGGGCTTGCGAGCCAGCCAAAGAGTAGTAGGCTAACATTACGTTTTGAGTGGATGGCAAGCGTGAGACGCCGAAATGGATACCAATAAGATTCTGAATGGAAAGTTTACTTTTAAAAAGTTGTCGAGGGGGACAGTAGTTTCACGCATACACAGCCTGTATGACACGGAGAAAGCAGCCCAACTGGAACTGCTGCAAAGTGCTGCAAATGCTGTCTCATTAACCAGTGATCACTGGACGTCAGTGAGTAATCAAAATTATTTAGAAGTTACTGCACACTACACTGACTGTGTATATCAGCATATGGTTTTAGGACTGTGTTGTTTGTATCGTTTTTTTTGACTGTTTTTGTCATTTGGGACATTGTCCACCCCCTTTTCTGTCCAGGAGAATTGTTACATTCCTTATTAGAAAAACATAAAGGTTACAAATGTCCTGCAGTGGCATCCGGTTTTTGGACCATTTTGTTTGTACTGTATAAGCAAAGTGTTAGTGTTACATCTCAGTTAGGTTAGGTACTTGTAGGAATTGTGCAATAATGACAGATTCACACATTTTTCTTTTGTTTACTGTAAATAAATAATAAACAATTACAAATCTTAAAGTCAAGTTCATAAAGTAACTTTCTTTGCATTCATTTGATTCCCAATTAAGATACACTGGTAAGCAGGGCATGAAATTGGCACCCGCCCACCCGCCAAATGCGGGTAACTTTTGTGATTGGCGGGTGAAACTGTCAATTGAGTGATTCAGACACCTAACTATCAGTAAGCAGGGTACGCCGTTGCTTACGGGCCTGGTCCAATCAGGGGCCTGCATCACTGGAAGACATTGATTGACAGCCGGGGCCCCCTATCGCAATTTCAATACTCACACAATCCCAGCAGTCCCATGTGCAGCCACTGACCAAGCGGGAGTGAGAACGGGTAAAGTTAATTTCCTAGTTTCTGATATGAAGACGAGACGTGTGCGTGACTCGAACATCTCACATTTATCAACAAAACGTACAGCGAAAGACCGTGCAAAACATTTCAGATCGTCCTGCCAACATGTAGACATTTTAACATTAATGTACGCTGTCACTGAAGCTGCTGCTGTTTCAATACTGTCGGCTCTCTGCAGCGGGCGGGGCTGCTCCGTTTCCCCCGCGACTGACGCACGCACACACACACACACACACACACACACACACACACACACACACACACACACACACACACACACACACACACAATCACACGCAAACACACGCACAGACACACACACAATCACACACAAACGCACACGGTGGATGCAGGAAAAAACGCAGATGAGACGTACAGGATGACCTAAATTGAGGACAGCTACTCTCGTTATTGTAAGTGTAATGATAAGTTAAAGTCCAATAAGTACTTTATTAAACCGTATGAATGTGTGTCCCAGGCCAGGATAGGAAATTAACTAACAGTGTCAAGATCAACAAGTCACTGACAATGACAGATATGTTCATATTTGATTCATTCAATACATTCTTATTTTGTGTCTTAAATCCACCAGCCTTTTTCATATTTTACCAACATTTGCAGCATCCTGAGCCTTTTTGGTAAGGTTCCTAGGAAATCTCAGCCCAGAATAATGAATTAATAGTAATAAGTATTATTCTCCCCAAAACAAGTTTCCCTTTTATTTATTTTTTTTATTTTTAAGAACTATACAAAAAAAATTCTTGTGTTATGGTGCGCATTCACCAGTGTTTTGTTGTTGTGGTGCGCGTAGGCCACTCCTGATTTTGTCAGTCATCTCATCTCTTATATGCAGTGGCGTAACGAGCCAACACCGGGCCCCTATGCAGGATTATCAAGGCGGCCCCCATACTACAGCACGTGATGACGGAACAATGTCCACGAATAGGCTACCATCAATAGGACAGGATAGGATCATAGAGACACAGCAATTCCTGTTTTTCACCTTTATGACACAAAAAAAAGTGGCTGGTAAAAAGTCCCTGTGACAGGTGGATTTAAAAATCCACCTGCCACAGTGGCTGGTGGTCAAAAAAGTTAACTTCATGCCCTGCTGGTAAGAATGTCTTTCCATTGTTAATGTAATTGTCATTGTTATGTACTTAAAAACAGTTCTGAAATGCAAAATAATAGAATTTTATTCATGTGATAAAACATGCTAATTGTGATTAACTATAGAAATTTGGCGATTAATCGCAATTAAAAAAATTAATCGTTTGACAGCCCTAATATATATATATATATATATATATATATATATATATATATATATATATATATATAATATAGCACAGCCCTTTAAAGAGAGAGAGAGAGATGTGACCCTGTAATTACAGTTTCCATGTCACCCAACAGATGTAACTATAGCCTGTATGTCTGACAGCAAAGCTAACAGCTAACGTAAAACAAAATCTATTAATGATTCCATGGTAAACCAGAGTTATTGCATAAGCTATGTTTTCCAGCTTCTAGTCATTTATTGTGCATGGTACCTTATATTTACCAGTTGTTATTTTACCTTAATAAAATTGAGATATGTCATGCATGGATTGGTACCATAGGGTTTAACCAAAATCTAAATGTAACTATCAGCAACATTGGTTTGCATTAAGTTAGCAAACACTAGCCAGTCTGTTAACGTGAATATTTTTGTAGCAAATATATGCATGAAACCAGAGATATTGCATTAGTTGTTTTCCAGATTTTTGTCATTTATTGTACATGCTACCTTATATTTTGCATTTTTCAGCTCAGCAACCTCGGTTTTGCATATTCTAAGCTAGCCGTAAACTAGGGATATCCAGATCCGATCACATGATCGGAAATCGGGCCCGATCACGTGGTTTCAGACTCGATCGGAATCGGACGTTACCTCCCGATCAGGACTCGGATATATATGTATATATATTCTCATTATTTTTGAACACATCTATAGTTATGCGGTGGCACAGAGTTAGACCCTTTTGACTCCACACAGAAACAGCAACGCGTGCAACATGACATCACTTTGTTGCAGAGACGCTATTGGTTAAATGCCGGCAAAGTAGAACACGGAAGCAGCTTGAAGCGGAAAGCGCGAGTATGTCTGCGGTCTGGAGGTATTATAAAGTTGAATTATTATAGAAGTATCGGATCGGGACTCGGTATCAGTAGATACTCAAAATCAAATGACTCGGATTCGGACTCGAGGGCAAAAAAACCTGATCGGGACATCCCTACCGTAAACCCCTAGCCTGACAAGCCAGACCCACATCAAAATGTTGGGTCTGGAAACTCACCGTTGACGGAGCTCAATCCAAGGGGCAGGATAAACGGTTGTCTTTCAAATTCCCTCTGCACGCAATAGGATAGCGCTACAACCAGGCAGAGCAACGAAGAAGGTAGCGGAGCTAGTTGATAGATTAAACTTCAAACTCCAAACACATCTTCCTTTTTTAAGAATGATTTCAGTGCCGTTCTTTGTTCTTTTCTCAAAGAAAAGCTTAACTCCAAGTCTTCCAGAAGACTTCCCAGCAGCAGCAGCCATAAGCCCGCCGACCGACTCTATACACGATGTGATTGGCCTGACCAGAGTTTGGTTTTTCCAGCTCGCAAGCCAACGGAGAGTGCCTAGACCCCTCTGGCTGCAAAATAAATTTGCTGCCGCTAGGGTGCGTCTAGATTTCTAGGCTAGTAAACCCCCATTTGGCTGCTACATTCCCAGTGTTAGCAAACGCTAGCTGGTCTGTTAACATGAATATGTGCAAGCCTCCAAGCACAGACGTCACACTTTAAATCCTACCAGTTTGTAGTCCTACCCCCATGGTGTTACGCCACTATGCGGCGCATATAGCGCATACCCACTTTTTGCGCCACTGAGGAATAAGGCTGCACAGTATATTGTTTTTTTTTAATCGTCATCGCGATAACCGGCGCAATAAACACATCGTGACAGAATGTTAGTTGAAAGAAATATCACCAGAAAAACTGCACTTTAAAATATAATAATAGTCTTTTTTTTTTCTTTTTTTTTTGTGATTGGTTTCCTTTCATTTGTTTTAAATTTACCAAGCAGTTTGTTGTATTTCAACAGAATATTGAAAGCAGCAGAACTGAGAACACTTTAACATCTGTTTATGTATCGCAAGTTATATCGTTATCGTGATGTTCAACAATCTTATTGCATATCACATATTTTCCTCATATTGTGCAGCCCTAATAAGGAATTCCATAGGCCAAGCGGATTAATAACTGAATTCAGATTCTATAAAATGCTATCTCCCCATCCCTGCCCTTTTTCTATTGGAGGACAGATCAGAATCCTCTGTTATCATCGCTGTCTCTCCCTCCCTCTCTCTCTCTGTTACTCTCTCTCTCCCTCTCTCTCTCTCTCTCTCTCTCTCTCTCTCTCTCTCTCTCTCTCTCTCTCTCTCTCTCTCTCTCTGTCTCTGTGATGCTCCTGCTGTGTATCTGCGCCTTTGACTCTGAGGCTTAATATCAGACAGACTGGTCTAACTGGCCCTGATCCACCTTAAAGGGTCCATCTGCTGTCCAAACACTTTGCTCGGGGACCTGTGGATCAAAGAGGGGCCAGACCCCCCCTCCCCCACATGTCTGGATCCCAGAGATGCTGAATCCAGTGCTTTTGGAAATCGTGTGAAGTGAAGAAGTTTGAGAGAGACTGGAGGAAGCAGCGCATCAGCAGAAAAAGTGTGGAGGAGAGGAGAGGAGGGGAGGGGAGGGGGGGTTCTGCTCGCTTCAAAGTCCATTCAACATTCCCAACAAAGTGTAGCTCCGCTACAGTTTTTTTTCTTCCTTTAAAGGGTAACCTCTCAGCCAGCAAGATTCCGCCCAAAAGCAGACAGCCGGATCGCGCTGCGCTGACGCGGCTGGTCGGCAGGAAGCGGCTGGTGGCGGCGGGGGTCCTGGGGGTCGTCATGGTCCTGCTGCTGGTCATCCTCATCCCGGTGCTGGTCAACTCCGCGGGCACGGCGGCGCACTACGAGATGCTCGGCACCTGCAGGATGGTGTGCGACCCATACGGAACCAAGTCCCCGACCAGCACCGCCGCGGCGGACACGGTCCGGGACAGCGGCCTCGTGCAGTCTCTGCCCACTTTTATCCAAGGTCCGAAAGGGGAGCCGGGGCGTCCGGGTAAGGCGGGTCCGAGGGGACCTCCCGGCGAGCCGGGACCGCCCGGTCCAGCGGGGCCACCTGGAGAGAAAGGCGAATCGGGTAGACCGGGTTTACCGGGCCCGCCGGGACCGAGCGCAGCCGCCGGTGCGATCAGCGCGGCCACGTACAGCACCGTGCCCAAGATCGCCTTTTACGCAGGGCTGAAGAAGCAGCACGAGGGATACGAGCTGCTCAAGTTTGACGATGTGGTGACCAACCTGGGGAACCACTACGACCCCACCACCGGGAAGTTCACGTGCTCCATCCCCGGGATCTATTTCTTCACCTACCACGTCCTGATGCGCGGAGGGGACGGCACGAGCATGTGGGCTGACCTGTGCAAAAACAACCAGGTAACACAGCAAACACGACAACACTGCGCGCGGTTAGCTGCACAACAATTCATTTTTTTGAAATAAAATAAAAAATGAAACTCATTTACGTGAGTTAACAAAGTTTACACTGCTCTTAAATCACCTGCAGCCTGCACATATCTCCAATCAGACAGCCTGATATAAAGTCAGTAATTGACTGACAGCGTGTGTGTGTGTGTGTGTGTGTGTGTGTGTGTGTGTGTGTGTGTGTGTGTGTGTGTGTGTGTGTGTGTGTGTGTGTGTGACTGGTCATGGACCATAGCTCGGTGGGTTTAACGGGACAAATGGGTCCGAGGTGAGCCTGTGAAGAGGAGCTGGCTAATTAGCCCGCTGTAGTCGGTTGGAGGATTTCGGTGTGAGCAGTATTCAGTCAGAGGGGAGTATTACGTTACCTGGACTCTCTGTAAACGGAGTCCCACATGGGTAGCACGAGCCCATGGGCTTTTCTGCATCTGATATATGATCCTCATTTAATCTGCTTCCTCTGTAGCTTATCCTTGCACTACTATAGTTTTTTTTTATATTACTATGTCTACATTATTCTCTTATATTGTCCATATTTAATACTGGTCTCTAGACTTTATTCTTGCACTATTGGACTTATTTGCACTACCACCATGACACACACTCTCATAGAGCACCTTAACATGCATACTGAATCACAGGGTCAGTCCCTGCCCTGTCACTGCAAGCGTCTCATGCTTATACATCCCTTAGTTCATTCATGTGGATTTTTTATTTAGTATCTTTTCTTTTCTTGTCCATATTATTCATGTGGATTTGTTATTTTATCATCCTGTTTGTGATGTGTGTGTATGTTGTGTGTGATGTCTTTAAGCTACTGGGACCTTGAATTTCCCCATGGGGATCAATAAAGTATCTATCTATCTATCTATCTATCTATCTATCTATCTATCTATCTATCTATCTATCTAAGAACAAGAAGGACAATTTATCTGTGACATCATCTCTCCATCTTTTCCGTAGCCATCTCTTTCTCACCCAACAATCACGGTGAACATATATTTTTTTAAATTTGGTGAAACAGAAACACAGTAGGCCTAAAACAAATGTAAAAAAGTTCAAGTCAGTCCTGCATTACAAACTGTAAGCCGACTGTAAAGAGGTCTTCATAAAGAATTGTCCTTGAGTATGTAAAAGAGTTCCTTCCAGAGTAGGGAATGCACGATATGATGGAAATACGTGATAACGTTGAATATTGTGATAACGATATTACTTGCGATAAATAAACACATATTAAAGTGTTCTCAGTTCTGCTGCTTTCAGTGTTCTGCTAAATTACAACAAACTGCTTGTTGGATTTAATCAAATGAAAGGAAATCATTTCCGACTCTGTTATTGCAGACAAACAAATTGAACATTGAATTAAACATAAAAGGCAGCACTAAATGAATAATTACATTCTAAAGTGCATGTTTTCTGCTGATATTTTTTTTCAACTACGAGTGTCTTTCACGATATGTCGCAGCCTTTCCAGATGTGTTTATTGCGCCGGTTGATATGACGATGACAATGAAAAAAACAATATAATAAGCTCTAATCCAGAGTAGCTACATAATTTATGCATTGAATACATTATAATGACGCATAATACCAGTTAAGCTGGTCTGAGGTGTAAGTTTGTATCCACCTCACATAATGTGTGCTGGAGAAATGCATCACATTTAATTCTATTCAGTTTATTTAACCCTCATGTTGTCTTCCTGTCCACCATGCACCTGTTGTCCTCCTCTGCCTGTGTACTAAGCATAAAGTATGCATTATCATGGATTACACCTTCTTAAACACCTTCATTCCAACGTATTACCCCTAGCTTTACACTTCTTTTTGGAATTCACGGTCAATAAACCTCATTTATAGGAAATAATACGTAATATTTGAGTAAGAAAAAGCAGAAATTATGAATTATTTTGACTAATGGTTGAGATCAGAGGAATGTGTTTATGTCAATGTCTAGTCAGGGTATTGTTTTTAAATCATTTCTTTTTTTTAATGGCACAACATAATCACAGCCGTTGTCTTCCTCGGCTTGCCAGTTTGTAAAACATGAATATATAAATGATCAACCAATTCTGTGCCAAACCAAGGCTTGTTTCCAACTTCATTCAGTTATTTTTGGCCAATTTAGATAAAAGAAACCCAAATTTCTCAAGAAGTAAGTTTGAAAACGGGTCAAATTTGACCCAAGGACAACAGAGGGGTTAAGAAGGGGGACAGTGCAAATTAATGAAACGCATGATTTTACATGGGTTTCAAATTCCAGAATTAACTAAAATGCTATTTGTCATGGGTAGTCCCCTGGCCTGGATGGTTGCATGTTTGCAGAAAATAAATACACTAATAAATGAATATATACGTAGGGCTGCACGATATGACTTAAAATTAAAAAATCACAATTATTTGCACAATTTACCTCGATAACGATAAACAAACGATGGAGCAAGTAGGCCTATCAACAGCAATAAATATCAAAATTATCCGTCGATACCAGCTTCAGAATTTTGATGTCGAGAAATATTCGATTAATCGTCCAGCCCTATATATATACACACACACATATTCATTAAGCAAAGTCACGCTGCTCCATTTCAGTTTAGTTCAGTGGCTTTTGGAATATTGTTATGTGTGTTATGAAGATGTGTGTTCAGCTTTTGAAATGAGCCATTTTCAGAAAATAGTGCTTGTCAGCCATTCGTCAAAATCACACGAATCTCTGGTTTTCAATAGTTATTGATACTGCATTTTGGAAATGTCTGCTTTTTTCCATAGATAGATATCTGATTTCATATGTAATTCCACCTCACCTTTGTAGTAATGGCCCTGTGGCTCAGCATTAAAGGAAGTTCTCTCAGAATTGTTGGTGCCTTTATAGTTACATAATTCAGTGTTTCCCCTATCATGATGCTCCAAAATGATGTTAAAATGCACAGTAGAATAACGTTTAAAAAAATGACATTAAAAGGGTTCCAAGCACCCTTAAACCTTAGAATGAAAAGGATGCCCGACCCTCCTGTGCTGTGTGTTTGTCCCGCTCTCAGGCTGTCAGCAGCAGATCTAATCCGTGGGGCAGAGCGGTGTTGCCGTGTCGCTCCAGCAAGCAGATCCCCCCCGCCTGTCAGCACACTGCAACGCTGCAAACATGTGTGGGATTAAACCCGCAGGGCTGCACACTGTGACCAATCAGATGCTGCCGAAAGACACGTTTCAATTAGGAATACTGCTGCTGACACTTTTTAAAACACGGTCAGAGGGGAAACACATTTCTGTGTAAATGATTGACAGGATGCCCATTGCCTTGAGTTCTGATCCATATTAACCCTCGAAGGTCTAAGGGCATTTTTTCCATGTTTACATATCTTCTTAAATTCTTCTTTTAAAGATTGTTTTTTTTTTTTTTTGGGGGGGGGGGGCATTTTTAGGCCTTTATTGACAGGACAGCTGAAGACATGAAAGGGGAGAGAGAGGGGGGAATGACATGCAGCAAAGTTGAACCCGGCCCGCTGCGTCGAGGAGTAAACGTCTATATATCGCTCTACCAACTGAGCTATCCAGGCGCCCTAAATTCTCCTTTTAAGGTATTTCAATATAACCTGATCCCCATATGTTGCACATCAAAATGTTTAGGAAAAACTCAGCTTTCTGTATAGTGAGGCCCAAATTTGTTCCACAGCAATGTGTAAAGAGATAATTTGGCCCTAAAGCTGAAAAGTTAGCTTTTTGGAATTTCTTCTAATCTCGTAAAGGTGAACACATGTAAAAACATTGTTTTGGTGCCTGAAATGAGTTTACAAAAGTCTTCGGTTCACAGTAGTACAGTAATAAAATAGTAGGGTTGACTCTTGGTGCTTTCACAAAATATTTTTTACAGTGAGATTTCCCAGCTATATACTGACTATGTTAACATGCGTGCACAAAAATAGTGTGATGTTAAAACAAATCTGCAATTCTTCAAATATTCCCTCAAAATGTTTCACAACAGATTTCCTGTCAATTTAGACAATGTAATTGTATATCACCATATATTGATATATGATATGATCACGATATGATTCCATTGTAAGATGATAACTTGTAGGGGTGTGCAAAAAATCGATTCACATTTGTATCGCGATTCAAGCTCTACTGATTCAAAATCATAGATTTCCAAAAATCGATTCATATATATGATATATATATATATATATATATATATATATATATATATATATATATATTTTTTTTTTGTAATTGTATGGCTACTGCAATCATATGGGAAAAGTAACTACATTTACATACTGTGAATTGTTTTTTTAATTGAGAATCGTTTTTGAGTCGAAAATCGATTTTTCGAGAATCGAATCGTGACATTTTCTGAATCGTGCACCCCTAATAACTTGTCATATTGAATTATTGCCCAGCTGTAATTCCAATCATATAAATGATGAAAATATAAATATGACAGCTCTGCTGCATAATGACTTCTTGCTAATTGTAAATTAGGCACATAATAAGTTAGTAAAAATACATTTTATGCAGGACTTCTACGACTATTTTCTACATTGTGGTACTTTAACTTCAGTCAATGATTTCAATAGTTCTTCCACCATCGCAGTACTAAAACAACTCTTAAAAAAAAAAAAAAAAAAAAAAAACTTTAACCAAAAATGATAACTGAGTGAAAAGATAATAGTTGCATACGCTTTGATGAATGGAAACATCTTTATACAATGAATAGAAGAATCAAAATGTGTTCCAGACATTCCCTTTGTTCTAGAACTGGAACAGCAGGAACATGCAACCTTAAAAAAAACAACAATGAGGGCTGAATAACGGGCCGATCAGGCGAGCTGCCAAACCTTTTTATTTATTTCAATAGTCACAGGCTGTGTAAGAGCAGAGGTGGAAAGAGTTGAAAAATATTCTACTTAAGTAAAAGTACTATCAGTGTTGGAATGTAACTAAGTACATTTACTCCAGTACTGTTTTACAGTCCAAATGTTGAGGTACTTGTACTTTACTTGAGTCTTTTCTTTTCATGCCACTTTCTACTTCTACTCTGCTACATTTCAGAGAGAAATATTGTACTTTTTACTCCACTACATTCATCTGTTACAGCTTTAGTTACTAGTTACTTTACACATTAAGGTTTCTGCACACTAAACAAATGCAGTTTATAAAATCTGATGTTTTATTCTAAAGGAAACTAGCCAACAATATAACGGCCTGCAAGTCCAGCTGAGATGATTAGACCATTAAACACACAACTGTTTGGATCGGTGTTTGGTGTTTTAAGCGTCGTCTTCCAGGCAGCGCTGCCTGGAAGGCATTAGGATTAGGCAATGGTTATGGTTAGGGTTATGGTTAGGGTTAAGGTTATGGTTATGGTTATGGTTATGGTTAGGGTTAGGTGCCTTGAAGTCAACGGTCGCAGCGCTGCCTTGAAGTCGACGTTGGGGGCTTTAAACACCATTGAGCGTTTGGATCCTTTCCACTTTCTAGAATGGGAGGAGAGTTCTTTACTTTTAATACTTTAACTACGTTTTCCTGATGATACTTACAGACTTTTACTGAAGTAACATTTTCAATGCAGGACTTTTACTTGTAACAGAGTATTTTTACAGTGTGGTATTAGTACTTTTACTTAAGTAAAGGATCTGAATACTTCTTCCACCACTGAATACTATTACTTTGATGAACCTTTATTTATGTACAAGTAAAATAACCGGTATAGAAATCTACTCAAGTAAAAGTTAAAAGTAGCTAATTTAAAATGTACTCAGAGTCAAAGTTACTTAGTTACTTTTAAACAGCGGGGTACTTTTAAAAAAAATATATATTTATACTTAATATTTTATTTATACTTATTTAGTTAAATTGCAGTCTTTTGCGATTTGTTAAGGACACAAAGCCAAACAAATCAAAAAAGTAACAAAAACCTTAAAACAAAGGAAAACAAACTATGCCAAAACAACAAATATAAAGAATCAGTGTAAAAAGAATGCAGTCAGACACAAAAACAGAACTTCAAGAGCTAGCGAGCTGACACTGAACATTGTCCTGTAGGGTTACATTGCAGCGTGGTTAGCGGCTGCCAGGTACAGCGTTCTTGCTAAATACTGGACCAATTTCCAAAAAGAAATTTGCATGGGGAAATAGGGTCCATGTTGAAAAAAAATCCAAATTGACCCTTTAGGGAGACAGTGCTGTCTTTGGTGATCTCAGCACCTGTGAACTTTGGTATTTTCAAAGACAAATAGTTGAATTATATTACTGATTCATTCAGCTTTATTCAACAATCTCATTCTATTTAAATAGATTTGTGTACTTCACAATGAACTCATCTGAAAGCAGGGTGACATCATTTGTCAGGGCCCAGGGGCGTCGGACTGGGGGTAAAACCGATACTGATTACCAGGGCCCAAGGGGAGAGAGGGCCCTTGAAAAGTCTGGAATATATTTTATTTCACCTGAATATTTTCATTTCCTAATTACATTTCATAATGCATGTCAGATGAAATGTAAAGTGTATTGGCTGAATAACTTGGTTGATTGACTGACTACATTTTGTATACAAAAAAGACTATCTAAGGTCTCACCCACCCCTTACTAATGCGCCAAATGGTTTAGTCCACCTGCACGCATTTTGTTTAGTTCAGTTGAGCATCTGGTGGAGACGTGGAGCGCTAGGTGGAGCGCAAACTTCTAGTATAGAAATGTCTTTCTCAAAGAAAGCCAAATCAGGCTGCCAGAAAAGAAAGGAAAGACAGGATAAGGAGAGAAAACTAAATGAGGGAAAGCAATTGCTGACTGACTTCTTTTCAAAGAAAGGTTAGCACAAACAAGAACTGGTGCTAAACTACTTGAATATCTCCGCGACCGTTAGTGCTAAAAACGGACCTAGACAACCCATATGAAGAGCAGAACATACACTTTCAAATGATAATTTGGTTATACGTGTAATCAGAGGTAAAGGCTAAATAAATAAACTACACTAACAATGCTGTTTGCATACAACACATTTACTGGGGAATAAACTTCAGTATAAGCTATACATTTGAGGAAGCCATAGCATGTAAGCAATAGCATTTGTTTCGTTTTGCCTTTTTTTCTTCAGATAAAAATGACTAGTGAGACGTTTTGTTTGTCTTTTATTATGAATGTAGCTTTTTCTTAATGTACAAAACTAAAATGGCATGTTTTAAGATTTCATTTATGCCTTGAAGTAATAAAGCATAATACAAATAATGTTCTCAAGTAAAAATCATTTAAGTAAAGTGACTGTAGACCAGAGTAGCCTACATTAAGAAAGTCTGAAATGATGACATAAACACATATGGCATTAATATTAGGCTACCTTCAGTGGCATTTACTGGAGGGAGAACTCTAATGTCATGTATAAGCTATCTGTTCCTTTTGTCTTGTTCATTCTGCAAATAAAATATGAATGATTCAAGTGTTGTTTGGTTATCTTTTATTATGCAGTAAGCAGTTTGTTCATGTAGGGATTAGAAAACTAAAATATAATAATATTGTAATATCATTTAGCTTAAATTTAGTAACCACAGTAAAGTAGGTTAGAGAATGTTGGGAAAGGTTTGAAATGTGTGTAGAGAAATTATCAGGCTACTCTAAGCAGTACAGTTAATAGTTATTACCCTATAAACATCTAGGCCTACAGATTCATGTATACAGAGAACTGATTATTATTATTATTATAAAAAAATGTTTTTGGGGGGGGCCCATCCGGACTGTCTATGCATAGGGCCCAGGATATTGTGCTACGCCCCTGTCAGGGCCTGCCAAAACGTTTACAACGACCCTTTAACAATGTGCCAGTATGGCTGGTTTGGTAAGATTTAGACCAGGGATCTTCAACATTTTTTAAGCCAAGGACCCCTTAACTGAAAGAGAGAGTCGGAGCAGGGACCCCCTACTACATATATTGTATACAATGAAGTTGCATAATAAACTGGGCCTACAATAACGTGTAGGGCAGCCTAAAGCTTTTATACATACCTTTTTTTGCATAGAAAACTAAGCTTTTAAAATAGCCTAATACTTGTTGGCATGATTTTATAAATCATGTTTTAATGTTAAACATACATGTAGCAGAGTGAATCCTTAGGATTGACTGTATCTGTGGATGGCTACCTTAGTGACTACCTTACCTATAGGCCTGTAAGCCTATCAGCAATGGGGATGTATGTTTCTTAATAATATGTTGGATTCATGTGAAGACTTTTAATTTTTTTTAAACTTATCAATTGGATGCCCCCCTGCATTGACTCTGAGGACCCCCTAGGGGCCCCGGACCCCCTGTTGAAGATCCCTGATTTAGGGAACTCAATTTGGTTAATGTGAGACAACAATCGTTGTTATGATTATAAGAAAGCAACAGTGACTGTTGGTAGGAGAGAGGATGTGAACAGTGTTCTGCTGTGTGAGAGAGACTTTGTTGAACCAACTATCCTCCCTAACCTAACACATAGCTACTATCTGTATCGCTTTTCTTTTTTTTAAATTCAGATTTATACTGCAAGTGGAAGTCTAGTCTGCTTCATTTTCTAAGTTGAATTGTTTTCTACTGCCATGTATTTTCTTCATTCACACTCCAGTTGAAATAAGGTGTGCTGCCAACAAATATACAAAATACCAGATACAAATATTTCAACCATGTACCTAATATTAAAATCTACACAGTAAAGCATGGTTTGTATTTGAATCCCACATTCAGAAACAGAAAAATCTGACATGTTATTGGCCAGGGTAGACACCAAGAGTGGAAAGACAACAGGAGGTTTTAGTGGGGGAAAAACAAGTCAGAATGTCATTGGGCCGTATATAAATGTTTTTATGTATGTAATAGAGGGGAGGCCCAGAGGAATGTAAAATCATAGTGTCCATGGTAAGAAATGAGAAAGCTATAGACAATAATAGCTCATAGGGCTGGGACCATATACTTTTGTCCCAATTCGATTCTTTCACAATACATGGGGGCCGATTGGATTGTATTAAAATGAAGTTGCATAATAAACTACAATTACGTATAGGGTGGCCTAAAGCCTTTATACATAATTTATTTTTGCATAGAATATTAAGCTATTAAAATAGCTTAAGAATTGTAATAATTGGCATGATTTTATATGTATATGTTACTACCTTACCTACAGGTAAGCCTATCATCAGTGGGGATTTATATTTGCTAATAATATGTTAGATTCATTTTAGGACTTTCACATTTTTGAAAACACTTAATAATTTGGACGCCCCCCTGCATTGACTCTGAGGACCCCCCTAGCGGTCCTGGACCCCCTGTTTAAGATCCCTGTTATAAAGTATAGGTTTTTAACACCCAAAAACTGGCATTGAGTAATGACATGGTTTTGGAGGCTTGAGAGTAGATGGGTAGATTATGTGGAGACAAAAAGAGTTGTACATGAACATGACAACCTTTTGTCTCAAAGACAGGCTTTTCTTAATTGGTGTGTTGCGTTTAACGGGGAAGGGAATGTGACGTTGATCCAAATGATCCATCTGAGCTGGAAAGGAAAATAGAGGAATCGTAGTCTTGAACCTTCTGCACACAGGAACAAGCTTTAAAGAACTATTAAAACATTTTTGGCACACTTACATCTAAAACTTTTCACTTTCAAAGCTTGCTGAAGGATCTTCAGTCTCTCACAGTTGGGAGTCACAATGTCCAACAGAGTGAATTCCAATCGGTCTTGTATAAAGTACTTGAAAGTAATACGTGAGTGACAGTACAAGTATCTTACCAGAAAATTACTTTGGTAGAAGTTAAAGTCACCTTTCAGAATATTACTTGAGTAAAAGTCTCTGATATTTACTGAACTTAAGTATCAAAAGTAGTTTTATGATATTAAATGTACTTAATTATAAGAAGTATAAGTAAAAGTAAAATAAACTTTGATTATGAACTTTTTGGCCAAAGGTGTGTAATGTTATCTTCACCACTGTCGTTACCATGGCGGCAGAGCCTGCACCAGGTGCTTCCATGACACTATCAGTTATTATGCTTCCTCCTCTTCTTCTTTAGCTTCTTTGGCCAATGTTTTTTTTTTTTTTGCCGCTTGGCAACAAACATTGCATTACGTCACCAACTGGAATGGAGCGTGCATTAAAGGTCCTATGACATGCTGCTTTTTGGATGCTTTTATAGAGGCCTCAGTGGTCCCCTAATACTGTATCTGAAGTCTCTTTTATATAGGCCTTAGTGGTCCCCTAATACTGTATCTGAAGTCTCTTTCCCAAAATTCAGCCTTGGTGCAGAATTACAGCCACTAGAGCCAGTCCCACAATAAGCTTTCCTTAGGATGTGCCATTTCTGTGTCTGTAGCTTTAAATGCTATTGAGGAGGAGAGGTGGAGGGTGGGGCAAGGTGGAGGGTGGGGGGTGTGGCCTTGACCAACTGCCATGCTTCGCTTGTTTGCAAGCCATGATGTCTCTCTCTTTGTCATGGGTAGGCCAAATTCTCTGGGCGGGCAAAGCAGAGAAAGGGGAGGTAACCTTTCCCCTTATGATGTCATAAAGGGAAGATTCCAGATTGGCCCATCTGAGCTTTCATTTTCTCAAAGGCAGAGCAGGATACCCAGAGCTTGGTTTACACCTGTCACCATTTCTAGCCACTGGGGGACCATAGGCAGGCTGGGGGAACTCATATTAAAGTGGCCATATTTTGCTCATTTTCAGGTTCACAATTGTATTTTGAGGTTGTACCAGAATAGGTTTACATGGTTTAATTTTGAAAAAACACCGTATTTTTGTTCTACTGCAACTTGCTGCAGCTCCTCCTTTTACACTTTGTCAGGTTTCTGTTTTAGCTACAGAGTGAGACTTCTTAACTTCTGTAACATCTCTGTTGTCAGTCGCACATGCGCAGTAGCTAGGTAAGGATTACATGAACTAGCTCCAACTTCGGCCTGTACAAGGCAGGATTAGCCAGGAGACTTCTTCTAAACTAGGGCGCACTTCCAACTTTGCGTGGAATACCTGCAGAACAGGGACATGTAAGTAGTTCTATACAATTTATTTTGTAGATTAGAGTGAATTTGTGTGTGTTGTAGCAGTGTTTTGCCATTGAGAACGAGCTAGCATGCTAGCGCTAGCATGCTAACGGTAAGCTCCCTAGGCCCCTCCTCTCGGCTAGTGACGTAGAAAGCTGTGCAGATTTTGAACAGCTTGCCTGGAGACTGAAGGGATGTTTTTTTTCAAAGTTTGTATGCATGTGGAAGTACCAGAGACACAAAACAACACCCCAAATCCCAGAAAAAGTGATTTTTTCATAATATGGGCACTTTAATGTTAAAAAAACCTTATAAAGTGAAATTGTCATGCCATGGGACCTTTTTTCTCCTGATTTTATATTGTATCACGAGTAACTAAGATGCTTATGGGAAATGTATCAGAGTGAAAGTATACATTTTACTTAGGAAATGTAGTGGAGTTTCCGGAAATATAAATAACGAACTACAGATACGCGAAAATTCTACTTAAGTATAGTAACGTAAGTATTTGTACTTCATTACATTACAACACTGATGAAGGTTTTCAGATTACTTTTACACAAGGAGTTCAGGGAGATGTTTACATCTGACATCGTCTCTTCTGGACAGCACTGAAAAATGTAACATCTGAAATAAAGGCTGATAGCCAAATGTTTAAAGGGAAACATCTGTGTTTTTTAACCAGGTCCCATGTTTTTGTGTTTAAGTAGTCTATATCGACAGTGTTTAATTTATAGGATTGTTCCGGTGCTGCTGGAGGTCCCACTGGATGTCTGTCACCTTCTGCCTTCTTTGTGTTAGCATTCTAAACAGTTGATTTGGGAAAACATCCTCCGAGCTAGAACCGACAATCAAATTATATTTATTTTAATTTATATATATATATATATATATATTTTGCAGCCACGAAACGGTCTGTAATGTAATCCTTCGGTGCAAATGCGCAGCATCAATATATGTCCACTAAAAGTGCTGTTGTTGCCACGAACAGGCTCAGATTGATATCATAAGTGTCTGACTACATTATGGAAAGGAGCCTACAGAAAAACAAAACCTTTTTCTTCACTTTTCCCTTGATCTGGTCTGATTGTCATTGTGTCTAACCAAGTCTCGCTCAAGAAGAAGTCTCATTCTGAAATCTCGTGTGGCCTCTTCCACATTGTCCAAATCAGCTACATATTCAGCCATGACATTTAAAATCTTTTAGATAACACTAAGCTACACTTTCTGTAATCCAACACAACAAACTCTCACTATAATAACAAAATAATGAGATCTTTTAAAAAAAGAGTATAAAAAGTATAAAGTATAGGTTTCAAATCCCCAAAACTGGTTTTGTGTAATGACATGGTTTTCGAGGCTTGAGAGTAGATCGGTAGATTATGTGGAGTCCTTAAATTTTGAAAATGACATCATTCTTTATCAGCAGCTCAGTTAATGATGAATAAACATACAGCAAAAAAAATCAGCACAGCTGGTGCTAGTAATATACTAGCTTTAATAATAACAGTTAGCCCCAGGACTAACCCTTTGGCTGACTCAAAGTATTCAGCTGTATCTGATTGGTATTTGAAGTGACCATGGTATAGGTACCTGATCAGAGGTAAATAATCAACTTTCTCCTAAAAAATCAGTTTAGTCAAGTTCTAAAATGTGTTTAAGTTGCATGTTAAACTGGGCCTACAATAACGTGTAAAGCCTTTATACCTTTTTAGTGCATAAAATACTAAGCTATTAAAACAATAATTGTTGGCATGATTTTATAAATTGTGTTTTAGCCCATTGCTCTGCTGCAATTTGATCGGCTATTAGCCAAGTACTGTTGTCGCCATTTGCTCGTAGTTGGCAGAAGTTAGTATTTCTTTTAAAAAGGATAGTACCTGTGGTCAGCATGATCAATATGGATTATCTACAGCACTAATTTAAAGGTCTGCCTTCTGTGGAAAAACTTTTTCTTAAACCACCTCGGTACTCAGCAGCCGCAGAATACTGTTATAAACCAAACGGCTGGTCAAAAATAATTGCAGATTTAACAGAATGGTATTCCTGAAAAAATAACTAAGCTTGTCAGAGAAGAGCCTTTATTGCTTCCTGTGTGTTATTGGGAAGGGATGTTACCTGGTCAAGAACAGGCTGTCAGGATCTCAAACATCTTTCTGAGAGGATTACCAAACATGACAGCAGCAAGGCAATGTGGTAAAAGTGGGCTTGCTCAGATTTTAATCAGACTAATCAAAATTTAAAATAGGATAGAATCTAAGTCGGTTCAAGCCCTGTATAGTATCTCTATCCCTATAATACTCAGGGCTGAACGATTAATCAGATTCAAATTGATATCGCAAGGTAATAGAACCCACTTTTTTTATATCGCAAAAACAGCAAAAAGAATGTATGATACACAACCTAACCAACCAGAGGGTTGGAAACACCTGGGCCTGTCGGCTTCATGTGCACACACGCTGCCAGACCTTCCTCCACAGCGAGGGTCTGGCTAGTCCACTTAGCATTCCGGGATGGGAGAAAAACGTGCTCTGGTTTATTGGCATTACTTTAAACCAATCAAAATAATGTTGGCCGGTGCTGAGCGCCGGACGGAGCCACGGTACCTCTGGAAGGAATTTGTTTTAGTGGAACGTGTACGTTCAAAAGTTGTTTTAGTCGTGCAACAGAAAACTTAGATTGGACAGATAGTCTAGCTAGCTGTCTGGATTTACCCTGCAGAGATCAGAGGAGCAATTAACCATAGTTCTCATAAATCCACCGGAGTTTAGAACGCCAACACAAAGAAAGAGGAATGCTGAATTTCCGGCAGCACTGGAGCAATCCCGGAATTGGAATGTTTTGGATATAGACTAAAGAGTAGGTAATGTGAGCGTAGTGAGTCGAGTGAGAGAGAGACGGTGGATTGGCTCAGAACAGACAGGTGTTGGCGATCGGAGCAGAGAACAAATTAGCAGTAAAGTTGTCATGTGGTAGTAAACGTTTAGTCTAGGTTTCAGTTTGTCTATAAATGAAATGCTGCAGCTCATCAAGACCCAGTAAAGTATGTAAAGTTTCTATGTCTTGCTTCCCAGCTGCTGGGTGAAGTGAAGAGAGTTGGCATCCAAGTAGTCTTGCATAGCCGACCACACTCCAGTGTTGTGTCAGCGCTTATCATTCAGGGATAAAAAACACTCTGGCTTGTTTGCATTTCTTTAAACCAATGGGAAAGTGGTGGTTTTCAGCCCTGCCTTGGAAGGTGTCCAGTAGTCTAGATCAACGGAAGTACATTTCCAGGATAGTTGAATGACATCCGGCGCGTGGCTCACCCGCTGGATGTCCCTCACATTCCTCTCTCTGTGTTGCTCTCTGTTCTCTTCTGGAAACAACAAAATTTGAGCTAGCAAGCTACACACTGAAAATGGCAAGTTTTGAAGAACATTTGGATGGTGCAACAAGGCAGGCCTGCTTGGTTCTTTCTGGGAATGATTGTGAAGATTTACAAAGAATATGTTTACAGCATTTCCTCTCTAACTGGGACGTTTTGGGACCAATTGGTGGGATTGCTGTGGACGAAGTACACACGGCGATACACTGGTAAGAGCTAATGAGGGTTAACTATGAATCCAGTATTTACTGCTGCAGCTACCTCTTTGGTACCATTGGTTTTGCAAAGTTCTAATTCTGTGTGTGTGTGTGTGTGTGTGTGTGTGTGTGTGTGTGTGTGTGTGTGTGTGTGTGTGTGTGTGTGTCTGTGTGTGTGTGTCTGTGTGTGTTGCAGACTTACTCATTACTCATAGCTGCCGGACCTATCCCTTACCTTAGGTAGAGAAACTGTTAATGTGTCTGTATTTGAAAATGACCTGGGGCCTCATTTATAAAACCTGTTACGCAAGAAAAAGTTGCGCTAAAGGAGACTTTTAGCGTCAATAAGAACGACAAAGGCACCTGACCAAACTTCCATATTTTACGAGATGGGAGTGAGAATCTGTTGATGTGAGCACACTCTAAATTTTAATAATAAAGAAATATTATGCTATTTATTATTTCTTCTTACTCAAAATCATTGGCCTTGGCTCATTTTCTGTGAAGAACATAAAAAAATAACTTATTTTCAATGACTGTACACGGTACAACCATAACATAACTATTACATATGAGGTGTTCGGGTCTACTGGACCCGAGTGTAATAATGGTAGGTGCTATGAAACTTAACTGTGTCCTCCTAACTGGGCGGCTTGCTGTGTGTGTGTGTGTGTGTGTGTGTGTGTGTGTGTGTGTGTGTGTGTGTGTGTGTGTGTGTGTGTGTGTGTGTGTGTGTGTGTGTGTGTGTCTGTGCATCTCTGTGTGTGTCTGTGTGTCTGTATGTGGGTGTGTCTGATTGTAGGTGTTTGTGTGTGGGAATGTTGTCTTTCTGCACCTGCTATTTCCACACAAAGTTACAAAATTGTTACATTTCAAGCACTTTCACCTGTTCTGATTAAGTTCTAAGAAATAAGCACCAATAATGATAAAAAATCTTCTATTTTTTACCTTTTTAATTATTGAATTTCCTTGTTTTCTCCCAATATACGAAAATGATCATATGATCGTAAATGTGATCTCACAGGGGTAAATGGCAAATATGAACCATAAATGATGTATATATCATTGGTAATTGAGCTAAATTTGTTAAGTATTAAGGCTGTGTAACAAAAATATGAACACCACACAAGGGTTAAGGATTTTGTTTCAATGTTCTACCTCTGTTAGGAGCACATCGATCTCACAATCACTGAATCGTGTTTTTTCCCCATTTCATGATTGGTCATCAAGGGCTTCAATATTCACTGATTGATTAACATGGACCTTATTAGGACAAATATGGGACGACCTTGGGAGGAGCGTGAGGCTCGTGCACGACCGCATAAGGTAATGCACGTCCGTATTTATAACGAGAAGAGTGCGTAATGGTGTGCGCCGCAAGGTGTTATAAATCAGAATTTTGTTTTTGCGTACGAAAATTCTGACTTTTTGGCGCACAAAATCTTCCAGAATAGAATCTACGCACAGTTTTATAAATGAGGCCCCAGTCTTGTAATTTATGTGTGGAAGGAAGTGAATTCTCAGAATTCATGTCTGTCCAAAAAGTTTTGATTACCAACTAGACACCTTGTCAACTACTGACAAGACTGTGAAGATGTTTTTCTTCATTCTTGTATTATTTATTTTGGTATTTAGTATTTAGGAGATAGTGACAGCTGGGAAACAGACAGGAAACATGGGGAGAATATACGACATACAGCTAAGCTCCCCAGACACAAACTGGGGAGGTTGCAGTTATATGCTGTGTCATAAACATGAGGTCACCTGGAATGGAATTTTTATATCTGTATTGATCACCTGACATTTCCTCCAGCACCACCGTCAAGTCAAAATCCCCCTATTTGTTGTACACAAAAAATATCAAGATCTAATGGGCCGATTGGGAGACATTTACTGAGCCCATTTAGGCTCCTCCAAGGAGAACCCTTTTCCATTTCCATTTCCATTTTACTTGTTGATGACCTTGTCCACTCCGCGCAAGTAGTCGTCATTGTCTGGTGCACATGCTCAGCCACATACTACTGTCAATCAGGCTTTATGACTGCATGCATAGCCTTAACTCTCAGTCTGTGTACTTGCATGCATTTTAATTTATTTTATTTATAAGGACAACACACATTATTCAACATTTCTGTAAATGTGCCAGTGTTTGCCAGCTGGCTAGTTTTCAGATGTTTTGAGACCTTGCATACATCTGTTGGACGGCTGAATGACGTCCAGGGGTAGACCCACACATAATCGCTTCCAAGCCGTCAACATACGGTTGCTTGGTCAGGATCATTTGCATCATTTTAAAAGCGTTTGGTCAGAACCGCTTGCCGTCAAAAAGTGATGCATGGTAGGTGCCTTTGGTGTTTGTTACTTACGTAAAAAGTCTCCTTTTGCATTTAGTGTCTAAGTCAGATGCAGTGGGGCTTCCCTTTTGGCGTCATTTTACGACATGCTTGGTCGGAACTCTTGGCCTTACTTTTTTGACGCTCTGGTTTGGGACCGATTTGACAGATTTAAAAACAAATCATGAAGATGCTCTTTTGGAAAGGAAACACAAAACACCCCGAAGAAGGTCATTTTGTGCCGATACGCTTGGGTTGCTGCCCAGTTTTCTTTTTTATGTAAGATTTCGATATAAAATAGCCATTTAAATAAAGGCTTTTCACAAGAGTGCCTTGGACCTTGTTTCTCTTTAAAAAGAAATGCACGTTTAACTGACATGCTGCACAATAACGGGACAGGTTTAGGAAAAGGTTGGGGGTAACCGTGTAACCGTGGGTGGGGTTACAAAATGGACTTTAAGTGACACACAGGACAAGAACAGGACACAAACCCCCGGTCTCCTGGGTGAAAGTCACCCCCGGTCTCCTGAGTGAAAGTCCTGTGTTGTTCTCAACCAACCTCCTTGTATGGATTTTTGGTCTTTCATACTCTACCGTTGTCGCTCTTAATACTACGTCATCTTACATACAGAAGCTAAAGGGAGATTTTTGCGTTGGAGAGCGGCTTGGGTAGACAGGGTGCAACACTGAAAATATCAGCTCCGAATGGACATAAGCGGGGCTTCAGACTGTTTGTGCTTATGAGATGTTTACTTAACGTATGTGTGTGTGCGCGTGTGTGTGTGTGTGTGTGTGTTTGTGTGTGCATTCCTGCAGGTGCGTGCCAGTGCCATCGCCCAGGATGCGGACCAGAACTATGACTATGCCAGTAACAGCGCTGTGCTGCATCTGGAGCCAGGAGACGAGGTCTACATTAAACTCGACGGAGGCAAAGCACATGGAGGCAACAACAACAAGTACAGCACCTTCTCCGGATTCATCATCTACGCCGACTAGACAGCAACACATGCTCAGCCCTCAGCTATTGCAGGCCTCAGTCCTTCTACAAATCTGCCCTCTACCAATCAGATGCTTAGACTTCCTCTTTTAAACACGTGTGGACAAACCAATATCCAAAATCAGCCTTCATAACCTGCATATTATTTCATTTTTCTACATCCTGCTAACATCACTGTCCTAAGTTGCAAGTGACTTTGAACAAAAGCATCAGTGAAATGGTTGAATTGTGGGATCAAACCATATCCTCTCTTCATACCATTACGTCACACTTAACAACTTACAGCTGATGTCTTTGTGTTGATGTAGTCCTGTCACAGAGTGATGGTGGTAGGTAGAAGATGAGAGCGAGGAGTGTGTTTGTGCATGTGTTGGGGGGGGCAGAGATTCACTAAACATCAGTAAGATGTAGCCTACATGTAGCCTAGTGCTGTTATTTGAGTTATAGTTCCAGGATGGGGTGTTTGTAGAGACAGCATTAAGAGGAATGAGTTATCATCATCACTCTTAAATCTGATTGGGCCGCAAGCTGCCTGTCAACAAATCGAGCTGTCTGTCTAGAAGTAAGTGGAAAAGATACAAATCTGATAGAAATGCAGCAGCTAGTGGGCAGTTCTAAAAACTGACTGTGGTGGATTTTGTGCAATACTTAGTATAATAAACTATATCTGTGGTTATAATTAACGAGAAAGCCTTCAGTCAGCGTTTGTAGTTTATTTATTTCTTTTTTGATATCATGTAGATAGCAAGGTAAAGCTGGCAACACTTGAAGTGCATTAAGATACACTGACAACAGATTATATTTCCCATTATAAACATAATTACCTCTTTTATAGAATAGAATCATTAATAAAATAGTTATTTTTAATTGCATGTAATCAAACAACACTTACATTTTTTACGCAATTTGTTTATATTCTCATGTTCTGATTTTAATTTTAATCATGATCTAATAATGTGATTCCTCAGCATCGGTTTGTAGCACCACTTCCTCTAAAGTTTTATTCAATTGCTTTCATAAATGCAGATATGAGAATTTTAGCCTTATTTACCCATGATGTGTTTTGTCCAGAAAAGAGAAGGGAACTTGATTTATGTCAAGCTTTAGAGAGGAACAATGTTTGGTAAAAATAAATCTGAAAAACATGATTGTAACGGAGGGCCCTGATGAGTTTTTTTCTGATGCCTGCTGGGTGGCGTTCAGGGAAACACTTGGTGCAAGAGGAAAGTGTGGGCGGCCATGTTAAACTTCATACGGCGGTTGCAAGAACTGCATCCAAAGTGAGGGTCTGTCCCAATACCTACACCTGCAGTCTTGAGCGCTTAATAGTTCCCTGTACAGTTTGACACCGCTAGCTCTATGGAGCAGTTCTTTCCTATCAGTGGATCCCTGCCAATGGATTCACACTACTCCTCTGATCTACAGGTAGGGCTTACACGCCACGATATGCTGCAGTGTGTGAGCAAAGGCAGGGAAGAAGACTGCATGCTAGGAAACATGGATGTTAACAATGTTGGATTTAAAATTCTTGGCTTGCAAATGTTTTATCAAAACTTAATGCAACTCGACACTTTGTGTCGAGTTGCATTAAGTTTGTTTGTTTGACCTTAAAGCAACACTGTGTAAATTTTCCCCCTAGAGGTTGGAAGCGAAATTGTCCATTACATTACATTATGCAAGTTTGCCAGATCGGGTAGTGGATCTGTCGTTCGAATGACCTGGACAATGTAATGTAATGGACAATTCTGCTTCCAACCTGTAGGGGAACCGAAGCGGAAAAAGTTACATAGTGTTTCTTTAAGGACTTAAAATGTGCATTTACTGCAGGTAGTGTGTCCCATGTTCCCCCAACAATCCACCAAAATCCATTTCTTCATTTTATGCGAGAAATAGGCTAGATACAGCTGAATTTGGTTTTTATTTTACAACTGCCTTGCCTTGTTTGACAGCTTGGTCCAAGTTTTGTGAGCCGGTCACATGGCACTGGACGGACTCGTTTATATTAACAATTTGATCTTCCTGATTGGACTGATAAGATTGATATTGCATAACTGACACTGTCAACATACATTTTAAGTATCATATCCTTTTATTGATAGATAAGATTTGCATAATATGTTCCTTACTTATACATAAATATAATATTGTTTTATGTACAGCAGACGTGAGTGGTTCTAGATAACTTGGCTTTAATTGCCTTATTAATTGTATTACTCTTCTCAGCTCCTGAATGTGTGTTTTTATGTAATACTGGATGGTTAATCCTACTTATTTGTTCCAACAAAACATCTGAGCCCAACTGTGCCATGTACAGTATTTGTACATGGCACATATCAGTCCTTTTTAATCAAGCGTGCCCCAGTGGGCTCTGATAAACTCCCACGTGCTCATGGTCTTAATACTCAAAATCACATCACACAAATAGGCCCTTGACTACTTGCCAAAGTGTGAGTATACACACACACCTAACTACCCATCCCACTGCACTACACTCCACCTACTTCTAGAAACAGTCCAACATTTTAGGAAATCCAGCCAAGACAGTAGCTTCTTGGGGTGCAAACAGATACGAAAAAAAAAAAAAATCAACGATCAGCTCCTTGGTTTTGCTAAGTTTGTTAAGCAGCACAATGTTCTCTGGGCACCACTCTGCAAGATGATTTGCTCTCGATGTGAAGTCTCATTGTTGTTTGTAATCGGGCCGATGATGGTAGTATCGTTTGTAGTCTATATCGGTGACATTTCCTTTACGTGATTGTTCCAGTTCCGCCGGATGTCCCTCATTTTTGGCCGGATGTCCCTCACTTTTTCGCTTTCTTTGTGTTGGCATTCTAAACTTTGATCGATTCGGGAAACATCCTCTGAGCTAGAACCAACAGTCAAACTATATTTATATTTTTTTGAGTAAAATTCTCATCACACGCTTGACAGCCTTTTTAATTCCAGAGCTTGCGTACCTACATGCACATGTTCCACCAAAACAGGTTCCTTCCAGAGGCTATTTTACAGAGGCACCGTTGCTGCGTCCGGTGCTTACTGCTGCCCAAGACAACTGTGATTGGGTTAAAGAAATGCCAATAAACCAGAGCACATTTTCCTCCTATTCAGGAATGCTGTGTGGCCAGACCTTCCTCTGCAGCGCTGTGGAGATAGGTCTTGCAATGCGGGACTATGTCGTTGGTAAACAGAGTTCTCTCCATGTTGGAGTTGCATTCGTGGGTGTATAGCGTGAACAGGAGGGGGCTGAGCACACAGCCATGGGGGGCTCTGGTGTTCAACATTAGAGTGGTGTCTGGCCTCCACTCATTATATACACAACCTCCAGGTTTTCAAAGAATATCATGCAATATGACCTGGTGCAGTTCTGACTTGTATTTTTAGTTTAAAAACTCAACCTTTGACCATCAACAGTTACACAGCTTTTATTTACACTCAGTTTGGACTGGCTTTTAACTTTTTTTTCTTCTTTTTTTTTGACAGTGGGATTCAAATATAAATCATCTTATAAATATCAAAAGACAACATTTAATTTAGTAAATGAAGCAGTTTAGACAACTTCTGGTATTGGCCGTACCCACGCCTGGTATAATCCGAAAACAGATATGAATACATATTTTTGTGAAATAAACAAGTACAGGGTAGAGATACATGTATTAGCTTTGTGTTACCATTGAGGACACATAGCTCATGCCCTTAATGTTAGTTATATTTCTTTGGACTCAATATATTTTTTGAAAAATATAATATAATATAATATATATATATGTTGGGAGATACATTTTGGAGGATTAGGAGAGGTGGGTTTCATTAGAAGACTTTTGACTCATAACCTTGATATTATGGCTGTGAATACAGCTTGCTTGTTTGCAGTCTCCCCAGAGTCAGATGACAAAATCATTTTTTAATGTCTCTGCATCGAGCACATATGTCTACAGCACATGTACAGTCTATCTTAGCATAAAGTTTAATGTGCAATAAATAAACCAACTGCTAGGCACAGTGACTGTGTACAAAATGTTTAAGGTTTTGCAGTTTTTGAACTGGTTTAACAATGAACAAAGCCAAAGTGACACAACTGGTGCACATTCTTTACATGTTGCATCACCACTAGATTCAACATGTAGAAGACATCTGTGAAGTTGTTACAATGATGTATCTTTCCCTTTTAATTCAGCTAGACTGTTTCCAGTGCTTTCAAGTGTTATCACTCGATTGAATGGGCCTTCTCAGTGGTTATGAGCTTTAGATATAGTTTAGAGGGCCTTCTACACCAACTTGTAGGTTCAGAAAGCCACAATCATCTATTAACATGGTAACGGTTCAAGTAACGATTTAAGTCTTTGTGCTAAACTAGACTAAATATATCATACCTTCATATGCCACTGTGGCTAAAACAAGTGTGTTTCCCAAGGTGTCACACACCCACATACCATAGTCAATATTTGTGAACTAGTGTACACTGAATTATGTTAATATGTAAGCTGCGTTATCTCAGTGCTTCCTGAGATTCATTGGTGAGTTATTGAAAGCCAAATATGTCGAAAGGCTGTTAGTCATTGACAGTAGTGGTTGGAGTCTTGGGAAAGCATCACACTCACAGAGGCTGCCAGAGCAGTAGACTGCATGTGAACATATTCTCTTTTTGCCCATGAATTGTGTCAGCAAGTAAGATGTTCCATAAAATGCTGCCGATCATTATACATGATCTTGCTATATATCACAGAAATTATATGTCTGGTTGAAACTGGCTAGAAATGTAGAAAATACAAACTGAGTTTCCACATTTAGGAGTTTCTTCACATGGCATCACAACAAATATGGCAAATGAATCCAAACAAGCAGCAACCACCATGGCTGAGTGGCTCCAATGTGTCGGTAGCCATGTCAAAGATGTTTATGTAAGTTGTTTTCTTGATTGGCTTGTGTCTCAGCCCTGGTGCATGCTCGTCCTACTTCAGCCTGACCAAATTTGCATTGTCAACTGAAAGCACTATGCAGAAGTAGAGAATAACAATGTATCAATGTACAGTGTCATGTATCCTAAAGATAGAAACTGTGGTTCACTGGAATTATATGTAAATACTGTAGTGATACAAACTGTTCATATTTTTTCTGCATATCCCATGTACAGAATGCTAGAAGAGAGGAAATGATTTTAAATACCTGATTAATCAAACAATCAATAATTCAGTAATCACTGATTGTCTTGAAGTTATAGCCTCAACAGTGTATTGGTGTGAAAGGCAAATGTATGGTAGATACAGTGTCAGGTGTGTGCAATATTACAAAAACTTTACTCTTCTTCTCTCTTACAACAGTCACCGGTGTACTGTTACCTCAACAATGTCTCCATTAAATGGACAGAAGTAACCCTGTGTCTGTGTATTGACTGTTTGAGTTGTTTATTATGTTTGATTATTTATTATCAATTTTATTTAATCAACCGAATCCCAAGAAAACCCATTCTAACACAGGGAGAACATGCAAACTCCACAAAGAAGGGCCCAAGCCGACCGGGAACCCTCTTGGTGAGAGATGACAGTGCTAACCACTGCACCAACATGCCACCAGACTGTCAACAGTGGCAGTAATACTTAATGCACATAAACCAATCAACTTATTTATAAATGACACTACTCATCGAACTACTAGCTAACCACACACCACACAACTAATAACGACTAGACATACAAATGAATGAATAAATGCAGCCATGATTAAAGTCAATAGTGAATGAATCTAACAAGGAACAATTAATGACTGGAGGACCACTGACCAGATAAAGCAGTGAATGATATGTTGGTAAAATGGATTAACGCGTATAAACACAAAAGGCCGCTAATTAGATTAACAATAAACAATTAAAATGAACTTAATGCACCATTTAGCTGAGAGATTGGAAAGCACAAGGTACACAATCATGAATCAATTCAATATCATTACTATATTGATGGGAGATTCTACTAATGACCTAACTCTTCTTAATTACTCTTAGTAACTGATAACATCAACCCCAATATCACAGGAGAAGTAAAAATTTAGCTGGCAGTTCCGATGGCCAGGGGACAAGTTAAGCTAGAGAGGCTGGGGCAGCTGATTCTTGTCTGGGCCACTCCTGGAGCTCTCAGGCATTCTCTGGTTCTCTCAGTTGCGATCTGTTCCACGGGACAACTAGGCTCGAGCCGATCTCTTAGACCTCTCTCAGCAGACACCAGGGTATGGGATGAATATGTCCGATTCATAATTGAAAAAAGAATCATTGCAAGGTTGAAACTGTGTTTGAAAGCTTAAAATCTAACTAGAAATTTCAATTCCTGCGGAAAATGCTTGTACATGTTGAAAAGCGTAATTGCTTAAGCTGAACTAGTTGGCTGGCATAATTGCTTGAGGAGAAGGTGAAGTAGTGAGAATAGTTGGAGAAGTGGGTTTATATTAGAGATGGCCGATACCATTTTTTGCTTCCCGATACCAATTCCGATACCTGAACTTGCATATCGGCCGATACCGAGTACCGATCCGATACCAGTGTGTCATATATTTTATTATGTTTTAACAACTGTATACTACTATCCCTGTATGGATGTGATATGATTTCTATCTTTGTTGTCAGTCTGGCTCAGGTTAAACTCTTTGTTAAACATGAACAAACACAAACAATGAAAGCCCCAGAACTTTCTTTTATTATCCAGTTTGACAGTCAGTTATAACGGAAAAATAACATAAATAAACTACTTTAACGTAGATTTTCTTTAGGGCTTTATTACGTGGTATCGGATCGGTGCATGAACTGCAGTACTTCCCAATACCGATACCAGTGTTTTAGGCAGTATCGGAGCCGATACCGATACCGGTACTGGTATCGGTATCGGTATCGGCTCATCTCTAGTTTATATTTCTATGAATGTCATTGAAATGTTCAATAATAAGAATTATGTATAAAGAAGCCATGTAAGAATTAAGGCGATGGACTGCTAATCCATTATGCTCTGCACGCATGGGTTCAAATCCCATCCTCGTCGAACAAGGGTCCATTCTTCTGCAGCAACTAGATCTCAACAACAAAACTGGCTACATTGATACCACTCTTACATTTGTTTTATCATTTTCTGCCAGATAAATTCTTGTTAAAATATATTGAGTATAGTATGTTGAAAAAGTCATAGTATACTATGTTGAAAAAGTCAAATTATAGTATGTTGAAAAAGTCATAGTATAGTATATCACAAAAGTGATGAATAAAGCCATTGTAGTATAGCATGTCGAAAATTACAAAAAGTCATAATATAGTATGCACCAAACCTGCAAATGTGTCTTGGTTTTGTCAGCCTAACCTGCTATAAAATATAACATCACTTTTTTCGACATACTATACTATGCCTTTTTCATGACTTTTTTTGACATACTATGCTATGCCTTTATTTATCAATTTTAGCGACATACTATACTATGCCTTTATTTATTCATTTTTGCGACATACTATACAATGAATATGAGCAATATTGCTTCTTTGTCTCCCAGTTTCAGAAAGCCATCTCTTTGCATCCTCATGCAGTCCGTTGTGGCATTTAAGTACACTCGAAAACCACTCATTTTGTTTTTCATGTTCCTCTCTAGGAAGTAGAGGAATCACCGAGTCATGCAACTGATTAGATTCACTAACCATTTGATTCATATTCTCCAGATGCAATTGCACCTGTGAGGCATCGTCATAATTTTGCATTTGCATTAGATCCTTTATTGTCTGTATTAGACCTTTAATTCTGTGAAGCTTTCCTTTGCGTTCCTTCTGAAGTTTCTCAATTTTATTCTCCAAAGCTTTAGAGGTGAGTATGATTTCTCTTTTTTGTTGTTCCATCTTTGAGAAATTGACATCTGAAATGGCTTATGATCCACTTGTTGCCTTTTCCCAATGTTCCACAAATCACACGAGAATCCACACCTTCAATCACTCAATCCACTGATGCCTCATCAACCACATCAAGAGACCAACAATAAACCACACAAGCAAACAACACTGCGCCCCCAATGGACAAGCGGCAGTAACTAATTGACACAAAGTTACTAGGCTACCTACCGCTTCTGTGGCTGGGCTGCTTGCGGGGCTATTGTTTTCGGAGCGCTATTGAATGCACTGCCATCCAGTACAGCGGAGCTCCGTGCATTCAATGTTTCCACCGATATCAAATGCATTCCATTGTGGTACGAGGAATCCGCAGAGAATATTCCATTTCCGTAGATCCACCCTGATTTAGAACGTTTTCTCAACAGAACTAATGTTGTGGCTGTAAGCAGTCCAGCCACAGAAGCGGTAGGTAGCCTAGTAACTTTGTGTCAATTAGTTACTGCCGCTTGTCCATTGGGGACGCATTGTTGTTTGCTTGTGTGGTTTATTGTTGGTCTCTTGATGTGGTTGATGAGACACATTTGGGTGTCTGGACCTCAGTTTCTTGTTGGGCCAGAAGAGAGGTGGCCTGAAAACCCTGATGGCTCTAGGAGAATCTTACCGGATGACCCTGAAGTCAAGATGAGCTTGATGCTGAATGCTGTGCAGGCTGAAGAGAAGACGGATGCAGTCACCTGCTTGATTAATCACTTCTCTTCCTTGATCCGTCTGAAGAAGAGTGTTGGTTGGATCCTTAAGCTTAGGAGCCTGCTACTGTGCTTCAGTCAGAAGAGGAAGCAGTTGAGTGTGACTTTTGCTAAAGGTGGCTTGGATAAGGACCAACAGGAGAGGAAGATAGCAAAAGAGATGCAGAGTATCAAGGTTCAGACTGTTGGTGAGCCTCTTTCAATTGAGGAATTCAGAAAGGCTGAGATTGAGATTGTAAGGTTTTGTCAGAAAAGGAGATTTCCAGAAGAATTCAACAGCTTGCAAAAGGGAGAAAATGTGAAAAGGACTAGCCACATTTACAAGCTTAACCCAGTACTGGAAGCTAGCCTGCAGCAAAGATACTGGATCCCTGGGGCTAGTTTGGCTATAAGGAAGACCCTGTCAAAGTGTATTGTCTGTCGGCGACTGCATGCAGCTCCAGGGCAACAGCAGATGGCGGATTTACCTCAGGACAGAGTTTCTCCAGATGAACCTCCTTTCACTCGTGTTGGAGTGGATTACTTCGGACCTTTCGAAGTTAAGCGGGGAAGGAGTATATTGAAAAGGTATGGAGTTCTCTTCACGTGTCTTTCTATAAGAGCAATACACATCGAAGTAGCATCGTTGTTGGACACAGATTCCTTTGTTAATGCTCTTCGACGTTTTATAGCAAGACGTGGACAAATATTGGAATTGCGCTCAAACAATGGAACCAACTTTGTTGGTGCTGAGCGTGAATTACGGGAGGCAATGGAGGGTTGGAATCTTGCTCAAAACAACAACACCCTCCTTCAGAAAGGAATTAAGTGGGTTTTCAATCCCCCCACAGGATCACATCATGGAGGAGTTTGGGAGAGGTTGATAAGATCTGTGAGGAAGGTCTTGAATTCCACCCTGAAGGTGCAGAACCTTGATGAGGAAGGTCTTTATACAGTTCTTTGTGAAGCAGAAGCTATCATAAACAGCCGTCGCATTACCAAGGCATCCAATGATCCCAATGATTTGGAACCACTAACCCCTAACCATCTCTTGCTGCTTAAAAGCAAGACATCTTTGCCAATGGGACAGTTCCAAAAGGAAGACATCTATGCTCGTCGCAGATGGAAACAAGTTCAGTATATAACTGACTTGTTTTGGAAACGCTTCTCCGGGAACCATCACCTTATCGTGGTGGACAGGTTTGTGTGTCCCTATGAACCTGAGGGCTGTGTTGTCTGGAGCTGTGTGCTCCTGGTAGGGTCTCCCAAGGCAAAGTGGTCTCAGGTGAGGGGCCAGACAAAGAATGGTTCAAAAACCCCCATGAAAAAACGAGGTAGAGATGGAGTGACCCTGCCCGTAGGAAGCCCAGATGGAGGGCTCGTCAGCGAGCGTCTGGTGGCCAGGTTTGCCATGGAGCCCGGCCGGGCACAGCCCGAAAAAGCTACATGGCATCCATCTCTCCAACCCATGGGCCCACCACCTGTGGGAGGAACCGCTGGGGTCGGGTGCGCTGCCACATGGGTGGCAGTGAAGGTCAGGGGCCTCGATGGACCAGACCCGGGCAGCAGACGCTGGCTCTGGGGAAGTGGAACGTCACCTCTCTGTGGGGGAAGGAGCCAGAACTTGTGCGGGAGGTGGAGCGCTACCGGTTAGATCTGGTGGGGCTTACTTCTACGCACAGTCTCGGTTCTGGAACCATACTCCTGGATAGGGGTTGGACTCTTTTCTTCTCCGGAGTTGCCCAGGGTGTGAGGCGCCGGGCGGGTGTGGGGATACTCACAAGCCCCGGGCTGAGCGCCGCTACGTTGGAGTTTACCTCGGTGGACGAGAGGGTCACCTCCCTACGCCTGTGGGTTGTGGGGGGGAAAACTCTGACTGTTGTTTGTGCATATGCACCAAACAAGAGTTCGGAGTATTCAGCCTTCTTGGAGACCTTGAATGGAGTCCTGCATGGGGCTCCAGTGGGGGACTCCATAGTCCTGCTGGGGGACTTCAACGCGCACGTAGGCAATGATGGAGACACATGGAGAGGCGTGATTGAGAGGAACGGCCTCCCTGATCTAAACCAGAGTGGTTGTTTGTTGTTGGACTTCTGTGCTAGTCATGGATTGTCTATAACGAACACCATGTTCGAACATAGGGATGCTCATAAGTGTACTTGGTACCACAGCACCCTAGGCTAAAGGTCAATGATCGATTTTATAATCGTTTCATCTGATCTGAGGCCGCATGTTTTGGACACTCGGGTGAAGAGAGGGGCAGAGCTGTCAACCGATCACCATCTGGTGGTGAGTTGGGTCAGGGGGTGGGGGAAGACTCTGGACAGACCTGGTAAGCCCAAACGGGTAGTGCGGGTAAATTGGGAACGTCTGGAGGAGGCCCCTGTCCGACAGACTTTCAACTCACACCTCCGGCGGAGCTTTTCGTGCATCCCTGTGGAGGCTGGGGGCATTGAACCCGAGTGGACAATGTTCAAAGTTTCCATTGCTGAAGCTGCGGCGAGGAGCTGTGGTCTCAGGGTCTTAGGTGCCTCAAGGGGCGGTAACCCACGAACACCGTGGTGGACACCGGTGGTCAGGGAAGCCGTCCGACTGAAGGAGTCTTTCCGGGATATGTTATCCCAGAGGACTCCGGAGGCAGTTGCAAGGTACCGAAGGGCCCGAAAGGAGTGGCAGACCGGGGTGGTGGTCCCCCTTTTCAAAAAGGGGGACCAGAGGGTGTGTGCCAATTACAGGGGTATCACACTTCTCAGCCTCCCCGGTAAAGTCTACTCCAAGGTGCTGGAAAGGAGGGTTCGGCCGATAGTCGAACCTCAGATTGAAGAGGAACAATGCAGATTCCGTCCTGGTCGTGGAACAACAGACCAGATCTTCACTCTCGCAAGGATCCTGGAGGGAGCCTGGGAGTATGCCCTTGGTCGTGGAACAATGGACCAGATCTTTACTCTCGCAAGGATCGTGGAGGGAGCCCAACCGGTCTACGTGTGTTTCGTGGATTTGGAGAAGGCGTATGACCAGGTCCCCCGGGAGATACTGTGGGAGGTGCTGCGGGAGTATGGGGTGAGGGGGTCTCTTCTCAGGGCCATCCAATCTCTGTACGACCAAAGCGAGAGCTGTGTCCAGGTTCTCGGCAGTAAGTTGGACTCGTTTCAGGTGAGGGTTGGCCTCCGCCAGGGCTGCGCTTTGTCACCAATCCTGTTTGTAATATTTATGGACAGGATATCGAGGCGTAGTCGGGGTGGAGAGGGGTTGCAGTTCGGTGGGCTGGGGATCTCATCGCTGCTTTTTGCGGATGATGTGGTCCTGATGGCATCATCGGCCTGTGACCTTCAGCACTCACTGGATCGGTTCGCAGCCGAGTGTGAAGCAGCTGGGATGAGGATCAGCACCTCTAAATCTGAGGCCATGGTTCTCAGCAGGAAACCGATGGAGTGCCTTCTCCAAGTAGGGAAAGAGTCCTTACCCCAAGTGAAGGAGTTCAAATACCTTGGTGTCTTGTTCGCGAGTGGGGGGACAATGGAGCGGGAGATTGGTCGGAGAATCGGCGCAGCGGGGGCGGTATTACATTCAATTTATCGCACCATTGTGATGATGATGTTGTTTATGGTCTCATTTATGTTGTTTGTTGATTATTGTGTTGTGCACTGATATGGCAGGTGGTGGGCGTTTTCATCGCGGTTTGAGCGGAAGTGATAATCTATTTGTTTGCTTCCCTGTGCACCTGGGATTTTTGGGCATTGACAGAGAGGGGGTGAGCCTGGGAGCGAACACTTTCTGTTGACCGCATCATGTAATATGCTGCATTAACGCAGTTATTCTACTCACCAGGTAACAATTAAATTTGGTAACTGCAGTGCTAAGTGTATTTTACGTGTGGAAGAAGAAGAATAAAAATCACTGCAATAAAATCTTGAGTGCGTCACAGTGTGTATCTCTCAGTGTTTAGCCCCTCGCGGCGGCAATATTTTGGACTGCTTACAGCCGCAACACTATGACTTTTTAAATATACTATAATATGAATTTTTTCGACATACTAAACTATGACTTTTTTCGTCATACTATACTCTGGCTTTTTAATACTTTCTGCGACATGCTATAACTTGGTTTTTGCTTTTTTCATCACTTTTTTCAACATACTATACTATGCCTTTATCAATTTTTGCGACATACTATAGTATGGCTTTTTTCGTCATACTATACTATGACTTTTTTCAACTTACTATACTCTGGCTTTTTAATACTTTTTTGCGACATACTATACTATAACTTGTTTTTTGCTTTTTTCATCACTTTTTTCGACATACTATACTATGCCTTTATTTATAAATTTTTGCGACATACTATAGTATGGCTTTTTTTGTCAAACTATACTATGACTTTTTTCAACTTACCATACTCTGGCTTTTTAATACTTTTTTGCGACATACTATACTATAACTTGTTTTTTGCTTTTTTCATCACTTTTTTCAATATACTATACTATGGCTTTTTTCAACATACTATATTATGCCTTTATTTATCAATTTTAGCGACATACTACACTATGACTTTTTAAACATACTATAATGAGTTTTTTCAACATACTATACTATGCCTTTTTCTATCACTTTTTCTGACATACTGAGCTATGCCTTTATTTATCAATTTTAGTGGCATACTACATGGCTTTTTGTCATTTTTCAACATACTATACAATGGCTTTATTCATCACTTTTTTGACATAGTATACTATAACTTCTTTTCGAAATACTATACTATGGCTTTATTCAAAACATTTTTGACATACTATACTATGGCTTTTTGTCATTTTTTTCAACATACTATACTATGGCTTTTTTCATCACGTTTTTTGACATACTATACTATGCCTTTATTTATAAATTTTTTCGACATACTATGCCTTCATTTATCCCTTATTCTGCAACAACTACATCTCAACAACAAAACTGGCTGCATTCATACAATTCTTGAAAACAATGTTATCACATAATTTGTGGTCTGACCAGGGTCGAGGGGTGTGGATGGAGCAGGCCACCTGGCAGCTGATTGTAGGACTTGGTTTGGGCACAAACAGGGCAGGCAGCCACTTACTCCCTCACGGAGGCCCACAGAGTAGGCCACCAGAACTGCTAATGGATGACAAATACAGTTCTCTTGACCCCAGGATGGCAGGACAAAGTGTTAGCATGAGCCCAGTGGAAGACTTGGGATCTAAGCACAGGAGGAACAAACAGGTGGTTTGGCAGACAGCCGACCGGGACAGGTAAGTCTGCAGTTGCCTGTTTTACCCTATCCTCCACCTCCCACGAGACAGCTCGCAAATCACACGCACCGGGAGAATGGTCTCTTAAGAACTGGGAGTAGAGTCAGGGTCAAACAGACGGGACGAAGCATCTGTTTCAAATTCTTAGATCCAGGATGGTAAGACAGTGTGAAGTTAAACCGTTTAAAAAAAACAGAGCCCACAAGTTTTTGTGGTCAGTCCAGACCAAGAACAGTTGCTTCCCCCTCTCAAACATGTATATCCATTCCTCCAGGGCCACTTTGATCGCCAGTAAATCACGATTGCCAACATCATAATTTCACATTAAATTAACATCAGAGGGAAGGTGCTGGGACAGAATGGCTCCTAGACCGACATCGGAAGTGTACACCTCCACCACGAACTGTTGGCAGGGATCAGGTAAGACAAGATCTGGAGCTGTCACAAATCATCTTTTAATTGTTGAAAGGTGGAGTAACCCTGGGGAGCTAGCGAACACCAATAAACGTTGGCTCCCCTCTCTTCTCTCTTTCCATCTGTGTGCATTTATGTCCTAGAAAGCTTTGGGGAGCTTATTCCCCGAAGTCCTTATGTTTTCTCGCCCCGCAGTTTTCCTTGGATTAGGGTGGTACCTAAATCGTGGTTGCAGCTGTTGCCGTGGTCCAGCTCGACGCTCTGCTATGCCCTGCAGTGCCCTGCTACGCCCTGCAGTACCCCTCTATGCCCTGCAGTTGAAATACTTATTTTCGTAACAATCAAGGTGGAGGACACGCAAACAAATCTATCTAACATTCAGTGTAAGAGTAAAAAAATGACATAACATTATTTATAAGTTAATTTGATTCACAGCTGCTACAAATAGTGTTTTGACTTCGACAACCCAACTGCATTTTATCGCAAACTTGCGACTAGTTAACTTTCTAAAGCAGGCACAATTGCTTGTTTGCTAAGAGTCGGGTCGGGACTCCAACATTAACACAATGACAACATTGTATTCAGAATATAAAATATTTTTTACAGGACTTTTTAATGTCCATCCATCCATCCATCCATGTCCGCTTATCCGGGGTCGGATAACCTTCATGACCATAGGTGAGGGCAGGAACGAAAACTGACTGGTAGATTGAGAGCTTTGCCTTCTGGCTCAGCTCTCTTTTCATCACAATGGTGCGATAAATTGAATGTAATACCACCCCCGCTGCGCTGATTCTCCAACCAATCTCCTGCTCCATTGTCCCCTTACTCGCGAACAAGAGCCAAAGGTATTTGAACTCCTTCACTTGGGGTAAGGACTCATTCCCTACCTGGAGTAGGCACTCCATCGGTTTCCTGCTGAGAACCATGGCCTCAGATTTAGAGGTGCTGATGCTCATCCCAACCGCTGCGAACCGATCCAGTGAGTGCTAAAGGTCACAGGCCGATGATGCCATCAGGACCACATCATCTGCAAAGAGCAGCGATGAGATCCCCAGCCCACCGAACTGCAACCCCTCCCCACCCTGACTACGCCTCAATATCCTGACCATAAATATTACAAACAGGATTGGTGACAAGGCGCAGCCCTGGCGGAGGCCAACCCTGGACCCGGACGCAGCTCTCGCTTTGGTCATTGAGAGATTGGATGGCCCTGAGAAGGGACCCCCTCACCCCATACTCCCCCAGCACCTCCCACAATATCTCCCAGGGGACCCGGTCATACGCTTTCTCCAGATCCACAAAGCACATGTAGACCGGAAGGGCATACTCCCAGGCTCCCTCCAGGATCCTTGCGAGAGTGAAGATCTGGTCTGTTGTTCCACGACCAGGACAGAATCTGCATTGTAAATCTTCAACCTGAGGTTTGACTATCGGCTGAACCCTCCTTTCCAGCACCTTGGAGTAGACTTTACCAGGGAGGCTGAGAAGTGTGATACCCCTGTAATTGGCACACACCCTCTGGTCCCCCTTTCTGAACAGGGGAACACCACCCGGTTGCCACTCCTTTGGCACTGTCCCAGACTTCCACGCAATGTTGAAGAAGCGTGTCAACCAAGACAGCCCCTCCACACCCAAAGCTTTCAGCATTTCTGGACAGATCTCATCAATCCCCGGGGCATTGCCACTGTGGAGTTGTTTGACTACCTCAGCGACTTCCCCCAGGGAAATTGACGACAATCCCCCATCATCCTCCAGCTCTGCCTCTAACGTAGAGGGCGTATTAGTCGGATTTAGGAGTTCCTCAAAGTGCTCATTCCACCGCCCTATTACGTCCTCAGTTGAGGTCAACAACGTCCCATCCTTACTGTACACAGCTCGGATGGTTCCCCGCTTCCCCCTCTTGAGGTGGCGAACGGTGTTCCAGAAGCACCTTGGTGCCGACCGAAAGTCCTTCTCCATGTCTTCTCCGAACTTCTCCCACATCCTCTGCTTTGCCTCTTTCACGGCAGAGGCTGCAGCCCTTCGGGCCCTTCGGTACCTTGCAACTGCCTCCGGAGTCCTCTGGGATAACATATTCCGGAAAGACTCCTTTTTCAGTCAGACAGCTTCCCTGACCACCGGTGTCCGCCACGGTGTTCGTGGGTTACCGCCCCCTGAGGCACCTAAGACCCTGAGACCACAGCTCCCCGTTGCAGCTTCAGCAATGGAAACTTTGAACATTGTCCATCGAGTTAAATGCCCCCAGCCTCCACAGGGATGCACGAAAAGCTCTGCTGGAGGTGTGAGTTGAAAGTCTGTTGGACAGGGGCCTCCTCCAGACGTTCCCAATTCACCCGCACTACCCATTTTGGTTTACCAGGTCTGTCCAGAGTCTTCCCCCACCCCCTGACCCAACTCACCACCAGATGGTGATCGGTTGATAGCTCTGTCCCTTTCTTCACCCGAGTGTCCAAAATATACGGCCTCAGATCAGATGAAACGATTATAAAATCGATCATTGACCTTCGGCCTAGGGTGCTCTGGTACCAAGTACACTTATGGTGTTCGTTATAGACAATCCATGACTAGTGTGACCTATGTGAGATGTCTCTTGTATCACTCGGAGCCAGTCGGGTTGGTAACAGCCAGTTTATTCAACCTCTGCCTGCATTTACAATGGAAGACAACAGTGTGTGAATGCTCATCTCAAAGGACAACAGCTAGCATGCTCTGTCTCGCTGGAAATCCTCCATTGCTGTGAGGAATTTCCCACCTCTATAACCTCATTTCCTCTGTACAAAACTTTGACACTTACTTTAGCAAAGCAATATACATCAATAACAAATGTAATTGAAATAAATAAACAAAATTCAAGCTGTTCTCTTGCAAATTAAATTAAGGAGTCAATATATAAACAAAATTACGATATGGCTTCTTCATACTGGACTGTTACCTTTTTTATATCCTTTTCAGTATTTTAACAGTTAATAATAATTATGTGCTGGACTTTTCCCACAGTATAAAACAGTAAATGTCTCAGTACAAAACATTTCACCACTGACTACAGCAACATACAACATACTGCCACGTACCTGCATTTGCAATGGAAGACAACAGTGTGTGAATGCTCATCTCAAAGGACAAGAGCTAGCATGCTCTGTCTGGAAAGACAGCACATGTAGGTGCTAGTTAGCATGCAGAAAATATTCTTCAAGTAGTAAAACATGAATAAAACTAAAATACAACCATTGCCAAATTAACTTCAGACAATTATTATATCTAACCAAACAAACTGGGTCAACTTTTAAGTGCTTTTCAAGTAGTTAACGCTATATTGTCCACAAGCATTCACAGCCATGTTACTTTGTTGGAAATCTTCCGTTGCTGTGAGGAATTTCCCATAATGCTGCGCTACAACTACTCGAAGCAGGTACGGCTTTTAACAGTAGATGGCGTAGTTGTGCCAATTCAGTAGAATTTAACCTGAACCCATTCAACTATGTTACACTAGCACAGAAGTCCAACAAAAAACAACCACGCCAGGGGCTTGTGAGTATCTATCTATCTCTTCCTCGGTCACTTTTTAATGTGTGATTGTGTAAAGGTGTTCACGAGATACCAACCTTTCGTGAACTTGTGAATTTCGCCAGCCGTCTTCTCTCGTTTTGATGGAGACAGATGCTGTGTGCACGGGGGGAGGGGCTGTGTGTGTATCTGTGTGTGTGTGTGTGTGTGTGTGTGTGTGTGTGTGTGAGTGAGAGAGACGTGTGAGCGACAGAGAGACAGGGAAAGGAAATGCAGCTAAACGAATACGCTGCTTATTTTAAATAGAGTTAAAAAAAAAAAAAATAATAATGAAACACAATATGTGGCGGCCGGTGTTGATTGTATGGCGCACCGCCACAAATTAGTCTATGTGTGGGAAACACTGAACTACTACAACAAGTATTTCTAGTCATAGTTCCATTATCTTTATTACTATACTTGCCACTGTTCATCACACCCCCAACCGGCACCGTCATACATCGCCTACCAAGAGCTTGGTTTCTCCTAAAAGGAAGTTTTCCTCACCACTTGAGGTTTCTGCCTAAAAGGAAGTTTTTCCTCGCCACTGTCGCATTAAATGCTTGCGCTTGGGGGAATTATTGGAATTGTTGGGCTTTGTAAATTATAGAGTGTGGTCTATATTCGATCTGTAAAGGGTCTTGAGATAAATCTTGTTATGATTTGATAGTATAAATAAAATTGAATTGAATTGCTTAACAAGCCAGGGAAATCCGAGAACAAGGGAGTGTTAGGGAGAGTTGACAATATAAAATTCAATAGTTTCAGTGTGTTGGTCAGGAAAGCTAAGAGTCACAGGGGTGGTGTGGTGGCTAGAGTAGGAAGAGGCAGTGAATCCAGGCACAGATCCCTGGCGAGGACGGTAGCAGAGATTAGCATCCGCCCCTGAATCCATAATCACCACCTAAACAGAGGAAGAACATGGAGAGGAGAGAGTTACTGTAGAAACAGGGTGAGAGGGACAGTTAGAAACAGAAGTTTTGCTCACCAGGACCCTCACTTTCATGGGCAAGCCTCCCCTTTTACCGCACACCAGTTGATGAAGTGACCCAGCTGAGCACAGTAGATGCATCTTCCTTCTCTAATTCTCCTCAAACTCTCGTCTGGGCATAACCGGGCTCTTCCCAGTTGCATCGGCTCCCCACCCGACGATGCCGTACGTGAAGCATTCACCAGCATAGAGGGCGGTGGTGAAGAGTGCCTCCATACCAAATGGCAAACAGGGTAATCCAAAAACAGGCATAGGTCAAAACACGGGAATTCATATATTGAAAAAAGTAATAACAAAGTCAAAGTATTGTATGTCGAAAAATTACATTGAAAAGTCGTAGTATTAATGTCGAAAAAAGTCATAGTATAATATGTCAAAAAAGTGATATAAAAGTCAGACTAAAGTATGTTGAAAAAAGACAAAAAAGTCATAGTATGGTATGTCCAAAAGTGATAAAAAAGTCATGGCATAGTATGTTGAAAAAAGTCATAAAAAGTAATTTAAAGGCCATCGTACAGTATGTCATGTCAAAAAAGGCATAAAAAAGTCATATTACAGTATATCAAAACAAAGTGATAATAAAGTAATAGTATTGTTTGTAAAAATAAAATCACATGAATGTCATGGAAATGGCCAGCCCGGACTGTGAATCGTACCTGGATCAGAGTGCACCGTGACTACTTGTGGGTTACCTGTTAGTGCAGTGCTAACCACTGGGCCACTATGCCACCAATAAATTATGTCCAAAAAGCCATTCAAAAGTCATAGTATGGTATGTCAAAAAAATCATTAAAAAGTCAGTTTGTATGTCGAAAATAGTCATAATATAGTATGTGAAAAAAAGTCATAGAATAGTATGTCAAAAATGGTCATAGTATGTCGAAAGGTGATAAAATGACATGGTATTGTATTGTATGTCGAAAAATAGACATAAAAAGTCATAAAAAAGCATAGTATAATATATAAAATAAGTCATAGTATAGTATGTTAAAAAAGTGTTTCAAAATGCATCGTATTGCATGTGAAAGAAGTCATAGTATAGTATGTCGAAATAGGTGATAAAGTCATAGTCTTGTATTTCAAAATAAAACGTCATGAAAAGGGCCTGTCCGGACTGGGAATTGTACCTGGGTCAGAGTCCGCAGTGATTACTTGCTGGTTGCCTGTTGGCGGAGTGCTAACCACTGGTTTAAAGAGTGGTCAAAAAGTGGTTTGTTTGGCTGAACATGCAATAGGTGGTGCCCTACACTGTCTAAAGGATATTTACACCAGGCGCTGCAAGAAAAAGGCTAGAAGAATCATCAAAGATCCAAACCACCCGGTTAACAGCCTTTTCTACCTGTTGAGGTAGGGCAGAAGGTACAGGATACACCAAGCCAGCACTAAGATGCTAAGGAAAAGCCACTACCTTCAGGCCACTACGATCCTAAATGGAATTGTACCTCGTACAATTTCATGTGACAAGTAAAATCAATTGGTTCATTGTTGATTGATTGATTGATTGATTGATTGACTTATTGATTGGTTGATGAAGATACAAATGTTGTTCATTAGGTGTTCTAACTCGCTAAGGCCAAGGCAAGGAGGGAGAAAAGTTGCCATAACAGCTACATAGCGTCTGTAACCAGTGGTGAAGGGCAGTGAAGGAGACTGCTGGAGACAATGTTCACACCTCCAGTTGTGCTCCAGATGGAGGCTGGGGCCCAGCTGACAGCGCATCAGCACAGGGGCCTGCGTAAAGTCGAACAACTAATTTTGCTGAAAATGCAGCCCATCCCCCCTCCAACACCTGTCATCACCCAGAACACAGGTTTATAATGCAGAACTGCTGAGAAACACGCCGAAAAGACTATGCAAGTCTCTGCTAAACCCAATAAACATGTAGTGGGTTATGTTCTCTTGGCCTTATCATGCATTGTTCACACCAACACACACAGTTATACAAAAAACAATATAGAGTGCTTACAAAGTAAATCAACTGTACAAACATGCATGTCTGACCAAAAACAGCTCTCTAATATATAATATCTGTGATGGTAATTTTATTAAAAGTGGCAAATTATATATTGTGTGACCAGTGAAGTTCATTTAATATTGTATGTGGCGTTTTTTTTTTGAGGGGTGCAAATGTTTCACCGAAACAAGTTCCTTTCCGAGACTATTTAGCAGAGCCACCGTTGCTGCGTTCGGAGCTTAGCGCCGCCCAAGACGATTGTGATTGGTTTAAAGAAATGCAAAACAACCCAGAGCATTTTTTTGTCCTATCCAGGAGTGTATGTGTGGAGGGGCCTGACCTTCCTCCACAGGGCTGCGGAGATATAGAGCTGGCAATGCTAGACTACATGTAGCCTAACTAAAGGGATCCTGACCAATTTTGAAATTTGGTTTCGTCACACTCACTTTGCCTGATTAATTGCTCTCAAATTGTGACCCAACTGGTGACAAGAATAGAGAACAGTAGTGCACCCTGTGCTGTGCAATATTATTGAGACTGTCTCTCCAGGAGACACGCATCACCTAACACTCGCTCTCTCTCACTCACAGGCTCCCCTCTCTCTCCCTTTTCAGACCCCTCTGTCTGTCTCCGTCATTATCACGTTGGAAAGTTCTCTCTCTCTTTCTCTCCTTTTCTCTCTCCACCACTTACATGTAAGCCTCCCCGTGTTGCAGTAGCAATGCAAGTCAAAAGTAAGTCAAGTGAATATTATTGTAATGCATATAGTCAACACTGTGTAAGGAAGACTGGCAAAAAAGCATTTCATTGCATGGTGTAAGTTGTCTTTACTGTGCATATGATAATAAGCCTCTTGAATCTTGAAAAATGACTGATTTAGGCTTTCAAACTACAAGTAAGTTCTGTATTCACGGGCAAAACCAATCAGATTACACACACACCACACACACACACACACACACACACACACACACACACACACACACACACACACACACACTCTCTCTCTCTCTCTCTCTCTCTCTCTCTCTCTCTCTCTCTCTATGAGGAGTGATTACAGACACGTGTACCTTGTTTCTTCTAAAAGTACAAGTGCATATACGTACATGTGCATGTGCTTGAGATTTGTGTGATGCCATAACCCCAGTGCACATTCATAAATGGTAATGATTCTTCGAATGTCACACACAAACACACATATGCATGTGAGAATAAATGTTTCAGCTGGACTGTTATAGAGCAGAGAGAAAGACTGTAAGGAGCAAATTACACTGCGGTCATTCAATGTTTTCCTCCAGATATAAAAGACTAGCTTGTTGGTAAAGTCTTCATTCATATAATGACATTTACTGTAAATGCATTTTTTTTTGCAATTTATTTGCTATGAATCTGTTAGCATAATGCTATTAGTCTCGCATAACCATCCCTATCTCCTTAGCACCGTGGAATAAGGTCTGGCTACACCACAGATACATTCTGGGATAGGAGAAAAGAAGGTGTGGGTTGTTTGCATTTCTTTAAGCCAATCACAATTACTTTGGCCGCAAAAGAAAACGCCACATACAATCATAAATGAAGTTAACTGTTCACACAATACAGTAACGTGGGCTATTTAAATTAGCTGATACATGGTTAAACCTCATTGTCTCCAGTGTATCTCCGTGTGTACTTCGTCCACAGCAATCCCACCAATCGGCCCCAAAACGTCCCAGTTAGAGAGGAAATGCTGTAAACATATTCTTTGTAAATCTTTACAACCCCCTGAAGGAATCAAACGATCCAATGCATTATTGTACGATCCAATGTTTTCAAAAACATGCCATTTTCAGCGTGTAGCTGAGTAGTTTGTTGTTTCCCGAAGGGAACGTAGTTTGAGAACGGCAACCCACAGAGAGCGGAGGTGATGGGACATGTCATGCAATTATCCCTGAAATGTACCGATGTTGGTCCGAACTAAGTTCTAAAATACTTCATGAATCACTGTTATAGTTAAAAGTTAAGTGTCTTAAAATTAGAACTTATTAAATTAGAACGTATTTTATTATTTACACTTCATCCTAGAAGCATCGGCTATTCAACTTCTTTTATGAATTCCCCCCAAGCAGAAGACTGTGGTCATGTTGGGAAGTTTTGTGTTTGAAGAAAAGTCAGTGTTGGAGACATGTGTGAAGTAGACAATGAGCTCAGTATTGACAGTGAACCTGTGACTTGTTCTATTTTAGTGTCTCTGTGTGATGCATGAACTGAATATTTGAGGCAGACTCCACTAGCCTGGATTCCAGCTCCTATGTCCCAGAAAGCAGCCTGCTGCCTCTGGCTTGGCAGCTGGATAAATAACGGCAACATGGAGACAGACATTCATTTCAATCTTTTCTAATAAAAAATTGTTGATCACAAAAAACAAAAAAAATGGAGACAGACATTATAAGAGCTTCTTCTTCCCACTTGGTACATCTGTATAGCGTACCTTCAATCAGACAATTTTACACATATTGTTAGAAAACATGGAGAAGTCATGGAACATGGTACAGGCATAATTAAAGAAAGATGCAGTAAGCACATTTCAGTTTGTCGACAGTATTCTAGGAGCATACATTGGTGTCCCTATCAGTGTCCTAACATCATGATCTTCATGATCCTGAAGTGGATTTGAGAAAACATAAAGCATATCTTGGTCAATAGGGTCAACCTATCACAACTAGGGATGGGTCTCAAGACCCGGTTCTATAAAGGACCCGGTTCCAAATTTCTCAAAACCCGAAAATGAATAAGGTCCGAGCTTATTGATACTGCTATGGAGACTAGTGGATCATATGACGTTGTGTCTAAAAATAGATACATGCGCGAACTGGAACAATTGTTTACGAGCACAGTGTGTGTGTGTGAAGACCATGGGTAAAGACTAGCCTCCCTACTGCAAATCATTCAAGGCATAGTCGGACTGGCTACGGAGAGCAGCGCTCTGTGGGCCGCTTCTGACAGAGACAGAAGAAATCAGTCACAGACTCACAGTGTTTTCAATAAAAGCAATAATAGTTCTGTTAAGATTAAGAATTTGTCGTCTCGTCTTTCCACCAATTAATAGAAAAGTATTGATAAAGACTCGGATCGTTAAGCAGTCTCGAAAATGGTATCAATATCAATAATAATTAACGACCCCCATCCCTAATCACAAGTCTTCTCTTGACCTGGGTTGACTGTGGATTTAATGCAATCAGGTTTTTTTCATTCAAGTTAGGAGGACTCCAGCAATTTAGTATTATATTTATTGGGGGACTTGCAAGAGAAAAATTAGATGAAAGAATGGTCGGAATCTATGCAGCTGAGGCTGAGATATCCTGACACTGGATCCTGGATTAGGCAACTCAATAGCATATTTCATTATATACCTTCCCTGGCGGGCATATGCCCATGTTATTCAAACTTCATGTCCCCAGTTTGCAATGCAGGGTTTCTGTAGTCTCCACACACAGGCTGAAATGTGATAAGAGAATATTTTTTTTTTTTCAACCTTATGTTTATTGAACAATTTTATACATAAACATGTTACAATATTTCTTTTATGTTTTACATCCAGTTGTCTCTTATTCTCCGGTCCTTCTCTTTATAGTGAGTTGCAGGTTACCTACAACATACTTAAACAAACACTTCTTACTCATATCCTTGTAGAACACATGTTCCCACAACTGTATCACTTTGATCCTTTTACACACACAAAAAAAGCACACACCAAAAGTAAGAGAATCATTTTTATCTGACATAATTCAACTGTTGGTTGGGGTAGTGTTAATCATGCCTGAACTGTTCATGTGTTAAATCGATGGGAGTGCCTCTTTTGAGTTCAAACTACATTTTATTACACATCTAGACAGAAAAAGAAAGAAACAGCATGACTTGGGTCTTTGTTTTTTAAAAAAAAAAAATCTTCTCTTTAAGTTATAACACAAGTAAATGCTGAGATCTGGGAACATGGTGTCATCACGGAAACAAAGAGGTTGGTAATAAAAGCGGTCAGATTGACATCCAGAGTGACAACTCACACAGTATTTAGTGCAGGGAAAGTAACTGCTGCATTGCATAAGGAGGGACATGTATGACACACAAAAGAGTTTGAATGTTACAGTAAGTAAAGTAAGTTAATAGCAGTGTGGTAACCTGTAAAACCTAATCAGTTTAAAAAAAAAAATGGTATTGTTGTAGTTGATTCAAATACCAAAATGATTCTCAGTCTTCTGATCTACATGGAAACTAAAGAGTCAAACTAGATATTCAGGTTTTTTCAAGCAACACAACCCTCACAAAACATAAAACTCTAGCACTGCTGAAATTGTTAAGGCTGCAAAACAAGTGGCTGCTCCTCTCAGATGGAGTTAAAAGGTATCGGCTTCTCCATTTGGAATCCTTTGTTGTTGTGACACAAAGGCCCGGCTTGTTTTTAGCAACCACAGAGACTCTGGAGCAGAGAAAGACAATCCTGCTTAAGCTGCGAGGACAGGGGAGGGTTTAGAAAAGAGACTGGGGACGGGAGGGGTCGCAGATGGGATCTCAGATGGGATCTCAGATGGGATAATTACCATGTGTCCCAAATCCTGCCTGACTCCCTCCTCTAATCCAGACAGGAGGAGAAAACATAGAGGAAAGTCCAATTATGTTCTGAAGTTCTCTTTCTTTTTTACCTTTATTTCTCTCTTTACACTCTCTCCCTATACCTTTCACCGTTCTGCCTCCATTCAAAGTTTAGTCAGTCAGAATCAGCGCTGAGCATCGCAGCTGTATAAATGGTCTAAATGTCGGCGAAGTTTAATTTCCGGGATTGCTCCGTTGCTGCCTGGAATTCTGCCAGATGTCCCTCATTTTCGGATGTCCGTTACCTTCCTCTTTCTTTGTGATGGTGTTCTAACCTCCGGTGGATTTATGAGGACTATAGTTAACTGCTCCTCAGATCTCTGCACCAAAACAAGTTCCTTCCCAAGGCTATGTTAAAGAGGCACCTTGGCTCTGTCTGGTGCTTAGTGCCGCCCATGACGATTGTGATTGGTTTAAAGAAATGCCAATAAACGACAGCACGTTTTTCTCCCATCCAGGAATGCTGCGTGGACTAGCCAGACCTTCCTCCACAGGGCTGCGGAGATATAGACCTGGCAATGCTAGACTACATGTAGCCTAACTAAAGGGATCCTGACCAATTTTGAAATTTGGTTTCGTCACCCTCACTTTGCCTGATTAATTACTCTCAAATTGTGACCAAACTGGTGACAAGAATAGAGAACAATAGTGCAGTTTTTCTCCTATCCAGGTATGTTGTGTGGACTAGCCAGACCTTCCTCCGCTGTGCTGTGGAGGAAGGTCTGGCAATGCGAGACTATATGATTGTTGATGCATTCAGTTACTGTTGGTCGTACTGAAGTCCATTTTAATGGCGGTGCAACCGGTTAGCTTTGGAGAAGTGAAGGAACTAAATAGTCCGTGATTAGGAATCTTTGAATTGAAGGGAACTAAATGATTTGAATCAGCAAAGCGATTTGTGATTTCAATTTGTTCTCAGGTGTTTTTATTATTTCACCTTTATTTTTCCAGGAAAGTCATTGTCTTATTTACAATGGCAGCCTGACAAGTGGCGAAGCCACTTAGGGAAATAGAATGAAAGCCTTCCTGGACAAAAAAGCCAACACCTGACAAAAGGAGTGGTCGTATTTCTCCGATTACTCACTATATTATTGGACCACCTCAACTAAACAGGTTTTTGTGGGGCATGGGCTGGCACACAAGGTTTGAGCAAGCCAAACTCTTTTATAGTTGCTGCATATCCTGTGGCAAGTAAAATATGTGAAACAGCAAGAAGGCAACCGTTTTAAACTGCTGATAATGAGATAAAAGTTGGAGATAATCCAGCATAGAAAGCAATACATACAAGACAGAAGGGCCTTTCTGACCCTCTGAGACACACTTCTAAAATGCACATAAATCTGGTCTGAGGGTTTCAGGTGGTGGTCCACATTGGGATTTTTTTCTGTGATGGATGATGTGCTGCTAACAATAGGCCTGCCTCTTTGTGTATTATTGTGTGTACCTGGGAATCCATGAGAAAGAAACAAACAGAAGCTCTTGAGTGTGGCATCCTGTATCTGCCTGCAAAGGCAGCTCCAAGACTGTGCATTGAGGCCACTGGATACCTCAGTGGGTCACTACGTACAAAATCTGTGTCGAGTGCTTTTAAAAAAATGAGTAACTAAAACCTAACTGAAAGGATGTAGTTCCTAACTCTGAATTGAGGACTCGTGGCAAAAATCTCATACTCTATGAATGTTTCATGAGTCCAAAAAACCACAAGCCGATATGAGAAATATCACGTGATATATAAAATTGATGTTTTAAAATGATGTATTTGATTTACCATTATATAGTCTCGCTTTGCCAGACCTTCCTCCACAGCGCTGTGAAGGATAGCTCTGGCTCTGGCTAGTCCACACAACATTCTGGGATGGAAGAAAAACGTGCTCTGGTTTATTGGCATTTCTTTAAACCAATCACAATCGTCATGGGCGGCGCTAAGCATCGGACAGAGCCAAGGTGCCTCTTCAATATAGCCTTGGGAAGGAACTTGTTATGGTGGAACATGTGTACGTTCAAAAGTTGTTTTAGTCGTGCAACAGAAAACTCAGATAGGACAGATAGTCTAGCTAGCTGTCTGGATTTACCCTGCAGAGATCTGAGGAGCAGAGAGTTTAGAATGCCAAGAACACAAAGAAAGAGGAAGGTAACGGACATCCGGCCAAAAAGAGGGACATCTGGCGGAATTTCCAGAGGCACTGGAGCAATCCCGAAAGTTGAACGTCGTGGATAAAGACTAATCGTTAATTGGTGATCTGAAAACCACATTTTTCACATGTGCAAAGGTACCACATGGGATAAACATGTGAAATGTGTATAATAACCACAGGGTTAAAGTTACAATTTTGAAGATATCCGTTTCATTCTCTCTGGCAGCAACTATAGCGCTAAGCGGTACTTGCAGTGTTTTTGGATCTCACTTCCCACGTCAGCCAGTTGACAGTTGAATACCAAGTCTGTTGAGTTAGCTTCGCCTACCCTCTCTGGCGAACCAACCGCCAGATTATTACTTTTAAGGTTATAGAAAACTCATGACCATGCTTCACATGTTAAAGCCTGATGTTTTGCTGATCCATTCATCCAACCCAACCTCGCCACCTCCCTCTGTGGTTCCATCAAATTTCCTACGACTGCTAGATGGCTTTAACATTTGAATACGTTCTTAAAAAGGACAGTGTAATAAAATATTAAATCAGTAGTTTATCTGTGTTTAAGACAAAATGTAATAAAAAATGCATTTTCTAATCTGATCATTTTACAAGCATGTATTCAGGTATTGAGATCAGTTACCAAAGATTCTCTCTAACTTAAGATGTGTGTGCATTTCAAGCTGCGCCAATGTTTCCCAAATGGTACACACTTCCTGTCTCCTAAATAGGCGTGGCCTCTTGTAAAAGGGTAGTGAACGTCATGTGGATGAATGAAAAGTTATATTTGAATAAGTTATTGATATTTTCTTTTGCTACCATTATATATTTATACAGCTAAAAGACATATTTAGCATTACGAAAATTAGTTTTGTTAGGGCTAGTGGCGAATGTTAGCTGACATTAGCTTATCTGTGTCGGCAGATCTCGCGAGAATTTGGTCCTGAGACAGAAAACGGGTCTGGAACAAAATTAATTTTCTTCTGATGTGTCCGTCTGAAAAATGCCAAGTTAGTGTCAGAATGTGGCTTGTGAAAAGTAGGTTCAATATTTACTTTAATGACTACGGGGCTCCTTTTTTTTCCGTTTACTAATTTAAAATAGCTGCACATGACTGCACTGTGCAGGAGATGAGCTGGAGCTGAGATGTGTTCAGGCCCTGCAGGAAGGTGACATAACTGTCACAGCACACATCGCCTTCAAACACACAGAATGAACGTTTGATGCCAATCTGCTAAATCTCATGTAAACAACTTGATACCAGAGATAAATACAGAATAACCATAATAAATAGAGTGTACATACCCAAAACAAGTGCACACTCACATATTCTAACCACGTAACGTCATTATAATGAAGATGAATTTCATGTCTCCTGAATGGGTGTGGCCTAGTTTGAAAGTGTAGTGAACATCATGTGGATGAATGAAAAGTTATATTTGTATAATGTATTGATATTTTCTTTTGCGAACCATCTGACACATCGGGTTACAAACATACAGACATTCTTGCAAACACACACTCTACACCCTCCAACACAACCAAATGAGTAGACCTGAAAACACACACACACACACACACACACACACACACACACACACACACACACACACACACACACACACACACACACACACACACACACACACACACACACTGTCACACTCCCTCCTTTAGCAGCAGTTTTCCTCTCTAAGTTAGCCTGGTATAGCAGTGATGCTGATTTGATGAGAAGTGACAGCCACTGTGGACTCATTGGACTGGATGCGATCCACTTGGCTCACTGCTGATCAAATCTCCAACAACAGACTATTAACTCCAAGCAAATTGTGCCAAGTAGGTTAAAGGGGGGCTTGTCTCTTTTAATATCAGTGATATCTCCATTTGTTGTCAGGGTGTAAAAAGACTCATCTCGCTCAGCAGGCGCTTGATCGCAAAAGCCCATTTGTCACACACACACACACACACACACACACACTCTCTCTCTCTCTACTTTCTAACTCTCTCTTCCAGTAGAGCAACTTAGCTCATTGTGTCATTCTACATCCCATGTTATGGAACAGCAGATGTGTTCAACCTTTTCCTCCTGAATACGTAACTATAGTTTACCTCATTCGCATTAAAATAGTTCTTTACATTACATCTGTGAAAACTTTTTACACTTTTAAAGAACCCTATACTGCTAATTCTAAGACTGTACCTGACTCAGAATTCTGTCAGCCTAATCAGATTTGGTTGTTGATTACCAATATTTGACTATTGTAACTTTGTTTCATATAGAGTATCAAGCAACACATCATTGAACTGCCAGATTGAAGATAAACGCAGATGTAAGCTATTGAGAACAGCTGCACATATAGCTAGCTTCACTTCTTCCATTTTAACCCGTCACAATTAAAGCCCACGTTATGATTCATTTCGCTAAGAGACAACTCAATAATAGCTTGCACTACGCTAACAACAATTTTGCCAACACTAGATGTTACCAGACTATATCGTATTAAGTTCAGTTCAGTGTAAGTTCACCACTTCTACGTAGAAGGCAGAAGGTAACGTTATTTCGGAGCCTGACTGGGCAAAGTCTTTTCCTATGGGCCTCTGTCTCACTCAGACTCACCCTGGGTCCGGTTTGGCTGCTGCCTGTACCCGTCGCTGACATCTTCGCCGAGCGGACGGGCTGACTTGGCGAAGTGCAATGATTTATCCCGGAGAGCATCATGAAAGCGTGGAGCGCTTACTCTGCAGCTACTTCTAGGGGACCAACATATCCCCAGAAGTAGTTGCACTCTGACTGACAAAAAAAAAAAATGGGGGAAAAAATTGCTGCTGGACTTGAAGAATATTAGTTCACTGAGGGGTCACCAACTGATGATCAAACATTTGACTTTTAGGGGGAAGCCCTAGCCAATTCTACATTTCACAGGGTCTTTCTCTCACAGATCTACTGCTAGGTCATTGAGTGGAATCCCAGGTTTTTCATTCATACTGTCACTTTGGAATGGCTGTTTTATTGTACAAACAACAATTACTCCGTTAGCATTATATTTTTCTACACTGATTCACTCATAAGGACCAATAACATAATTCATTATGAGTTATTCATGCTCTTAAGAGACATGACAGAGCAATATAACCTAAAAAGTATTTCACAACTTTGACCCAATTGAAGTCACACAAACTATAAGTGGAATATTTTTTATAGCTGGAATATAATCAATAAAAAGCAGGAAAAAATTGTCAGTAACAGCTCTCTGTTGGTGATGGCTAGCATTGTGCACCTTTAGTCTTTTATTCACATGTATTTGTTTTAACAGATCATTAGGAAGTCCGACATACCATGATGTATCACAATGAATCCACCAATGAATACAAAAACACTTTACACAGAGGGAGTCTGTTGTATGTACAAGGTCAATGTAGCACTACGCCGAATAAAACAAATCTGGGGTGAGGGCTGACAGAGCTGTTCATCATGGCTTAGTTGGGGCTAAGTGTCCATTCAATTGATGGCTGTGAGCTGATGGATGTTTCTTTAGTGACAGTGAAATCAATGCGGTGCCTATGTTTCTATCTGACACTGAAAACACTGGCGCTCCTGGAAAAGGACTTTACAATCACTGAAAAAATCTGTATAAATGCTTTAGAAAAAAAAACCAAGAAAAAAAAAACAGCGTGTTAAATGAGATGGACAAAATATTTATATCTGCATATCTGAAGGTTTTGCATCCACCCTAATGGATTGTAATAAAAAAGATTCCATTGGAAGAACTCCTTAGCCAGAACGTATAGGTTGATTGCTTATTGTCATCCATATTTACATTTGTTGTTAGGCGACCTCTAGTAGCCGTAGTTATTATGGCGGAAGCAAAGGAAGAAGTCATGTGACATAGTATAAAGTGTGCCAACGTCCATGTAGGGAAGAGGGCGGATGGGTCAAACCAACAGCATTTTTACTCAGGAGACCGGTGTACGTGTCCCGTGTGAAACCAAATGTCAACGCTGACTTTTTTTTAAAGTTAACCACCATAACTACGTTAGTACGTAACCATGTAACTATGTCACTAGTCTATATCCACGATGTTCCACTTCCGGGATTGCTCTGGTGCCGCCGGAAATTCCGCTGGATGTCACTCTTTTTGGCTGAATGTCCGTTACCTTCTGCTTTCTTTATGTTTAAAGAAACTCCGGTGGATTTATGAGGACTATGGTTAACTGCTCCTCAGATCTCTGCAGGGTAAATCCAGACAGCTAGCTAGACTATCTGTCCTATCTGAGTTTTCTGTTGCACGACTAAAACAACTTTTGAACGTACACATGTTCCACCAAAACAAGTTCCTTCCCGAGACAATTTAGCAGAGGCACTGGGGCTCCGTCTGGAGCTTAGCACCAAGACGATTGTGTTTGGTTTAAAGAAATGCCAATAAACCAGAGCACGTTTTTCTCTCATCCCGGAATGTTGTGTGGACTAGCCAGACCTTTCTCCACAGCGCTGTGGAGGACGGTCTGGCAATGCAAGAATACTATGTCACAGACGTGACTACGTCACAGACATACGTCTGTAACAAACATGTAACAAATGAACTAATTTTAACCCAAACCATGATCTTTTCCAAGTAGTTCCGTTTCACAACGTTAACCACCAGTTTAAAACTGCCACCATGTGACTGTTTCACAATGTTATATCCATTTGTTAGTCATTGGCAAACAACCCTAGTCTGTCATTTAGGTATGAGGATGTGTTCTCTAGATGCAATGTCCCAGTTATTCAGGATAATCCAGACTGTCAACAGGTTTCTTTTGGAACTACTTTCTATCAAAGAAACAGGCTCTTATTGTAAAAGACAGATTGCTGTTGAGATTTTCAGTTTCTCTCTGTGCAAGCGTCCCAACCAACCAGTAGGAGAAAACCCTCCGCAGCTTCCCTCCCAATCAACCTGGTCAAATGTTGGTTGAAACACATGATCAAGTGGTACCACTCAAACCAGTGTTCTGCAGGTCTCCGGACCACATTATCTTTTTCTGATTTAGTTTATTTCATTATTTATTTAAATGGATGGATTATCTCTGGTTTTGGGAAGATGAATCAGGGGTCCATTTTTGGTCGGATAGAAATGTTAGGACTCATGAACATACATGATCATACAAGCTTGCCTGTCAGCAGGTAGAACAGCAGGTCGCTTTAGAATCTGCAGAGGCTCTTCTTAGGAGTGAGGTACAAGAATGTGTGTGTGTGTGTGTGTGTGTGTGTGTGTGGGTGTGTGTGTGTGTGCTTGTTTAACTATTTTCGTGGGGTCCAAAAGCCGGGAGTCCAGCATACTTGTGGGGTCCCGACAGCTTTGTGGGGCCAAAATGCTGGACCCCACAAGTTTAAAGGGCTGTTTGAGGGTTAAGACTTGGTTTTAGGATTAGGGATATAATTAGTTTATGGTTAGGGTGAGGGTAAGGGGCTAGGGAATGCATTATGTCAATGATGGGTCCCCACAAAGATAGTGCCACAAACCTGTGTGTGTGTGTGTGTGTGTGTGGGGGGGGGGGGGGGCTTTCACAAAATTAAATGGCTCCCCACTTCCTTGTAGAAAGAAAAATCAATTGTGACATTCTCTAGACAGTGTACACCACATTTAATTAGCACAGAGACACGTGGGAGAAAGCCAAATTATCCAATAACTGAGGAGTAGACGCAGGTTGTTTAGGCCAGGGCGAAGGAGGGCGATGGGGGAGGCAAAAAGGGGGAACAAATGGAAGATAATAAGGAGGCAGCAGGGAGGTAAAGGGGAGGCGAGTGAGAGGTGAAGACGAGGTGAGAGAGGGAAAGTGGAGGCAACGAGGAAGGAAGGGACGGGAGAAGGGGAGGCAAAGGAGAAAGACAGGTGTGGGGGTGGGAATGAGTTCTGTGTGGGAGCACACGCAGCTGCTGTCCATTTATTTCCTAGTTTAGCCTAATTTCTCACTGCAGATGCCAGTAATACCTGACAGCCGCTCTGCAGCTAATTGTGCCATTCACCATGATAGAGTACCACGCCTATGCTCTCACTGAAACAAGCCCCAACCACAACACTAATCTTATTAGGTGAAAGTAAAGCCTATCTTCAAGGCTGAAAGGGTTTTTTTCTTTCACTTTCCAAGGAAGTCACCTTTACAGATGTGGGGGATTATTGTAAAAGAAAGTGTAAAGACGTGAGTTTGTGTAAACAAACTCACCCTCCCCTTTCCTTTTTTTAATTACATTTTTTAAACCTTTTTTTCCTTTTTCCTATAGCCATGCAAAAAGAGCAGTGGACACATAGCTTGACTTGAAAGTCAACATCCGTCCTCGTGATGAATTGCTTATGTCAAGCAAATTTCAATCTACAAATTGATTTTTTATACTGTATGGAAATAAATGCAGGCAGGGAAACACATACAACAATCTAAAGCACTTGTTGGACGATGCAACATTTATTGAATTTCAAAATGAACTAAAACATGCCGGTTTGATCCTTAGAGTAGAATTAACTGTCACTGAATTGGTCCGTTCTACCCTCATCTCCATCTATTCACTCTTTTTAGCCTGCGGCCATGTGCATTACCATGTGCAAACATCTGTCATTTCAGAGCCTGGCATTCCCCAGCTGTCCACCAGTTACCCTCAGTGTGCTTCCTGCTTACACCAGTCACCAGACCAGTCTCCTGCCTGCTTCCCAGTCATTCAATTCAATTTTAATTCCATTACATTTTTATTTATAGTGTCAAATCATAACAGGAGTTATCTCAGGGCACTTTACAGACAGAGTAGGTGTACACCACACTATATCATTTACAATTCCCCCCCAAGAGCAAGCATTTGGTGGGACAGGCTACCACCTGCTGATGCCGTTTGGGACACAGAGACACTGATACAGATATACAGAAATATGATTCATAATAATTTTAGCAGTTGGTACGATGAATAGTGGCAATTATAGTAACAATAAAGATAATAGAACTTTGACTAGAAGTAATAGTAGTAGCAGTGTAGGGCGTAACAGGACGTTGAGCAGGACCACAGCAGCAGCTGCACCCACTATCTAGGTGCCACCCCAATCCAAGGAAATCTGCGCGGCGAGAAAACAAAAGGACTCCGGGGAATAAGCTCCCTGGAGCTAAATTAGTAACAAGCATTACTGGGACATGAATGCACACAGATGGAAAGAGAGAGGTGTTCAGTGTGTCCCCTGCAGTCTAAAACTATAGCAACATAACTAAGAGCTGGTCCAAGGCAAATCTGAACCAGCTCTATAAGGGTTGGTAGATGAATCTGACAACTATGACGAGAAGCAGAGATAATGAGGGGGTGCCATGTGAAGAATCTTCCTCTGGAGAATGCAAACATTGATCCCGCTACCTCTCGCATGCTAAGCGAGCTCTCTACCACTTGAGCTAATTCCCCTATATGAAGAACAACCGTGTAGCTCCGTCTAGATCGTATGTTCCCCAATTTGTGACTAAAAATATATTTTTGCATCTGGCAGGCACAAGAGGATACATTCTGAAAAGTCTTCAGCAGTTTGAGATGTTGGAATATTTGCTCGTATGCTTTCTTTTGAGTAGATTCGGTACGTTATTAAGGCTAATGTTATACCTGCCTAATAAAAGCACATATTTACTAAGTTTATTTAGTTGCATGAGGAGATTTTTTTCTCTTTTCCGATAATTGGTTGATTAATGTAAACTGTGGTATTTTACTTTCAGAGAGTGAATCTGGACTTGCTGAAAGGAAATGTTTTTGTGTACTTCTAATATCTATTACATTATTACATGTCATTTAGCTGACGCTTTTATCCAAAGCGACTTACAATTGCTATATATGTCAGAGGTCACACGCCTCTGGAGCAACTAGGGGTTAAGTGCCTTGCTCAGGGGCACATTGGTTGATGTATTGCAGTGGGAATCGAACTCGGGTCTCCCACACCAAAGGCATGTGTCATATCCACTGCGCCATCACCACCTAATTTACCTTGTGATAAAAATAAAGTTCTTGTCTACTTTGTGCTGAACATACTAAAGTGATAACTTGCAACAGTCCCAAGACCTCCAGCGCATATGTAGTCACATTTAAAAAGGTACATTGTACTAAAATATTGTTTGTACTCAAAGAATTTATCCTCGAAACTTAATTCAAATGCTTTTACATATAGTTGTAAAGTTATGTTACATTTCACTCAAATGCCAATATTTCTCCATATTCCCTGATCTTGGAATTATTAACAATATTGATATTCATTTTTTTAAATTGGGATTAACCCCGAGAAGGGAACAAATTTTTTTTGCAGGAGTGCCCTGAATGACCACTTTAACTAACGTCATTCCCTTTGTTCCCTGCAGAAAACTTCTGATCCTTCTGAAGGAAACACTCGCTCTCCATATCCACCTGCATGTTTCCAGTTATTTCACTGTCACTTTCCTCTGACACTGTATCACTATATCAGTTATCACACTTTTAGGCTTACTTTCTTGTCTCCCTGTTTACTTCTCCCTGTGCGTCGCTCTGTCTCCCTTACTGATGCAGGCCTACTGTCAACTCCACTGGAGACGCTGCTGACAGGCTTTCACGTTCTCTGCCTGGGCAAAGGAACGGATCAAGTGTCTTTCTACCCCTTTTTTTGACCAAGGTATTTCAAGCTATTTTGAGTTTATCTGTGTTTTAAGCCCCCAACGTCTCCTTCCAGGCAGCGCTGCCTGGAAGGCACTAGGATTAGGCAATGGTTATGGTTAGGTTAGGGTTAGGTGCCTTGAAGTCAACGGTCGCAGCACTGCCTTGAAGTCTATTAGGCAATGGTTATGGTAATGGTTAGGGTTAAGGTTGCCTTGAAGTCAACGGTCGCAGCGCTGCCTGGAAGGAGACGTTGGGGGCTTAAAACACCATTGAGCGTATTTCGATGGCCGGTTCAGAGCCGGTGCCTAATCTCGAAACAGTTCTTCGCGATTCGACAGCCAAAGAACTGGCTCTAGAGAGAAACCAACTCTTTAGTTTCATACCAAGCACCGATTACGTCAGGGGCTTGGGGCAGGATTATCGTCAGCACATTGCCATACAGCATTCCGGGATGGGAGAAAAACCTGCTCTGGTTTATTGGCATTTCTTTAAACCAATCACAACAATCATCATGGGCGGTGCTAAATGCCGGACATAGCCACTACTGGAGTTGTAATTTCCAACAGAAAGAAAGTGGAAGGTGACGGACATCCGGCCAAATTTCTGGCGGCACCTGAACAATCCCAGAAGTGGAACATCGTGAATATAGACTAGGATTATCATGACCAACAAGACCAACTAAAAAGTTGTGACCGCCATTTTTAAAAACACAAGAACTTCACTATGGACGCGAAAGGGACGCTCTTGAGGGAGCTTCGAGAACAAAGCCAGTGCTTGAGCTGAGACAGTGGGAGATGGCTGCAGCAGAGTACAACAGAACTGTCAGCAAATCAACAATAAAAGTAAAGAAACTGAAAAAGGAGTACAGGGACCAAAAGAAGGACCTCGGGCGAAACGGCAATGGAAATAGAAAAATAGAAAAAAAAGCTTTTTTGATTCATGAACTGTCTTCTAAAAGACATGACGCGTTTGACGTGAGGAGACTTGAATCCTTTCTCGGGGATGCTAACTGTCTGTGTCTAACCACGCATTTCCCAACATCTAATTTCTTATAAACTGGGGAACATTAGAAATGATTACTTTTTTTGTGGGGTGAAAGTACACTGAATCATTACTCGGCTTTCATGCACTCAATTCACTTTTCCAATACTGTCCAGAAAGATCACAATAGCATCAGATTTAACGCTGTCATATCCAACAGCTTCACCCACCACTGAACTAATTTCCTCCACTGATGAACCGACAAGTTTAATTACATGTCAGTGTCCAGTTGTTGTGTGTCTTTACATTTTTATTAGAATTTAATTACTTTTTGATTTCATTTTTTGTTTCATATTGCTTAATAACTTTTGTTTTCATATTTGCCATACAAAAAGATGTATATAATTAATATAAATCCATTATGTTCATACAACTGTTTATTGTGTTTTATCTCTGAATTGAATTGAATCCAGTCCAGTCCAATTCCTTTACTTCCAAAAGCATCATGGAAAACTCAACTTAATTGAGAGTGAAAGGTGGAAATGGAGCTGTTAAGAACCTTCTGACAGCCTTGTGTTCAAAACACACCAAGAAATCACACAATAAAAGACAACAGGATCGAGATGAAAAAGGAAACATACAGGAAAGTACAGATAAGGCACAAACTAGAAAATTCGCCGGAAGTCTCCTCTCCGTGATCCACATTGAGCTGAACAAATACCAGGAGAAAAGCCTTTATTTCTTTACCCAGCCCAGCTAAGCTGGCTTCACTTGTATACTGTAACTTTGATCCTCTTCAGCACTTCCGCAGCAACCAACAAACTTTTTTAAAACAGACACATTTTCCTAAGAGCAGTATTTCCATGCACAGATGGACCTCCTTCCTTCCTCCACAGCGCTGTGAAAGAGTGTCTGGCTAGTCGTCACAGCATTCCTGGATAGGAGAAAAACGTGCTCTGGTGTATTGCCATTTCTTTAAACCAATCACAATCATCTTGGGCGGTAAGAGCCAGGCGGAGCAATGGTGCCTCTGCAAAATAGCCTCGGGGAGGAACTTGTTTTGGTGGAATGTGTACGTTCAAAAGTAGTTTTAGTCGTGCCAGAGAAAACGCAGATTGGACAGATAGTCTAGCTAACTGTCTGGATTTACCCTGCAGAGATCTGAGGAGCAGTTAACCATAGTCATCATAAATCCACCGCAGTTTAGAACACCAACACAAAGAAAGAGGAAGGTGATGGACATCCAGCTGAAATGAGGGACATCTGGTGGAATTTCTGGCGGCACTGGAGCAATACCAGGAATGTAACGTCAATATAGACTACTTTCACGATAACCTGATGGAACAGATGCACTCCACTTTTAATCACTACAGCTACACCTGCCTATTGTAACAGTGTTACAAAGTGTTTTTTAAAGTGCACAGCAGTACTGAGGCTGAACAGATCCAACCTCTGAGCTCAGCCAGCACCGCTAATGGGTGTGGTTTGGTGTGGTAGATGTTTGTTTTGTTGCACTTCTACATCACTGCAGCAAGGTGAGCAGTTAAACCACTGGAGGACAAGATTTTCAGCTACTTTTAAGTTGTTAATTAGTGACCCTGTAGCTTTTCCTCAAGTGCCACTGTCAAGACAATTTAAGCCCCAGTACTCAAAAGCACTTCCAACATTTACCATATTGTGTCATGTGGTGTAATGAATATTTTAGCTTCTACAAGCTGTAAGATGTAAATGTTGAAACATTTGGTCTAATTTCAATAAAATGCCAGAATCATTGGAGTCTGGATGGAAAAACTTCATTACATCCATCGGGCAGAGACTTTTATCAACAGTGACTCACAATAAGTGCATTCAAACTCAATAGGAATAGGAGCTAAATGACACCAGGAGTTACAAGTGCAGCCCTCCCAAAGAAAAAACTATAAGCGTTTCGAGAGGTCTTGTACAAGTGCTTAGGTTTTGCTTAGTTTTTAAAGACGAAGTTGTTCTTCCTTTGATTGTATTTTCATTTGATATGTCTTTCAGTCCATACCAACCAAATTCCAGCCGCCGCCCCCCTATCTGTAGAACTCACTACCAAACCACATTAAAAATACCAACACATTCTCACTCCCAACTCGTCAACATACTGCCGCTTGGTCATGAATCTTGGCATCACTTTTTTAAAGCTCTGTGTATCATTTGGCATAATTTTCCAACGTGCAGGGTAAAACCACTTGGTTAGGATTGAAAATACCCCCACACTGTCATCATTGAAAAAGGCCTCAAACCCTACCTCTTCAGGCTTGCATTCTACAACCATGAAAATATTTTTATTTCTTGTTGATTTTAATCTTTTTTATTGTCTTTATTAAAAATGATTACTGCTTGTTTGTTCTTTTTATATGTATCCTACAGTATGCAAAGTGTCTTTGAGGAAAAGTGTGTGTGTGTGTGTGTGTGTGTGTGCGTGTGTGTGTGTGTGTGTGTGTGTGTGTGTGCTGTTCTCTCTCACTTTCAGTCTCTCTTTTTTTCAATTCAATTTAAAGAGGCTTTATTGGCATGAAAGTTCCAATAACAATGTTGCAAAACCGAAAGTCTCTCTCTCTCTCTCTCTCTCTCTCTCTCTCTCTCTCTCTCTCTCTCTCTCTCACTCTTACACACACACACACACACACACACACACACACACACACACACACACACTAAGTATCTGTCAAAGCTGCTACACCAGTTGAACAGATCACTCAGCAGTACACCACACCTCTGCAACTCGACCCGCCCATCTTTCTCTCTCTCCCTCTTCTGTCTCTGTCTCTCTCTCTCTCTGTCTCTGTGTCGTGTCATCATGAGCTGAACAGACATCTGAACTCCGGGACTGCACAGAAGAGAGACAGAAGACAAGAAGAAAACTTCACTGAGGTGTGGAAAAGAAGAGCATTTCAACAGGTACTAATGGCAATAACAACAGCACACTGTTGATCAGCTTTACTGTAATGATGAATATTTAATATCATTAAATAATGATTTATATTTCAACAAGTTCTTTTACCTGCATGGTGTGTCAGCCAAACCTGTGTATGTTGTGAAGTCACAGCACTGAGTACAAACCTGCTGCAAAAACTCAAGCTTTTCATTCAAAATCAATTCTTTATAATGGGACACACAGAATGTTTGGCAGCAAAATAATGGAAAAAGAAATGAGTTCAGAATTATTTGTGAAATATTTTCATGATACTTGTAGCCATTGCATCTTTAGGAGTTCCACCCAATCACAATGTTTTGTACAATAACCTCCGGCAATGAGCAAACAGGAATGAAGAACAACTGGATATACTCTTATCTCATTCATCTAAAATGCATGTTTGTGATTTTTGTGTGCAATGTCACAGTGATTCCCTCTATACTTCTTGGACATTATTTTAATCCAGTAAAACCCAGGCCCACACCAACACTGAGTACATCAGATTGTTTTAGTGTCATCAGCCATCTTTCTCATTCTTGGCTGCTAACCACATACAGGGAGCTCCATGTGTTAGCGGGTTGACAAACTTGATTTCTGCTCCACTATCACTGAAAAAAGACTAAATCATCAGAGTGAAAACATCCACTTTATGTATTTCAGCAGGCTGAGGGTAAGTCGTAATTCTTTATATTAGACTATTTAACTAATATTCACCTGACATTACTTGATATTGTGTAGTTACTTAAATAACAAGGGGTGGAACATGCAAGTAACAAAATAAAGCAAGTTTTATATTTAATTTGTTATCAAGATACACTATTTGATCTAACACACATGGACCCCTTGTCCACATACGTCTATGTACTTCTGGTCTAAGGCTGTGTGTCATAGTTTACTGATTCATTTATATTGTAGTCAATTGTGTTCTTCCAAGTTCTGAGGTGAGAAAGTATACAGCAGTGAAGGGACATAAATCTGGCTTTATTCTGTGTGCTGCTGTGATTGGGTGACACTGTGGTCTCTTAGATCAGTGGTTACCAACCTTTTTGGTCCCAGGTACCCCCGCAGCACTGTCAGATGAACTCCTGTAGGCTACCCCTTCATCAATTCCCAATGTATGTTCCAATGTATAACACTATTCATAATATAAAAGTGGCTGTTGTTAACTATTTCATACAATTGAACTGACAATATTAACGTTGGTTTGGTCAGCAATCCTACTACTACAAATCTTCTAGGCTACTACTACTTGGAGTGAAGCTGAATGTTTCAACCATATAGCCATTAGCGTAACTTTAAACCATTACTTTTACCTTATTTTAACCGTTAGCTAACTATTTCAACTTTTAGCTTTTTTTTACGTTTCTTCATTACTTTTAGCTAATCATTCAAAATATTTAGTCATTACTTTTAACTAGTTATTTCTACCATTCATTCATTCATTACTTTTAGCTAAACGTCTGTGCCCACTTGCTAACTAGTTTTCACACACTCTTGCATAACTGCAACATGTTGTGTTCAGGTGTTATAGTTGACTTGATGTTAATATATGGATATATTCTTCCAATCAAATCATAATTTCAATTTTTTCAAATGAGTTGAGCTACTCCACAATCTTTCCACGGTCCCCCTGGCAACTGCAGAAGTACCCCCTGGGGTACACGTACCCCTGGTTGGGAATCACTGTCTTAGATTGTAACTGAACAACCTGGTCTTAGTTTGTCGCCATCAAGGCTGGAATAAGAACAAGTTTGACGCAAGAATGGAGAATGGGTGAAATGCAGAAATTAAAAGTCATTAAGTCATAGAATACAGAATGACCTAAGTATGACCTAATTGAAAGCTACTTAGCATTCCATGCAGACATGTTTATCCAGCAGTTTCCAAAACAATTCACACCCTCGTTCATGAGACTCCTATCAAGTCTCTGTCTCGTGAGCTTAATGAGCTTAGTGTCATGTCAGGGTGTGAATCACCGAAACCTCAATATCAATACCTCCAGCATTCATGTAACGTTTTTAAGGCCAAGGACCCATTAGCTGAAAGAGAGACCAAGTAGGAACCCCTTCCTGCATTTATTGTATACAACTGAGTTGCATATTAATTGGGCCGAATGGATAAAAATAAATGGTCATTATTCATACATCATGTTTTAACGTTAAATATATAATATATATATAATATGTGGAAGGCACAGTGAATCTTTAAGATTTACTGTAAGGCTACCATAGTGGCTAGCTTACCTATAGTAAGCTTATCTTCAATATGTAAATATATATTGTTTTCACAAATAGGCCAATTTATCTTTGCTATGGTGGATTCATATTACTGTATATTTTCAGATATTTTAATTTTTGAAAAAAGAAACGTTCAAACTCTGAGGACCCCCTCGGAGTCACGGACCCCGTGTTGAAGATCTCTGATGTAAAAAGATAAACCCTCCTATCTGAGTAGAGACTGTTTTTTTCAAAACTGCTTGGCAAGTACCTTAAACTGATTACTGCTACACATTCGGACGCAAAATGTTGTTAGATTTGAACTAACAAACTAATAAACCGTATATCGCTACAGCTTTCACCGCTGTTGATGCACGGGGCAGCCATATTGGATGTTGAGGTCGGCTTGCTCGGGGTACTGTGAGGTTCCTGGCTTCCAATGTCAGAAATGCGACTTCCCAAGTCGGAAATCCGCCTTCAGGGGGCGTGTTTCCGACTTAGAACTTGATAATTATGATTTCCGAATACAAATTAAACGCACCATTGGCATTGCACTTCCTTAAAGTCGGGGCATGCAAGAGACAGATTTAGGATAGGACATCCTCGGATCCTACATTTCCCATAAGACAACCAATAACATTTTTCATTAGACCCTCCTTGACCTGGTAAACACCCACAAGGATTTTGATTTTTCTGGAGCCAGAGACCATCATTATGTTTTCACAGGCCAAGCACTACTAACCATGACTGGTAAACTGACCCCATTAAAGTACAGCAGTCCAATTAAGATGATGTGCTCATTCTGATGTTTTGTGTGCGGATATTCTCTCCAATCAGCCAATGATGTTGATCTATTTCCCTCTCTGTGTGTGTCTCTCAGTATGGGCTCTGGTCAGAGCAGCGACAAAGTCTACTGCAACCGCTACCTGAACGGAAAGGGTCCTCCATCACTGGAACAACAAGGTCCTTTACACACATGCACACCAATTCTCTGTGTCTGTCAAACGTTCCATAATTGTCTCCTAATCACTTCTGGATAATGTGACTAAAACTGGACTGCTGTCTGTGCAGCTAAGGAAGGGCTGAATGGGAACCCCAGAGTAGTGACTGGCTGCCAGCCACAGGGCCAGATGACCTGGGTGATCCTCCACAGAGACCTGCCGGGATTCCCTGACGACAACACCATTCAGATCAACTACATATTCCCAGATGGAATACAGACAGTAAGCTTGGCCAAATCCACACTGTAAAACTTTTTTTTTTTTAAATCGAGATGAGTTGTAGTGGATCCACTGATTGGTTGGCTTTCAGTTTGTGAATCACAGCCCAGTTGAGGTTAGGATTATTCAATAGTATACATCTTAGCATGGGCAAAAAAAGTTTTCATGTGCACAAAAACCTTTTTGAATGAGTTGGTTTGCTTATTCAAGGAATACAAAATGTGCAGCGAGGCTTGGCTAAAACCTTTCTTTTTAGTGGCTCTTCTTGTGTATGGGGCCCTCTTTTTCTGTGTGTTTATTATTATGTTTAGAAACCGTATGTATTTGTTCAGTGTATATTATGGTGAAGTATTCAAAAGCATAATTTCAAATGAACATTTTAATCCCTTACAATTGACAAATAGGATTAGTATTGTTACCAGCTCCATTTATGGTGCAAACACTTCCAATGTCATAAACGTAGGTGCATCACATCCCTTGAATTACACAACAACACAGTGGACTGTACCAAGAACAGAACAAAGCAAAATCACAAACAACCCTGAACTGCAGTCTTGAAAAGAGGTGAAAATCACTTCAGCAGGAAGAGAAGCGTAGAGCATCCTTTGATTTGAATGAAAGATTGAACATTGAACTAGCTGAGAGTTTCTATGGGCAGCATTTGTTCATTAGCTTCTTCATAGAAGCTGATGATCTGGTTAGTCTGGTTAGCAGAGCTGGGGGAGGAAACTCTGAAGCAGCGCAGAGTTCACACTGCAGGAAGAGATTTTGGAGGGTTTTTTTTATTTATTTTTATTCAGTCATCATAAATAAAACAATAATTATATACATATCGCAGTGTAAACTGAAACAATCAGCAGTGACTGAAAGAATTAGGCTGAAGTAAAAGCTTTTATATGTCTCTCCTATGTTCTTATCGATTAAATCGACCCACCTCAAAGGAAAAGGAAATAAATGCAAAACAAATAAACAAGAAGGGAGGGGGGGGGGCTTGTATCATGTGGATGCGCCGTTTTGTTGTCATTACTTAAAATTCCTCATGGGGGAGACAGAAACTATGCACTATAGCTTTAAGGTCATTAAAGAAACAAGACCACCCAACTAATAGGCTTACAAATGGGTGGAGAGTCACTTTTTCACTCAAGCCATTAGTACAGCACAGTACAGGTGTGTAAAGTCCAGTTCAGACCAAAGATTTGCGACGAGACGAGTTGAAACTTGCAGCTACTTGCAGGAGGAAGGTCTGGCAATGCCAAACTAGCATTAGCCAAAGCAAATGAATTGTACATGAATAGAATCCTGTGATGAACTGTGCTTTTTACTGTGCCACTGAAACGTAAAACATCTCTTTCTGCAGGAGAAACAGCCCCACCCGGGCCACCCTTACGCAGGGCTGCGGCTCTGTGCTTACCTGCCTGACAACCGTGAGGGCAGGAGGGTTCTCAAGCTGCTGGAGAAGGCCTTCAACCAGCAGCTCCTGTTTACTGTCGCCACCAACAAAGATGGAAAGGACACGGTCACTACAGCTTCCGTCCCCCTAAAAACACAACCAGATGGAGGGAGCAGAGTGTGAGTAAATATGACAACCACAGTCTTCCCCTGTTGGCCAGTGGGAACTGCCCAATATTGTGTAAATACAATTTCATATAAAATCTACAAATTGATATAAGGTTGGAGGGCTGAAGGGGAGAATAAACCTGTGTCCCTTTCTAAATGATATAATCTGCAAAGGATGGTACCTTAGAGTCAATCAGGGTCCCGACATGGGGAGAGCCCTCAAAAAGCCTGGAATTAAAAGTTTGTTTTTTCATCTGCAATTTTGTCTCAGACTGAGCTGAATATTTGGGTCCAGCCCTAACGACGTCTATTCATTCACTGATTCACTCATCTCAATTTAAACATTTTTAAATGCTTGTCACGGCACATATTTATATATGCAATTCTTTTAGATCAATTATTCACAAAGCATTAGATAACATGTTCTAATCGCTCGACAGCCCTACTGTAAACACTTCGTTACCGATTACCCTAATAGCCAATGCACTTGCGTGTGTTTACTTGTTGACTCAGTTATTTGTACAGGTGTGAGGGCCCAGATCTTTGTGCTACACCACTGCTCACAAACATCTAGTAATAGTGAATACATGGTCATACAGTATGAAAAACCCTTAATGTAATCACATCTAAAAGCTCGCAGACAGCAGAAGATACATGTACATTCCAAACATGTGCACTAGAGCATCCATTTGCGTCTCTAGTGCATGACTTTCCATATGCATTAGAGAAGCTTTACTAGAAAAGAATAAGATTTATTCATACAACACAATGACATATAAGGTACAACATGGACGGTGATGGTCCTCAAGTAAACATATCTGTCAAAACCAAAATCGAAAGAAGTTGCTCTCGGGTTCACTGTCATCATTGTGGGAGAGTTTTGTGCAATTCTATCTGGAAAAATGGGTAAAGTTTAAATATCTTATAATAATAATATTAATATAATAATATTGAATTTGGTTTGTATTGCTGCTAATTTCCCCAATACGTTTGGCAAAAATGTGTGGGATAAAAAAAAAAAAAAGTCTGAGAACCATTGCACTAAATAATAAGGTCATTGTCTGTGTAATTTGTGTTTTTCAGTGATGGCTACCCAGATTCTGACTACCTGAAGACTGTGAGAAAGCTACTGAGGGATAAAGGCATTGAATAACACACAACACACAGCGCTGGATGGACAGAATGACCAGAGAACCTGTGCTGTCCATGGTTGTTGTTGTCACTGTGTAACCTTGAGTGTAATCTGTGTATTATTACATTATTGCAGTTCTTCTCCTTGAAATTAATTTATTATAACATGTTTTGTTAATTGTTTAAAGCAAGTATTTTACTGTATCATTACAAAAATGATTTTTTAAATTACGAATATGGAGTCATATTATTGTATTTATAGGGCAATATAATAGTAATGTATGTAGTAAGTAGTAGTCCATTTCTAAGTGAAAAAGTGAATATTACATTCATTTTTAAGTAGTACAGTGAACAATCTAAACTCCACTTATGATGCAGACACATTTTTTACAATCCATTTGTTGTATAAGATTTCATCATACATTATGACAGATGCCAAGCTTCATGGATAGAGTGAAAGTATAATGCTCAATTAAATGATTATTTAAGTAATACTAAAGTTATTATGTTTCTTTAATTAATCAGAATCAGCTTTATTGGCCAGGTTTGCATAAACAAACAAGGAATTTGACTCCTCAAAGTACAACACTCACTTAACATATAAATAATAAAAACAGAAAGGACAGTAAGAAATATAAAAATACTGTTAAGTGTACAGTATAACAATACAATATAATTTACAATTTTACAAAAAATATACAAAAGAGAGGGAAGGAATAGTGCAATATCAGTATCAGTCAATATAATCTGAGATTTTAGGATTTAAAAATGAATACAGTGCAAGGCAGATCAGTGCAATGGTAATATATTAATAACAATATTGTAACTGTAGGATTGAAATAGACATGAGGTAGATGAGCAGAACAGTGGTGGTTGACTTTGTTCAGTGTGAGGGTGGGGGCTATTTCTGAGTGTTCAACAGAGTGACTGCTTGGGGAAAGAAGCTGTCTCTGTATTGGCTGGTTTTGGCGAACAGTGCCCTGTATCGCCTACCAGAGGGAAGGAGGTTGAACAGTTTGTGACCAGGGTGTGAGGGGTCTGCAGAGACTTTTGCTGCCTTTTTCCTGACCCTGGACCGGTACAGGTCCTGGATGGAGGGAAGGTCAGCTCCATTGATCCTCTCTGCAGCCCTAATTTTAGGTCCTGTGAGATGGTTGATCCCAGGAACCTAAAGGAATCCACAGTGGACACTGTGTCGTTCTGGATGGTGAGAGGGGGCGGGGGGTGTGTGGGGGGGGGGGGGACTTCTCCTAAAGTCATCCACTCCACTGTCATCTCCACAATCTTCTTGGGGTTTAACTTCAGGTGGTTCTGACTGCATCATTGGACCAGCTGTTCCACCTCCTGTCTGTAAGCAGACTCATCACCATCCTGGATCAAACCAATGACAGTGGTGTCATCTGCAAACTTCAGGAGTTTTACAGATGGGTTCTTTGAGGTGCAGTCATTGGTGTAGAGGGAGAAGAGCAGCGGGGAGAGGACACACCCCTGTGGGGCGCCAGTGCTGATGACCCGGATTTTGGATGAGATGCTCCCCAGTCTGACATGCTGCTGCCTGTCAATCAGAAGCTGATGATCCACTGACAGGTGGTGGCAGGCACTGAGAACTGGGTGAGCTTCTGATGTAGGATGTCAGGGATGATGGTGTTGAACGCCGAGCTGAAGTCCACAAACAGGATCCTGGCGTACGTCCCTGGGGAGTCGAGGTGGTGCAGGATGTATTGCAGTCCCATATTGACAGTATCATCCGCCGACCTGTTTGCCCTGTAGGCAAACTGCAGGGAGTCCAGCAGGGGTCCTGTTATGTCTTTCAGGTGGCTCAACACCAGTCTTTCATAGCACTTCATGACCACAGATGTCAGGGCGACAGGCCTGTAGTCATTTAATCCTGTGATGGAGGGTTTTTTGGGGACTGGGATGATGGTGGAGCATTTGAAGCAGGATGGCACTTCACACAGCTCCAGGGACCGGTTAAAGATCTGTGTGAAGATTGGAGCAAACTGTTCAGCATAGACTGGCAGACAAAAGGGAAACACACCATCAGGTCCTGGAGCATTCTTGATCTTCTGCTTCTGAAATAGCCGGCACACATCCTTCTCGCAGATTGTTAGCGCAGGTGGGGGGAGGGGGTTGGGTCTTGAGGGAAAACCTTTTGTGCGTGATGGGTGTGAAAAACGGTGCTTTTTAAAACCTGCAATAAAAGTCGTTCAGGTCGTCAGCCAGTCTGGGATTTTCTGCAGGGTGGGGGGATGGTCTCTTGTAATCCGTGATCTGCTACAGGCCTTTCCAAACTGATGCAGGGTCGTTGGCTGAGAGACTATTTTTTAGTTTCTCACTGTAACTTCTTTTGGCTACCCTGATCTCCTTTGTCAGCTTGTTTCTGGCCTGCTTATATATGTCCCGGTCTCCCCTAATGTAGGCCTCCTCTTTGGCTTGACAGGCAGCTTCCTAAGATTAGGAGTGAACCAAGGTTTGTTGTTGTTGTATGTGCAGATGGTCTCTGTTTACTTAAAGCGCTAAAGGGACGGCAATAGTCCCGACCAAGCGCGTTTACTTAAAGCGCTAAAGGGACGGCAATAGTCCCGACCAAGCGCGTTCACTTAAAGCGCTAAAGGAGACTTTTAGCATCAATAAGAACGACAAAGGCACCTGACCAAGCGTCCATATTTTACGAAATGGGTGTGAGAACCTGTTACTGCTACGCAGGCTTGTGGTGGTATGTAAACACCAACCATAACAAACGAGGAGAACTCCTGCGGAGAATAGAAGGGCTTACAGTTCATGAAGAGAGTCTCCAAGTGAGGGCTGCACGTCTTTTTCAGCACGGTAGCATCTGTACACCAACCTTTGTTTAAGTAGAAGCAGATTCTTCCACCTTTCATTTTCCCCGAAAACTCTGTGCGGTCCAGCTGGATGAGTTGGAAACCAGGCAGCTGAAGTGCGCTGTCCGGGATGCGTTCACAGAACCAGGTTTCCGTGAAACACAGGGCGGCAGATCTGTAAAAGTCTGAGTTGATTTGGTTGAGAAGCAGCAGCTCATCCATCTTGTTTGCCAGGGACCGGACGTTTGCCAGGTGAATGGCTGGAAGCGAGGTGCGTAGTACCCACTTCGTTAATTTCACCAGCGTTCCTGCTCGTTTCCCCTGTCTGCGTCTCCAGCAGATTCCACGGAGAACTGCAACCAAGATTTCAGAAAAACTTGCTGGGTTGTGAAAACCGGAGAAAAAGTTCCTGTAGAGGTTTGCCTGATGTTTAAGACTTCCTCTCTGGTAAAAGTTAGTAGTGAAAGACCTCAGGAAACGTAATAAATGCACAAAAACAAACAAAGTACTAGAGAGCGAAGTACCGAGGCCGCCATCTTGAATCACAATTGTTATGTCTTTTTCCAATTTTTTGTTTAATAGATCAAAATCAGAAAACGGTAACTTCAGTCTTATTAGTGTTTAGGTGCCATCCAGTCTTAGCAGGCAGTGCAGGGAATCCAAATGTTTAAAATGTTCAGGACTAAACGAGACCGACAACTGGATGTTATCGGTGTTACAATGGTGGGTGATGAATAACCTGGCCAAGACTAGAAAATACATTAAGGGTTAATGCCTGATGAGGGGTCTATTATCAGGAATTAATGGACGACAGCGAGGCCAGAACCATCCGAAGTGCTGCCGAGTCCAAGTCCAAAAGGTTCTTATGCAATGCAAATGTTGTTCACTGCTCCAGTAAATAGGACGGACCTTAGATCCGACTTGCCACGCTTGACAAAAGGAGATGTTTCTTGTCAGCTCAGATAATAGAACCCTTTGGCTCTAACATCTACGAGCCAGAAAGTTGTGCTAGCACTGCTAAGTCATTAACATTGTGTGCATTTGACAATCAGTAAATATAATCTGACAGTATGTTTAACAACAAGACAAGCTAGATACCAGCCATGTCATTGTCTCCAAATCAACATCAAGACTTTCAGTCACAAATGATCCGCCATGTCGGCCGCAGCCTGAAGTGGCGAGCTGAACAGTGAAAGGAATGAGAGATGATCGTGACACAAAGCCAGTTCAGAAGAGCAGTATAAACTTTCTTCCTGCAACTTGTGTGTTAGCGCCATCCTGTGGTGTGGACGAGGCACTGAAGGACTACACTTGGTTTACAACGGTAACATCAGTTTCAGAACTCCTTAGTAGGTGTCCTATATCACTTTTTAATGGACACCTTGCAGTCAATTAGAATTGAGTATTCACCCAGACCATGGTATAAAAGATGAACAAAATAGGGCCAAGGATTGAGCCTTGTGGGACCCCATACGACCTGAGGACTGGGGAAGAACTGAACTCTGTTTGATAGGAAGATAAAAACGAATTTAAAGTAGTTCCACCTAGGCAAACCCAGTCCCTGACCCAGTTTTACTGTTTGGTAAAATGATATGATCAACTGTATCAAAGGTTGCATTCAAGTCTGATACAATGAGAATAATGAGATTACTATAATCCACACTCTGGTAACAAAGGATAACAAAGATGACAGTTTCCATACTGTGGTTCTTTCAAAATTCAGATTGAAAATGGTCACGATTAAACCACCCCCTTTACCTGTGCTGTCCTCCTGGCAAAAATATCAGACATGATCAAGGGGATTTCTCAAATGTAATTTACTAACTTGTCCAACTACATACATGTAGGCATATGAGCAGTGAGCACTATATTCAAATGTCTCAATTCAAAATGTCGAATTCAAAACACACAGCATTCAATTCAAAATGTCAAAATCAATACACATCAGTACATCAGCCCAGCAGACAAGCCAAAAAAAACTAACAAAAAACAAATCATTTTCATTATGCAAAGAGAAACCAACACTTGCTTTCCCCCTGCCAAAAATATCAGACATAATAAAGGGGATTTCTCAAATGTAATTTACTAACTTATCCACCTACATACATGTAGGCATATGAGCAGTGAGCACTATATTCAAATGTCTCAATTCAAAATGTCTATCAAAAAGCCAAAATCAATACTATATATATTGCAGCATTGTGAGTCAGTCAAATCTGTATTTTTACAACTTTATTTCACGGGCCCTGAAAGCAACTCCTCTGATTGTTCAAAAACTTTATTATTATCATGGGAAAGCTAAAACTGCTTTAGCATCACAGCTAACGACAATAAAAAGGGGGGGGGGGAGGGGGGGGTTGTGTGAAAAATGTTTTTATTTGCTTGCCAATTACATTGACTCAAGAAAGCCAACCACTTATCATTTTTTTATAACAGTTAACATTTTACATTCATCATTATGATAACATTTTTGGGAGGGTTAAACAGGCCACTTTTGATTATTGTTAAACCCCCCCCATCCCCCAAATGATACATTTGCGCTTACCTGTGGACAAATATTGATTTATTTATAATTTATTATTATTATTATTATTATTGTTGTGAAATTAGTGTTCATAAACGAGTAATGTATGGTCTTTCAACAATTTCAAGTGAATAATATAACAATTTACGGAAAATATTGTTAAAGCTTGTGTCATGTGGTGCCCCCCCACTGGTTGTGAATGGTTGGTGCCCCTGGGCACTGGCCCAAGTGCCCTTATGGATAATCCGGGCCTGACCAGCTGGCTCGGGCCCATTGCATGTTTATCCCATGTGCTTCCTCCCACAGTCAAATTTCATTTATTTGATCATAACATTTCAAAGTCTTTTTAATCTGAACATTGGTCTTCCCCACAATCCCATCGCTGTGCAGTTAAGACACATTAGGGAATAAAAGAAGTTCCAGTGCACAACTGTTCCACTATAGAAGGTGGTGTGAAGATGCCGTTTATTGGTCTTATTTTTCTCTTCTACCTTTATGCCCTATAAGCCTTGCCGCTCCCTTTTTAGTCCATATTGCCAAGTGTGAACTTTCCCAGTTTAATGCAGGCCTGATGTTCTCTTCAAACTGAATTACAGCCAGGTCCTTGCACTCACAATAAAGTATAATCTCATTTGGGAGGCCTCTGTCATCCAGGAGCCTCTTAAACCACTTTCTCCTGGACACACACACACACACACACACACACACACACACACACACACACACACACACTCATCTGTCCAACACTGGCAGGTCACACAGTCTGTCAAATATGTCAAAACACACACACACACACACACACACACACACACCCACAAACCCACACATCAGGTACACACAAGGATGTAGTATTGTTTGTAGCTCCAGGGGCAGCAGTCGCAGTCTGAACTGAGGGAAAAGGAGGCTCACATTTTTTTATTTGCTATGTCAAAATTGTTCAGTTGGGCAAAATGTATAATCCTTTCCTTTACATATTCCTTTCAAGTCTGCTTTAAAAAATAAATAGATGGGATTGTAGACCCACTAACACCATATATATATATATATATATATATATATATATATATATATATATATATATATATATATATATATATATATAATCTATAATTTAAAACAGGAGTATTTCCTGGCAAGATGAAAGTAGTTAAGTCATCCAATTGTATAAATCTGGTGACACACATATTTTCAATAACTATAGACCGATATCCTTGCTTTCTCAGTTCTCAAAAATACTTGAAAAACTATTTGTGACAAGGCTAGATAATGTCATTGATATAAACAATTTACTAATGGACAGTCAGTATGGATTCAGATCTGATAGATCAATGTCAATGGCACTAATTGAGTTAGTAGAAAGATTAACAAATCATATTGAAAACAAAAACTATGCAGTGGGGATTTTCATTGATCTAAAAAAAAGCTCTTGATACTGTTGATCATGAAATCCTGTAAAAAAAAAAAAAAAAGGAAAGGTATGGCATCAGAGGTGTGGCTTATAACTGGATAAAAAAAAAACTATACTGAAAACAGGAGTTTGTTCAAATGGGTAATTTGTCAGTCAATAGTCAGTGAGCCTTAGTATTTCCTGTGGTGTTCCACAGGGGTCAGTTTTAGGCCCGAAACTGTTTATCCTTGACATTTGCAAAGTATCAAATGTACTAAAATGTACTGTTTTTGCAGATGACACAAATATTTTTTGTTGCGGGGATGACTTGCAGCACATGCTTTGGTTTGATTAAAATAAGTTATCTTTAAACTTGAACAAAACTAAATTCATGATATTTGGAAATTGTACTATAAATACAGATGTTAAAATTGTAAATTGATAACGAAATAATTGAAAGAGTTATCAAAGTAAATTTCTGGGTGTTGTACTTGACCACAAACTGTGCTGGAAGCCCCACATTAAATATCTGTGCATGAAGATGGCCAGGAGTATTGGTATATTGAGCAAAACAAGATACATATTGAATCAAAATACACTGCACACTTAGTTTACCATATATGTTATATTGTGTGGAAGTTTGGGGAAATACCTGCAAAAGCAACTTACAAAACATTTGCACATTGCAAAAAAGAGCAATCAGGATAATAAATCACACTGGGTATTATGAGCACACTAATCATCTGTTTTTGAATTCACATTTGCTGAAATGTATGGACATTGTTACATTCAAAACTGCACAATTTATGTTTAAAGTTAAAAAGAAAATAATTTACCATGTAACACGCGCAATATTTAATGAAAGAGACGGGGGATAAGAGGACAATGTATGTTTAAACAATCTCTTGTGCAAACTGCTGTTAAAAGCATGTGTGTTTGAGTTTGTGGGGAGACCTTATGGAATGGACTGAACAATGACATCAGAGCCATAATATTATTCAGTTCAAAAATAGATTAAAGAAATCAATACTTGACCAATACAAAAAAGAATAGACCGAAACATAGGGATGGAACTGTAATGTAAAGGTATTGTTGTATATTGTTGTATTGTTGAAAGTTATTGTAAGACCTGAAAGATTATAAGCTGTATTTGCATATATATTTGTTTTGTAATAATAAGATATTGTGAAGTATTGGCAGGACCTAATAAGCTATTTGCTTCCGCCTGCTCCTTCTCGAACTTATCCTTTTTTATTATTTTGTTTTTGGTCTTTGGTAAATTCTGATTGTTTGTGTTTTAATTTTGTGGTTTTAATTTTTTTTTTTTTTGCAACATTGTTTATTGTTCAAGATAAATAATAAAAATGAAATTAATGAAAATAAATAGATAACAAGTGGGATGTAAGCCTAAATGGGCTGTTGTGAAGTTCAACCGAAGTAACACTACATAGATATTTTATGTATTGGCGTTCTCCTTCCTCCTCTGTCATTACTGTCCTTTTGTTAGTGGTGATAAATGGTCCACAGCAGTGTGTCATTAAGCTCTTTAATTTGGCCCACAATTAGAGCCCATCCCTTTTGGAAGACAAAGCAGATTGTGTGTGGGGTAATTACAAGACTTGAGGATGGTGGATGTCTAAGATGGATGTAATCTAGAGATCCATCTTTTGTTCCCAAAGAAAGCTAACACACAACTTATCTATCAATTTATAATAGATAGATAGATAGATAGATAGATAGATAGATAGATAGATCTTTACTGACATCTGTCAACAATTCAAAGACAACAAAAACCCAACAAATAATGGTGAAACCAAGGCCACTCTGCTTTTTTGATATCTAAAAATCTTTGGAATAAGATCCCAAGCAAAGGGATTCCCAAAGGGCTAGTCTTTCAAAAGAGTCCCCATAATGCTTCCTTTACATTCATTTTCTCACTCTTTATGCCACAATAAGCAGCCCTTTCCAGCCCTGCCCTCTCACTCGTCACAATGCTATCAGAGCCCAGGCCAAAGCCAGCCAGACGCTCGCCTTCCCCTGTGCTCTCACTTTATCCCTTCACAAAGACTCAACAATGACCTATGTAGACATATTGTACAGTGAGGTTAGTCCCAGCCATGCTAAGTAAAAATGTTTTTCTGTGTGTGTGTGTGTGTGTGTGTGTGTGTGTGTGTGTGTGTGTGTGTGTGTGTGTGTGTGTGTGTGTGTGTGTAGGGACAGAGCAGACTTCCAGTACTCTACCAGATGTTCTGTTATATGATATAATCTTCACCCATCTTTCCTTTTCTGCTCAGGAATTCGCTGAAGATGGAGAAGTGTGATAGCCTATACATGTGAGAATGTCCTAATGTCTGCCCTCTCCGTCGCCTTGCTCGCTATTCAGAGAGCAGAGAAGGGGTTTTAGGATGCCCATTCCCTGTGGACACAACCATTCATCCTGGGTAAGGGAGATGACAAATCATGAATCTGAATGTGGTTAAGAGTGAATGGCAGTTGGAGAGTTTATGATAAACAAAGATCTTTTTGGATGTGGTCAAGCCTGCTTACTTGCAAATGCATAAAAATAAGAGGCTGTTTGCATTCAACAGTGTTGTAAAGTCAGTACTGTCAAATTTAAATATACTAAACATAGAAAATACTGCAATAAGCTGGTAATAGACCCTCCAGGTTTATTTTAGTTTTTTTGTTGTGTGAATGCAATGGAATCCCTAAAATAGGTCAAAAACAAGGATAATTGCCAAATACATGCTTAAGAACCACCAACATGAAACAGGCAAATGAAAACAGATAAAACATGGAAACCAAGAGAGTAAGTAAAAGTTGGACAAAGTAACCTAGCAGATAAGTAGACAAACATACGGTATATCACCATGCCACAACCTGAAAGAACACAACAGTAAAACATACAGATGTCCAAATTGAATTAGGTCCAACATGTATCCTGCCATTCTGATAATTAGGCCAAATGTAAGTACTGTATATTAGTGAAGTACATTCTGAAAAGAAGTGTTTAAAAGTGATCCGTGTGGAATGATTCAACAAGGCAGTATACTACCAAACCATGGACAGGTTTGTTCTGAATTTGAAATGAAAAACTAAAATGCTGTGGAGCTAACAGTGGAGATGGTTGTGGATTTCAAGCCTACCAGCTCTGGTTCTGCAGAGTGGTAGGTGTACATCCAATGATACATTATTCTCCGTAAGGCTCTAAGGTCCAAAGCAGAGCACTAAAGTAGAAAAGGACTTAAAGGTGCAGTAGGTAAGCCTTGTAAAACTAACTTTCTGTCATCTGGCTCCTCTGGCACCACCTACAGCCTGTAGTGTGATTTGCAAAAATCCACAGCTCCCTGTTCAGATGCACCAATCAGGGCCAGGGGGGGATATCTAACTGCATGTCAATCACTTCTCATGCACACGCATTCATTCTCCCTTGTGGGGGGAGGGGCTTAGGAGACCGTTTTGGGCTTTAGCAGAAAGGGGTGAGGGACTGAGAAGTTGACAATGTTCACATTTTTTGGCTAAGTCCTGGATCTTCACAATCCTACATACAGCACTTTTAAGGACCCCTAGAGAGACTGACTTTCCTAAGCTGTCTGATGTGGAAAGGCCAAGATGTCTGTTGTGTGGACCATGTCAGATTCTTGGACCCAAGGTACCTGAAAGTGCTAACCCTCTCCTCGGCCCCTTTCACACATGCAATGTAACCCTGAACCCAGAGTTTATTTGAGGAAACAGCTCTCAAGTTTTCCATTGATTTGAAAGGGTGCGTAGCGCCTCTGCTGCTTCCTCCCAAAATCCAGTTGGAGCTGTTCTTGACCACACAGTTTTGTGTGTCAGGAAGTATAGCACAGGGCTGGATATGCAACTTGGGGGAACCTGTTTTGACATTATATTAAAGTCAATTTAATGAGAATAGTTTAGAAAATAATACATGGAATGAAGTTAAATGAATAGATTGACAGATGTACGTAAGCATTTGATTATTTGTTCTGGAAGGCTAAACTTGTGTTCCAAATGTCTGACAGCCTGCCACTCCACAATATTTTTAAGCTTGGGGGTTATGGTTCCTTGCTGTAGAGCTTTGAGCTGTGATCTGCATTGCTACTGACTTTGTATCCACCTGAGGGTTGGTTTTCCACCTTGGCCTTGAACTTGCGCCTCAGGGTCTGCGTGTGATGTCTGGATCTAGGTATAGATGGATGGGTGGTCATGTTCTGCCACTAAACAGCACTCCTCCGCCCTCCCATTCAGTGATTAATGGTCTTTTAGTTGACAAATCACCCCTGAGGCTCAGAGATGGGGAGAAGCCAGGCAGACAATAGCTGCTAGACAATCAATGCTACAAGGTTTCTCTTTCACCTCTTTGGGTAAGCGCGTTGTTTTATCAGCACCTAGTTGTTCTACTTTCATTCATTTTCATTTTAAATATCTGTCTATCTCTACTGTACCTGTCAGTGAGCAGACTCTACCCTACACTTTCAAATGTAGGGAAATGTAGGTCTAAAATGAACATAAAAATGCTTTACATGCAGTTAATATAAAGTAGTTACTTCATTGTGACAGAACACCACAGACACCGGAGAAGATCAGTGTATCGAGAACAAATCATGTTTTTAAGTCAAACATACTTAAGATTACAATATAACAAATCTTCAAAAAAGTGACAGCACTGAACGCCATTGTGTTCTTCAATGTCTGGCTTATTTTTTCATTGCAGCTCCGTCGTTGTTTCAATGAGCACAAAGCCAATGACAGTCTAACAATAGACCCTGTTGAACAAGTTTGACAGCATTCACTGTTGTAACTGAGATTGTAACATGCAATACTGTGGTATTGATATAACTACAACTTTGATTACATACTTTAATTTTGCCAATGCTGTTATTTGTATAAAATGTATTCAGTTGTGGAGTAAAGACCTTTTCCACAATGGATGACAGTGATATTCTGTTTGTTTAATCACTTTGCTGCATGTTTACACTGGAGTTATTTAAATCAAAAAATCGATGTAATAGCTAGCTCATTACATCAATTTTAAGTATTCATGATGTGTCATGTAGTGATGGCCAAATAAATCTTCATCAACCATTTTTATTTTCTGATCCTACTAGATTTAGAGAGAGCCAGACCAAGAGCACCATCCAGTGGGATCAACAAATACAACTAATGATTCATGAAGCTTCGTTTGGACATCACTGGTTATGGCCAAATGAAGCCTCATCAAGCTTCACGAACCATTAGTTGTATTTGTTGACCCCACTACAATACTCAGTAAATACAGAAAATGTCTTTCATCGTTAAATGTATTACCATTTTGTTTATGGGAAACAGTAAAAATAAAGTGATATAAAACTGGCGTCAAGTAGGGCTGGGTGATATGGACAAAATCAGATATCACGGCATTCTTGACCAAATACATCGCTATCGATATTGCGACGATATTGTAGAGTTGACAATTGTTGCTTTCACAAAATATCATCAATAATGTGGAAAACAGTTTTAAGTTAAATTATAGAGAAAAAATAAGTAATTTGTTTCCAGCTATATACTGACTATGTTTACATGCATGCACAGAAATAGTATGATTGAATTATTGCCCAGCCCTTTGTGTTGAGTTAAATCTTTAAATGAAATGACTTGGGAAGGCGTCTTTAAAACCATAAGAGAATGCTTTAATTATTGTTAATAAAAGCTAGATTCCAAGACCATTAGACAGCAACAAAGAATCATGGACGATATTTTGGACACAGCAAAACATTTAAAAATATTTATCTGACCTTCTGACTGCTGCATGTTTGTTTTTTTGTTTTTTTTATGAAATTCCCTTTAATGTCCAAGTTACTTAAGGTTGACTACAAAGGCAAAAAAAGAAAAAGTTCGTAAGGTACACAATGTAAATTCTGTTATAAGGCGAATTTTGGGCAGAAACCAGGACAACAAAAGCCATATGCAACACACACACACACACACACACACACACACACACACACACACACACACACACACACAAAGCATAAAGGTCAAATCCTGGAGAAGATTGGTTCCTCCATATTGAATAATAAATGTGATCATCCTCTCTGTGAGGGCGTTTTTCAGGTTAAACAAACAGGGTGAGCTGATTAGTCTGAGACTAACAATACCAATGACCAGCATGATGTCATTCCGGACACAAAATGGGGTCTGGGAAGTGTCATATCACAAGGGGGTTGCAGGTAATGGAGCCCACAGAGGCTCTAGGTTATATTCATACAAATTGCATAATCATGCCATATATTTTTTTGTATGATATGCTAATGAGGAGTGATGTCCAAATGAAGCTTCATGAACCATAAATTGTATGTGTTGAGCCCACTAGATGTACTGATAAGTGGTCACATAGCGGTAAAGAAATTGATATAAAAAACACATTTCAAAGATCACAACAGAAAAAAGGGGCAAAAGCACAGTGACAACTTTGTTCGGCTCATTATCTGTAACCAGTGTCGCATGAAGGCAGTAATATTATGATGTATACTGGAAATAGCAAGCTAGCTTACTAACATTAACATTAGCCAGCGGCCGCAGCAGGCAGCAGGCTGCGCCGCTGTTTGTTCCCTCCACTTCTTTGCCGAGACACAGAGTTGACAGCCCAGGAGATGGACAATCTGTTTAGCCATCTCCTGGTGGACCCCTGAATCCCTATTACTTTTAGGTGCACAAGTGGGCTGGATCTGGCCGGACCCTCAGGTTACAGCATCAGGCAGTCTGCAGGAACTAGTCTGGCTAGCCGACAGGTGACTTAGGCCGGTCTCTGGCCTGAATTTCTCCATAATGGTGTCCCAAGGAACGCGTTTGTTTTATATGTTTTCTTGCCCCAGTGGGTCAGATCCTGCGTGTGTTTGAGTGCTAAATGTTGTCAATGAGTCGGGTCAGAGATGGAGATTTTTTAGAAGAAGACATTTTTTCACTCTGTTGTTAATTTTTTACACATTATTACTTGCTTTTGAGATATTCGCAAACTATGCTTGGAGTCACCCTCCCAAAACAATAAAGTACTCACAGGAATTTCTTTTAAATCTACAATGGGATCGCCAGTCCCTTGATCATACACATTCCTCATGGGTCTCAAACATAAATCTGGAGATATTTAGTGATCATGTCATCACAAGGAATGACTTAAAGAAAGGGACTCATCAGGAAAAGGGGGATAAAAGGCAGAAGCAACTACAAAATAATTGCATTCCCCTGCCTTCTATAATCCTAAAGCAACGTCCAATCCTTGGGAATAAAATGGACGAATAACAGAGGAACATCTATTTTACAGCATTCGCAGAGACACGACTCAATGACTCAGACGCGTCTTTGGAATTAAATGGCAAACACGAATGTTGTAAAGACTTTCCCTAAAGCTCTTGCTGTTGATATTAGAAGTGTAGAAAAAAATGTCCAAATCCTGTTATAACCACCATTAAAGGTGCTGGTATCAAGTTGGCAGATAGCTTTAAATACTTGGGCATTGTTTCTTGATGTTTCCATGATGAAAAAGGTCCAACAAAGCCTCAAATACACATTTCAAAATATATTCAAACATTTAAATTTTTCAACATATTGCCCACCTTGCATCCATCCTAAGTGAACATGAATCCCAAGCTGCTTTTTAAAATGTTCATATTATGCTTTTTGGCTTTTTCCCTTTCCTTTATTGTGTTATAAATCTTTTTGTGCACGTTATAGGTTTACAAAGTGAAAAAGCCCAAAGTCCACCCCAAAGGGACTTACCATCTCCAACAGAAAACACTGTTCACAAACTGCTGCAGACAGCTCTATTGTAGTCCAGCCTTTACTTCCTTGACGAATGTGCGTCACTTTGTAACACACGTTATAATGCTTGCCTAGCTGCTAGCGTGGCACGCCCTCATACTCTGCTTCTGACTGGCTAGTAGTCCTTACCTAGTTACTGAGCATGTGCGACTCCCAACAAAGATGGAACAGAAGTGTGATGCCTCACTCTGTAGCTAAAACAGAGAGCTCAACACACAGGGTGAAAAGAGGAGCTGCAGCAATGTGCAGTACAACAAATATATGGTGTTTTTTTTTTAAATTTAAACCACATAAACCTATTCTGATATAACCTCTAAATGCAATTATGAACCTGAAAATGAGTATAATATGAGCACTTTAACTAAAGACTAATGTGCATCATGATCTTGAATACAGAGTCACTTGGTGAAGTAAAATGTTTTTTTCTTTTAACCCCATCTACTTTTCCACGTCTTACACACGAAGGAACAAGAGACCAGGACATTCTACGCAATATCTATGACTCTGCCAGGGATGCATTAGCTTCCTGAATAAATGTCACTGGGCTGGGATTTGATGAGCCAGGGTGAGTGATTGCAAGTAGAGGAAAGGGGAGGAGACATAATGGATGACGTGGCACTCAAGCTCAATTTCCTCCACTTACTTGGATAGTAAGTATTCAGCCTCACCGCTAATGGCTGATAGATATTTTCCTTTTCTCCTCTGCCTAGTGAAGAGGCAGTGAAAAAGAAAGATGAGGCTAGAATAAAGAAGGAAACATTTGGAGGATGTATTCTGTAGCAGTTGGTCTGTCTTTGTAATGATAGAGGTTGCACGTCAGAAAACCACAGTTTTCTTGTGGCTTACTCACTCTTATCTTTCCGTTCTCTCTTTTTTGTGTATTGTGTCTCTTTTGCCACCCATTCACTACTCTTTTTCTTCTCCTTTCTTCCATAGCTTCTCTCTATCAGCACATTCAGGTCTCTGGGCTCCAGTAAATGTCACACTGCATCATTCACCCTGACCGGCGGCCAATTCCGAAGCCAGACGACTCAGATATGGCTTGTATGAGGCAATCCATCCTACCTAGGCCCTCACTTTCATCATGGTCTCTGCGTCCAGTGTATACCCTTGTTCTTGGTTCTATTCCACATTACCTACTTCTTTTTTATCTTTTGGCTCTAAATGTCTCTCCCTTACACTAGCTTATTACCACATAATTCTTTCATTTTTGCCGGTTTAAGTGTCAGTTCTCCATTGCTTGTATTTAAACCAGTGGTGTCCCTTCTAAGCATTTTTGTCTGGGGGGTTCACTCTGGGCAGGAGGTGGGGGTAAAGGTAATATTTCTAGCATGTGTGAGGGACTCAATGAATGAATCACCAGGAAAGGCGGAAGATATACTCTTGGGGCTTTGGGGTGATGGTTACGGAAGGAATGAAGATGCCTTTGGCTTTTAAATTGCCTTTCATATATCCCAATCTATCATTGGGTTGGTTGATACTTTGCTCTGCTGGCTGCGGAAAAAAAACCCAACTACAACAAGGCTAAATGTCTAAAGTTAGTGGCCCTCTGAGGCTGCAATGTTTATTGCATCCAACATTATAAATGGACAAAATTAAAAAAGACAAATGGTGCTTTAGCAGGTGTCTTAAACCATTTGCGATGGAAGACCAATAGTTAGATCATTGTGAGTGCGCTGATCAGTGGATTTGGCTAGGAAAAATAACTGCACACTCTCACCCCTCCATGCTACATGCTTTGATACACCCACCACCATTCTTTTTAGATTTTACGTGTTTGGATTGTTGGATGGTTCGATGGTTTGTGGTAAGTGCCAACTGTTTGTAACTTGAAGACTCTGGCTAAATGTTTTGACCAGGTAGTCCCACTGGAATGCATAGTGACTCTCATCCCACTTTACCCCTTCACAGATGTGGTGTGCCTCCCTCTCTCTGTTCCACCTTGTTGAAATTATGTTGTGCATGGTGTAAGAGGGTCCTCACCGTTGATCGTTGATGTTGTGAGTGGTGGTTGGAATTTAAAGTGAGATATTAGTCTTAGTGAGTGGGTTTGGGGTCTTTGTGCGCCCATCAGTTTTACATGAATGCAAGTGTCCAGGAAAGGCTACTGAAACCAACATGTGGCTTGATATTGCTGATTCGTTGGGTGACATGTAGTCTTGCATTGCCAGGCATATCACCACAGCGCAGTATCGTCCTGATACACCGTTTATCTATTCTGGGATGGGGAGAAATGCTCTGGCTTTTTTGTGGCTACATCTACAACACATTTTGCTTCTAAAAGCGAATATCTTTTGCTACGTTTACGCCTTAGTCCACACTACTCCAATGTTTCCAAGCCCCTCAAACGGAGACATTTGGAAACAGTGCTGCCCCGTTTTGGTTAGAAAACTCTGGGGTTGCTTTGTAGTCTGGACAGGCTCCTAGAATCTAATCTAACTCTGGTTTGTTTGTGGTGAGAACGTGATCAGACCTTGAATTGCACCAAATGTGTACTCCGCCAGTCTGAGCTAATGGCTCATGTAGTCAGGTATTCTTAGCAATCTGTGATGCGGCAGAACACGCAAACTCTAGCAGCTTGCAATGTTTCTCTCATAGATATAGACTGGGGTCATTTGCATTTCCGTGGTCAAACCAGCCGCCGCTAAAGTCGGAGACAGATGCCGGCAGAGCAGAGCGAAGTCTTGTGTGCAGAGCAGACATAGCAAGGTCGTTCGTGAAACAATGTCTGAAGAATTATTTAAATGAAATGAGCTGGTTTGACCATTGAGGTGCAAGAAATAGTCCAAACAGGACCTTCTTCCTGTAGTTAGTTTAATTTTATTTCTGTGTCATGCCAAACATTTGGCCCATCCCACATGGGATTACAAGACACCACAAACTTATTTAGCAAACGTCTTCCGGTCGCATATATAAATCATTTGGAGAAATACATTAATACAAGTATATATATATACAGTATAGATACATATGCACACATATACATACACACAGCACACACACTGACACACACACATACACACACACACACACACACACATACACACATAGTATATACAATCAACAAATCCTCATCTATGGGTCATCTAGGTAAATAACTGTTTCTCTTTTCCCAGGCTTTCTCAAGATAACTGGCTAATTTATATGTTTCACATCTGAACAGCCATCTCAATCTTTGAGCATCATCCATATTTAACAAATCCTGTATTTACTTTCTTGCTTCCGCACCAGACACATCTGACCAATAAGCGGAGTGAACGTTCTTGCGTGGTTTGTAATGATGCCTTTTTGTGAAGCGAAACCGAACCAAGTGGAAATCGCTCCAAGTTTACAAAATGTATTAACTGATTCAAAGCAGAGCAAACAAACTATAGGTGTGAAAACGTCCTGAGATGCAGTTGAAAGCTCTGAAAATCTATTATTGTAAATGGACTGGGAGTTAAGGTTTTTCTGTCACAGCCGCACACATCCTCGAGGTACTTTTGCTGTATCCAAATAAACCTAAACTGGCGATTGGAATTTTGGATTTCATACATTCCAAGTGAGTTACCCCCTTATGCCTGACCTGTTAAAGAGTGCTGTACATGCTGTATGCCAGCGAAGAGTAGGACATGGTGGTTAGTGAGAATAAAAATAAAAAAAAACTTTCATTTGAATTGATGCCCTTTTTGTGTGATAAGGTGGAGATACTCTCTCACTACCATTCCCTGATTAGTGCCAAATAGTGCCCTTCAAAATGCTGATGTATTAAAACTCAACCCTACTGTACACGTACTTATTTATTATTATTATATGATTGTGATCCTTAGTTGGAAAAACAAATAGCAATTTTCAAGGATGACGTGATAATGGATGAATGACCACTAAGGACAATGTGAGAACACACAGTAGTGTTCCCCTTTCCAGGAGTGGATATGCAATTTTTATGGCAGATGTCCAGTCAACCAACAGACTAATATTAGATGTTAGCAGTCTGTAAAGGTAATATTTCTATGTCCCTTGTGTCAATACAGTATTTACTCATAGCAATGATTTATGATCCACAGGGAACAGCAACGGTTATTCAACAAGATTCTGTATTCACACTAGTGAATCTGTACAACGTGTCTGTGTTTTTTTCTTTGTTAAATCTTAAAAAAAGATTGCTATTTTACATCCAAAACCGTTCTCCACTGCTGTCAAACCTGAATCACCACTGATTCTAAAGTGCCACCAAGTTCCTGCACTGGACCTGTATATACAGCCTGATATACTCGTATTGAACAGCGGAGCATGAATCCTAAAGCTTGACAAACTGTTGCACCTCTTATTCAACCAGCGATAAACACTGGTAACAGTGAGTAGCCTTATATCAAATAAGGAGGGTATTTTATAATGTATGTTTACAAATGAATTTGTCATAAGAAAATGATTCCAGTCAGTGTAACCTTGGCGTAGGTCATCTAGCTATGCCATTCAGTCCAATGCTTAAAGCAATAACACACAGTAGATCATTGGCATCAACAAGGCACAGAGATGAAAAACAGTGGTCTTTATGCAGACCAACAACGTTTTAGTTGTATATGTTATAAAGAATAGAAACACAATTGAAAAGGCCAATACAGTAGCTACTTTTACACACACACACACACACACACACACACACACACACACACACACACACACACACACACACACACACACACACACACACATTCGGTAAAGGGGCAGATCTGATTGAAGCCAAGTACTTTCATTTTACACTTGGAAGCAGATTTTTTTTAACTTGCTTTTGCATTGCAAGTGGCAACAACATGTTAATTTTAAGCTGATTTACATTCTGTGTGAATTTTGCCTGTTCTGTTATTATACCCTCACAATAATCACAGGTAAAAATCTTATCCAGGCCTCAGATCAGATCTGAGCCAACTTCCATCAGTCACTGGAAGCTGAGACACCTCCCTGCATGGCTCATCGTACACTCAATCAGAGACAATAACTGTTCTTTGCTGGCCTAGAAAGCAGTTTGGAAAATTTGAACTGATTTTTATAACCACAATTTGACAGGTGTATAATTTATTCTTTGTTTTACAAAAATTATTTGTTAAAAATTATTTGTTACTGTATAAACATAAAATAACCTGAAATTGCAATTTAAATGGGGAAAAACAGTACAAAATCCAACACTATGATTTGATGATATGACCTAGCAACAAGTGTAACATAGGACTTGAACGATATGTTCAGATGTGAGAGCTTTACCATTGCATCTTTTGTTAAAGAACCATGTATACCCACATAACCCAATGGGGTGCCAGTCTCCTTTCTGTCTTTCTCCCTGCTCCCCCTTTCCTCCTACTGTCAACCCTTTGACAGAGGCTCGCCATGTTGGATGAGCACAGAATCCAGCCTTGACAAGCATTTATGTGTGATTAATGGGCAGGCCATATCCCAGTGTGGATGACTAGAGGTCAAAGTGACATCAAAACCTATGTAAATCAAAGCAATTTGTCCATGACCGTAAGCTCTATTTCCTGATGAAGATCCAGAGATTTGGATTCCCTACCCAGTCTAGTTGACGTTTACATATGTTTTAAAAAAGGGTTATCTATGTGCAGTAACCAGGGCTGTAGTCAAGTCCACCTTTGACGAGTCCAAGACAAGTCCAAGACCAGGACTAGTCGAGTCCAAGTCAAGACCGAGTCCAGAGAGATTAGAGTCCAAGTCAAGACCAAGTCCAAATGTGTCTGTGGGCAAAATGAAAATGATTGAAGCCTGATGATTAAGGTATATGACACAGCCAGGCATACACCGAGGACCAATGTCACTGCCTGTTCTAGATGGATTATGAATTAAATCAACACCTGTTTTCTGAACAAGCACGCTTCAATGGTTTTGTTTTGAAGGACTCAAGCACTACAGCCCTGGCAGTAACAACACACAGCACAAATTCTGATTAGTTGCCCACAATTTACACCTGACAATTGTGTTGCAGTAGTTTTAGGTGCTGTAAATTCTTTCTACTGGACCATACTTAAAGCTTCTCTAATCAATTTGTATATAAAATAATGTCATCACTTCACTTCCCACAATGTGTGAAAGCAGTAGAATTAAAATGTTGTAAAGTCGTCTCTCCACATTTAGCATACACTCTTCCATCTTCAGCCCATCTTAAGCACACACAAGTAGACACACACTTGTTGAGACTAACCACATATGCACACACACTGTCTGGTTATTATTTTTCAGTCGCCACCTCCCTCCACTCATTCCATACCCTCTGAACATTGTTGTTACAAGCCCCGCCTCAAATCCAACCCTCTTCACAGAAGGGGAATTACAATAATTTGTCATTGTAATCTGCTGGGCGGCACAGGGGTGAGCAGGGTGTAAGAGGAGGCAATCACATAGAATGAGGGATTTTGGAAAGAGAACAAGTCAAGGATTTTGATTCATCGCTTTGTCCCAACAACAGAGATTAATATTTGAATGTAATCATTACTTCCCTGGCTATTACTGACCATACTAAATTAAATTGTCTGTGTTAAGAGAGAGAATGAGAAATACACAGGTATTTCATTAAAGCTTCAACAGAACTGGAGGAGGCCAAATGAAAGAATGATTGGATATGTTGAGCTGTTGGGGATGAGGAGGTACTGCATCCTAATGAGGACAGATGTCATTATCTTGAGCCGGTGCTCTGCCTGTGATTCATTTGGTCAATCTGCTGTCATTTGGCTAACATCAAATGAGGCATAAAGTAATGGCAAAGTGAAAGATTGTTTTGTGTGATTGAATTGGATTTTATACAATCTCTTTAATCCTGTTTCCAAAACTTAAAACAAATCTAAATGATGGGAAAGTGAAAATATGTCAGTTGATTCTCAGACATCTTTTAAATTTGCAGAGAAATTGACATTGTTGAAAACATATGGACAACATCATTCAGTTTTGCCACAAAAGTATGTGATGACATACACTAAACACTTAAGGACACTACATTTGATTATCTTGACCTTAAAAATAGTAAAACCCCCTGCTTGGATAATCCATAGACCACCCGAGCTCCGCATATTAAAATATATCCCCATTCTGCATACATGATGTACATGACAATTCTTATAGTAAGGGTTTGCTCTCAAACCCATGCATTGTTGATGATTTTTTTTTTATTAGATCCTCTGAGTCTCCATTACGTTCCGTTAGATTTTCCTTTTCAGTGAAGCATATGTGCACATTATACTATGTCATACACAGTAAAGCATGTTAATATAACAACATAATCGTGGGGTGGTGATGGCGCAGTGGATATGACACATACCTTTGGTGTGGGAGATCTGGGTTCAATTCCCACTATGATACATCAACCAATGTGTTCCTGAGCAAGACACTTAACCCATAGTTGTTCCAGAGGCGTGCAACCTCTGATATATAGTAATTGTAAGTCCCTTTGGATAAAAAGCGTCAGCTAAATGACATGTAATGTAATATATTTGCACAGGAGAATAATAACACAATATAGTGTAATGATGAGAAAGCAATTGTTGGTCATTGGTTTAGCTGCTGTTTGAGGATTAGATGTTGTCTGGGTCAAAGTAGTCTCGCTTTGCCAGCTCTATCTCCACAAGGTTAGGGTTAGAAAAAAAACCCTGGGTTGTTTGCATTTCTTTAAACCAATCACAGTCGTGTTGGGTGGCGCTAAGCTCCGGTCGAAGTGACAGTGTATCGCCGTGTTTACTTCGTCCACAGCAATCCCATCAATCAGTCCCATTTAACCAGTCATTCCCCGAAAGAATCAAGAAGGCCTGTCTGGTTGTGTGATCCACATTTTCAACATTTTTGCTAGCTCGAATGTTGTTTTTGTTTCCCGAAGCGAACAGAGTTTGAGAATGGCATCTAACCGCTACTAAGATGCTGACTGAGCAACAACCCCAAGGAGGCGATGCTACCATTGGGCCAAATGTCCATGATTATATTTGCAGTTCTTGCAGGTCTCAATGTTTTATTTTTTTATTCCAGGTGAATACTAGTTAATTAGAGGAGTAACTTAGTATTTGAAGTAATACAGAAAGTGTGCATTTAGTTTCCATGCTTATTGTGTTTCCACAACAATATTAATAGTAAATCTACTGAAATGGCCACCACACCATAACAGAGGAGTGTGATGTATAAGATGAGAAGGCAGAGGTTAAATCATGTAAGTCATGGCTGTAAAAAAGAAAGGGCATCTGTACATCTGGCAAAGGGAGGGTCAAGTCTAATTTTACTAAAGATCCCAAAACTCCTCCGGTGGGACTTTATATAAATAACGAGCAGTCCCTAATAGGTTGATAACCTTTAAAGGCAAAAACACAAAAAGAAATATGCATTACTTTAAGTAAGGACATTTTCAAATTAAATATGTAATTTCATTGTAGTCATTGTAACCACATTATGAATAGCAATTGGAATTAACTAAGTCTAAGGAGAAACAAAAAGTTTTTCTTTTAATAACTTTTCATCTTTAACGTCTTAAGATGGCACAGACCAAATTTGAGGTCGATCAAATGAAATCTCTAGGAGGAGTTTGTTAAAGTACAATGTGGAAATGGCCAAAATTGCACTAATTTTGAACTTTCAATTCAAAATGGTGGACTTCCTGTTGGGTTTAGGGTATGGCTCCAATTAGCTTTTTTGTACGTCTTGACATGCTACATATGTGTACCAAGTTTCATTAGTCTACGTTAAACGTACTGCAGGGGCTCAATTTTATCTTGCAAGGAAGTTGAGAAGGTGAATGCTTATGTTGTTTACTGTCTCTTGACGCAACAACTACTCAGATGCTCCTTACTCGCATGAGGAAACCTTTGTCATTGCTTACTCACACAAACTGCTCTTCACTTAATTTTTAAGGGTGAATTTGCAATATTTTGGCATTAGCTAAATATCTTTTGTGGACACAGAGCAATTCAATTCAACTTTATTTACAGTGTCAATACAGTGTCATAGAGTAGGTCTTGACCACACTATAATTTACAGATACCCAACAATTCCCCCCCAAGTGAAAGCATTTGGTGTGACAGTGGAAAAAAAAAGTCCTTTAAACCTCGGACAGACCCTAGCTCTTGGTGGGCGGCCATCTGCCGCTGCAGGTTGGGACGTAGACACACATATACAGAAATACAGAAATATGATGCATAATAGATATATCAGTTGGTATGATAAATATTGGCAATTATAGTAACAATAAAGATACTATAACTATGACTAGAAATAATAGTAGTAGCAGTGCAGGGCGTAGGAGGGTGTCAAGCAGGACCACGGTAGCAGCTTCAACGATGACCCGGGTGTCACCACGATCCAAGGAAATCTGCAAAGCGAGAAAACAAAAGGACTCCTGGGAATAAGCTCCCCAGAACTAAGTTAAAAACAAGCATTACTGGGACATGAATGCACACAGATGGAAAGAAAGAGGAGAGGGGAGCTCAGTGTGTCAAAGGAAGTCCCCTGGCAGTCTAAAACTGTAGCAGCATAATTAAGAGCTGGTCAAAGGCAAACCTGCGCCAGCCTACAAAGGGTTGGTAGATGAATCCGACAACTATGAAGAGTCCTATTAGTCCTTTTAGAATTATCACACGTATTGAATGAAAACTGAAAACGGCTAAAGCAAACATTTGATATGATCAGTCACATTCCAGGCACATTTCACTGGTACTTATGAATGTGCCACTACATCCTCCATTGGCACTAAAAGCTGTCACTGAACATAAATCACTGAGGCGGAAAAGTTGCATATGAAACTAATTCCTGGGAGACAGCCCTTTATCAAACTGTCACAGCATGTATGTGTAGTGGACATGTGTACACATGCATACAAAATCAGATGTTCCCAAACAGAACAAACTGTTATAAGGGTAGTCAGTCGTCTCTGTGTCCAGTACAGCACTATTGTCATTCATGAAGACACACAAACACTGATGGCATCACTGGATCATGGTGGAACTTCATCCCTCTCTTCCTACCCTCCTTGGCTAAGCTCATGTTCTGTCAGGATTAATGAGCTTGTTGAGGGTTGAGTGATGGATCAGAGCAGTGCTGCAGGGAGCCTGCTGGATCCAGCTCCACTGCTTAACAGCCACTAAAGGACTCCTGAATAATGAACAGAAACTCAATTTCACAATTTAGTTTTATTCATGCTGACTGAACACACTGTAACTCCACAGCTTCAAAATAACTCTATATAGCTCTTTTCACCAGTTTAAATCCACTATTGATCTTGTTGTGTTGTAATTACTTCCAAGTTGGTATTGTAGGGTGTTGGAATACAAGAAGACATACTTTACTGATCACCCAAGGGGAATTTACATTACATACAGGCCAAAAAATACACACATGCAAAAACAGACCTATACATGCATTAATGGAGAGATGACAGAGGGAAGGGGCTGCTCATAGGTGGGTTTGGTGCCTTGCTCAAGGGCATTTTGGCACTGCCAAGGTAAAGAACTGGCTCCTCTCCAGCTACCAGTCCACACTCCATACTTGGTCCATACAGGGACTTCAACCTGCGACCTTCCCAAGCTAAGTCCCTACGGACAGAGCTACCCCCTTAGTGTCCTCTGGAGAATGCAGGCCCATTCCACTACCTCTCGCATGCTAAGCGAGCTAATCATCGTCATGCATAATCAGAATGTGTGTGTGTGTGTGTGTGTGTGTGATAGCCATCTTATCGCAGTGATTTCTGTAAACATGCATGCTTGTGTACATTTGTTGGGGCCTCCTCTGTTTTTGTGATCTTGTATCTGTATGTTTCCTGCTGCTTCAAGCAGCCAATATTCTTGTCTTCCCATATCAAACAAGTCAATGTCTATTCACTGTTCCAGGGCTGATTTATGGCCTGCTATTGTTGTTCCTCTCTGATATTGTTGAATACTGCAGACTGTGATTGCCTCTTCAGACCCCTTGCCACTCCATACTCTGTACTGTCACTGCGGGGGCCCCCTGAGGACCTTACATACACTCTAATTGGTTTGGGAAGGATTTGTCAGCCTTTGAACTAAAGAGAGACAGAGCAAAGTGGAGAGTGAGGCAGAGAGATGGAAAGAAAGAGAAAGGGGAGAGGTGGAGACAGTGTTTGTGTGGATGGGTGTGTATATTTTCTGGGCAATTCTTTGTCTTTAATCCAAAGAAAACAACAAAAACACATGCAGGTATAACACTGACATGTAAACAGTATGCATTTTACTCTTGGATAAACATTATTGAAATGCGCAGTAATGCCTGTCGCATGCAAAGTAGCCCTCAAATTGGACAGATTGGGGTGGAGTGAAATGCATTCATATGCGGACACAGAAGGGGCAGATAAAACGTGTCAGCCAGACAGAAAACTGTCAATTAAAAGTGATCTCTGAAAGCCGAAGCTATTTTGAAGTCAGACCTACTACTTCCCTCTCCCAATGTAAGTCTGATGAGTAGAGTAAGTTATATGAGACACTAATTTCTGTTTTATCATTGGAACCCTTTTAAAGTAATAAAGAGTAACAGCACAATTTCGGAAAATTAGTCAAACATGGTAACAACTGTCTTTAGCAGCATGCAGAAGACCTCTGAATGGGATTTCATAGACGAGGCACCAACAGACATTTTGAGGGACAAGGCTGGTGAAATGCCACACAGTCATGCTCACTCTGTCTCCAAAAGTTCCGTGCTTCAATGAGCAGTGAACTGACCATTTTCAGAATGATCCAGTACCAACATTATACTGGATGTTCAGCTTCTGGGAGAATTTCCAGAATACAGTGAGATTCTTTGGGAGAGAACCTTTCGGAAGTCAGTAAGCTCGGTGAGCACTTTGGCTTCACTTCACTTGTAACCCCTTCACTTGGAACACCCTAACCCTAACCCTCCACTATACCTAACCCTAACCCTGTCACAGTCTAAGTGTAAGCATACACTATGTACTATCAACCCAGTCTCACGGCAGTTCGTGAAATGGTCACGTTATTTAATCTATTGATTCGTGTACACAGGGAAGTTTTTTTCGTGGTGGCCAGCACGAACATGTAAACTAATGTATTTCAATGGGAAGCACATATAGTGATCACAGCACAACTACGATAGCGAGTAGTATGAAATGCCAAAAATCCACATAAGGAGGTTGGTTGGGGTGGTGGATGGGTCAAACAACACAGGACTTTCACCCTGGAGACCGGGGATTGCGTCCTGCGTGTGGCATTTTGTTTCCCCGTTGTTGTTTTCCTAATCAGTCCTTGGTTGCTCCAAAGATCGGGACTCAACCGCTCTTCAGAGCAAAAAGGGGGGCTGTTGGGACCAGCAGTTTTGTTAAACCTGATTTTAACCAAAAAGATCTTGTTGTGTTGTAATTACTCCGGCTCCGGCGGTCCGCAGCCCTCCGGAGCAGATGCGCAGAGCTTCTATTTTTGCCGGACGCCGGAGAGCTCCGCAGCAATTCAGCACACGGCAGATAGTGCGGGACAGGAAGTCGAGCACAGAAACAAAATAAAAATCCGGTTAATTTTCAAAATAAAATACACCGTGCTCACGGCGGATCATATTTCCCTGAACTACACCTTGAAAACACAGCACAGAGTTGTTTCCCCTCTACTGCTCTGGATGGGAACAAACTGTTGTTGGTTTTGTGGTTCTATTCTACGTGAATTCGCGAGATATTGTGGGTCCTTGTGACTACAGCTGTCAGTCATGGCCGCAGCCGTGCCGCAACAAATCTGGACCTAGTGGGTATTGATGGACAGCGGAGCACGCAGCCGTTCCGCAGTGGAGCCGGTCCGCAGATGTTACGCATCCAAATCCGGAGTTACTGTTCGGTGAGATAATAATCTCCGTCGGTCTGTCTGTTCACAGCTGCGAGGCGATGAGAACGCCACCTGTCTGTATAGACCGGCAGAGCCGTGTTATCTCTGCAGAGAATCAGCTGTTTAGCGCACCAGAGTGGTTATAATGAACCACACAAAAAGAAATTCTCAGAGTCTGCCCTAATTTCACGTTAGTCCAGACCTAAGTGACTGAGAGGGCTGGTCATTATCGATAACTAAGATCTAAGTGTGTCTCTTTCTTTCCCTTTTCTTCTTTCACTAACCTCACGCACTCACACACACACACACACGTGCAAACACGTGCGTGAATAGCTAAACCGCCAGCCCATAGCAAAGTAGCTAGTGTGTTCTTTTGGTCTGTAAGACGTTAGCCTGAAAGCTAACCGGCTTGCTCTAGCCACACAGAGCTGAAACACAACCCACCACCGCCCTCTTGAGGCTAAATAGCTTTTGTGCAGCTAACACATAGCCTAGCTTCAATGAGCTAACGGCTAATCTGGGTGTGACCGAGCAACCCCCGGGTTTCGTCACCCCCCCTCCTCCTCGCTCTCTGTCTCTCTCTCTCTCTGTCTCTCTCTCTCTCTCTCTCTCTCTCTCTCTCTCTCTCACTCACTCACTCACTCACTCACACACACACACACACAATGTCTCATCACATGCTGGTTTGTTTTTGCTTTGGTTTTGTTGTAGTTCAAAAAGGGTATATTGGTTTTAATTGATCAAAGAATTATTGATCGGCCATTGATGATTTTGAAGTTAATAAATTCTACTATACTTTAAATAGCAGTTGTCTTTGATTGTTTTGTGTATTCTGTTGTAATAATTGCTGGTTGAACACAGGTCAGTGCTCGAATTCCTTCCTTTTGTTCATTTAAAGAATACCAGATAGATTAACCAAGTTAAGATCTGTATTTTACAGGGAACACCACCTAATGAGACTGTTTCACAGTTTGATTATTGGTCCCTGACTTCCAGGGTGGTTCCCCGTTTTGATTGTTTGTCATTTTGGTCGAGTTATGAATACACATATTCATAACTTTATTAATATTGATAAAACATCTTTGATAATTTGCATCTGTATACTTCTTTTAGGCTGATGGCCCATTAATACGTCATTCCTTTTCCATCTCTATAGCGCTGCGTTAATCTCTATAACAGCAAAGACACACACGGCCCCCATACATCTAACAGTGTGTACCCTTAGCAGTATATATTGTGATATTTTGCTATCTATTTTTAGAAAAAAATATTTTCACACTGCATTTACAGTCCAGGGAACGCTAATTTGTGTCGTTCAGTTCAGTCAACACAAAGTTTTTGAGTTTTTGGTTATTGTGAGCAACTCCCGCAAAAAAAAGAAATTTTTTCATGAAAAAAACCTTTTGTAATTTTTTACGTGGTAAACTGATTTAAATGTACCGAAACACAAGATGAAATGTGTATTATTGTGCATTGTGAAACATACAATATGCAGTAATTCTGTAATGATACAGTGCAGGTTGTGTAGGATGTTACAGGTGTCTGCCAGTCAGTTGCTTAGCCCTGAGAAAAGAGACCAAGTCCACGTGCTCTAGCCACAGCGGGGCGGCGGGGGGGGATGAGGATGTGTGGGGGGGATGGTGATGGATGGCAAAGCCCAGCTGAGCATATTGCTCCCTTAATAAAAGCTGCCCTGCAATCCACACGCAGCTAAGGGTGTATTTTCTCTCGGTGGCTCCCTCGGCCGTCCTCACTCCACCATCATTTTTAAGAGCGAAAACTGGTTTAAGTGTCAGAAAGAATGATGCCTCTCGTCAGACTGCGACTCACCTCTGAGCGCCATCCACAGCTAGATTCACATCAGGTGGCTCTTTGTTGGTGCGTGCTGTTTTCTTTTTTCACTACTGTTTTTTACCAAGGGCCCAGAACAAACAGGAAAGGCGGTAGACATCATCAAACTTTCACCTGGTGACTTCAGACCCAAAATGAAGTTTTAGTCTTTATTTGGCTGTTAGTAGACAGACAGAGCCACAGCACAGACTTGAAAATAATACATGGTGAGTTGGTGGTCATTACTTGAACAATGGCTGTAACCCTATTACTTCAAACCTCTAATATTGACTGTTGTGTCTATCATACTGTCTACTTTATTCCCTTATAATGCCCATATTTAATGCTGTCTTTTTTAAAACCTTATCCTTGCACTGCTATAGTTTTTATATTACTATGTTTACATTTTTCTCTTATATTGTCCATATTTAATGCTGGTCTCTAAACTTTATCCTTGCACTATTGGACTTATTTGCCCTACCACCATGACACATTCTCATAAAGCACCTTACCATGCTTATACATCCCTTAGTACATTCATGTGGATTTTTTATTTAGTATCTTTTCTTTTATTGTCCATATTATTCATGTGGATTTGTTATTTTATCATCCTGTTTATGATGTATGTGTATGTTGTGTGTGATGTCTTTAAGCTACTGGGACCTTGAATTTCCCCTTGGGGATCAATAAAGTATCTATCTAGCTATCTATCTATCTATGAACGAGGAAGATTGAAATCATTCATAAACACAGAAGCTGGACCCTTCTTTATACATGGAGAACTGAGTTCTAGCTTGGTTTGATGGTTAATGATGTGACACACACCTGGACTTTTCACTTCTTCAAACCTGGAGTTGTTGTCACAGCAACAAGTTCTGCCCCCATTTCCCATTATGCTTAGGGCTAAACTGATTAGCTGAATACCTTTGCGGTTCATAACTCTTTTAGAATGTAAATGTTGCCTTTTCTTAGTCTCCAATGTGTGTTCACTTCTCTCTCAACCTCTGCCGTACTACAACAATCAAAAAACAAAAATAGTGCGTTCCATTTACCTCGGAACTTGGAAGCCGGAGCTGGAAATGATGTCACACCAGAGTTGAATGCATTCCATTTACAAGACAGGTTACTGCAACTACAGGTTAGCCATTGTTAGCAATGCCAGTTGATAACCCATTACACTGATTTTGTGCATACAAACAGCATAACAACATGTCTACAGATAGAAGTTGGACAGGACTGTGTGTACGACTGATTTAGTGAGACACAAATAACACAGAAGGGCTTATAACTGTACTACAGCTTTCACAACTGTTGATGCATGGAGCAGCCATGTTGGATTTTTTAGCTTGGGATACTCTGTGGTTGTTCGAGTTCCGAGCTCGGAAAGCCAAGATCGGGGGGCGTGTTTCCGAGTCTGACCTTGGAAAATCCGAGTTCCGAGTACAAATGGAATGCCCTAAAAGCAAAATGATATGACAGTATCACAGTTGCAGCTCCTGTCTCTTCTTCTTTTACAAACCGGTCAAATGGCCTCCAGATGTTTTCATACACCCCAAAACAAGTTCTGGACTATTCACAAAGAAGAGAAGTAGTCACTGGCGATAAAAATCCTAGGCCTCACCTCCAAAAATTCTCACTAAACGACTAAAAAGGAAAAGACTCAAGTAAAAGCTAAATCTGAAACTAAGACAAAACAAACAAGTTGAGATATAGGGCTAAAATATAAACAAACAAAATAGAAATGAAGTAATACAATTTGTGTGGACAGTATTGCAAATGAATAAAACAAGAGGACAAAAAGGAATGTAGTATTGTATATATGCATAATGAGAAGCATGCATTTATATATATATTAGGGCTGTCAGCGTTAACGATTGGCGATGCGATTAAGGGCCGACGCGATGCGATTAATTTTTTTAAATCGCATTAATCGCATGCCGGCATTTATTAATTTATTTTACACTTCACTCGGCTTTGCGTTGTGCCTAAGAGGCTACTATTTTGACCCTTTGCAGCACCGTCAACAAGCTGCCACTTCCTCGTAACACATCCTGCTGCTGCAGGCTGCAGGCATGATGGAGAAAGACAGCAGCAATGAAATCCTGAATGGCGCTTTTTATTTTCCAAAATTCCCGGACGGCTCGTAGACAAGTCGAAATCCATATGCACATTGTGTAAAGCCAAATTAAAATGTCACCAAAGCACGTCAAGCTCGAGCTACCACCTATGGAGCTAAGCATAGTAGTTCAGTTAACATGATGCTACCCGCTAGCATGCTACCCACTCAGGCAAAGCACTATTTTGGAGAGTGCTACTTGCCGACCTGTGGATGAAACCAAATCCCAAAAAATTACTACAGCTCTTGCGAAACGGGTGGCAACTAACTGCAGACCTGTCAGCATCGTAGAGGACTCGGGTCTTAAAGACGTACTATGGTTGGTATGTTCTGACCTGTCTCGTTGCCGTCGAGGGGGACAGTAGTTTTCAAGGATACACAGCCTGTATGACACGGAGAACTGGTGATCACTGGACGTCGGTGAGTAATCAACATTATTTAGGAGTTACTAAACACTATATTGACTCTAGTAAGGATAGGGATTTTTAGTTTTTTAGTTAGGTACTTGGAGGAATTGTGCGATAACGACAGATTCACACATTTTTCTTTTGTTTACAGTAAATAAATAATTACAAATCTTAAAATCAAGTTCATAAAGTAACTTTCTTTGCATTCATTTGCTTCCCAATCAAGATACACTGGTAAAAATAGCTTTCGATTGTTAATATGTACTTAAAAACTGTTCTGAAATGCAAAATAATAGAATTTTAATGATGTGATAAAATATGCGATTAATCACGATTAACTATAGAAATTCAGCGATTAATCGCGATTAAAAAATTAATCGTTTGACAGCCCTAATATATATAAACACATTCTGACTCCCAACTCTGAAAATACGGCAGCTTGGTCCTGACCCCTTGGTGTCACATTTTAACGCTCTGGGTATCCCTTTAGGGTCATTTATTAACGTGCAGATTAGTCCCGTTTTGAATTCCACCAAAACTACTTTAGCAACTAAACTACTTGTTTAGGTTTAGGAAAAGATCCAGGTTTTTAACTTTGTTAGTTATGTAACTTAAGTTTGTGGCGTAATTTACAAACATTACGTAAGAAAATGAATTTAGGTAGCCTATACATACTGTAACTTTAAAGGTCCAATGTGTAGGAATTTCTCCCATCTAGCGTTGAGATCATATATCGCAATCAACTCTCTCGCATCACGCAGTTCAAAGTATGTATTACAGCTACGGTAGCCTTCATGCTTCAAAAAGCCGGTCTCTTGCTCTTTTCAATATCCTGTTTCTTTTTCTGGGCGAAGAAGAAGACTCCTGTTCCTGAAATTTGGATTTTGAATACATGTGGTCCTCCATGTTTCCTTCTTCAAACTTGCTGGGGCCGGGAAGTGACAATACCCATTAGCTGCACCTGTGAGTTTATCATGTGACAGCGAAAACGCAAAATGCGTAGCAGTATGTCCTGTATGTCCCTTACGGGCTAATGTATTTCAAGATGGCACATGAATATAGAGCGTCTACCCCAGTTCATGCGAAGGCAAATGTAAAATTTCAAGCCAAAAGGAATACTTGGAATTGATGGTGTTGGTAAATATTCATGAAAAAGGACAAGTTTGTGAATGGGCAACACAGATTTTGATAATGAACAACTAAACACGTTATACACTGGACCTTTAAAAAAGTCCCTTACATTGACTTTTAGTTTCACATGGGACATGAACACCGGTCGCCCTAGTGAAAGTCCTGTGTTTGTTTGATATATGTAAATATATTTTTAAAAAACAGTTCTGAAACAGAAAGATATGTTTTTAACATTTGACGGGAATTGTCAGAATTTGTGCAGGTTTTGACCCAAAAATGCAGAGAGTTAAGACGAGGAGGCAGCGTAAGGTTTTTTAATTAAAGGTTTATTTAATTTAAATGGCTACCACAAAAAGTGTCCTGAAGCAAGGAGGTAAAAAAAACAAAAACACTAGGAACAAAACTACACAGGAAGGGATGCAGGGAATAATTCGGAACTACACAGGAAAAGTGTCATGTAATTACAACGATCAGACAACAGAGAAAGAAAGCAAAAACAGTTCATTCCACATTTCTTTTGTTATGCTTACAGTTTTTCGTTTAACCCCCCCCTTCACCCGCCTGTAAAGCATGCCTATGGACACAGGATAAACAGAAACTACAAAGTAAAACAGGAAACTGAAGCATGAAAATATGTAAGGAAACAAGGAACAACAAGGAAAACCAAACAGAGAACACAGAAAAAACTCAGGTAACACATAACCATGAAAGAAATGACGGGGAAACATTAACCCACAGGGAATGAATACAAAAAAACAGGAAAAATCACAACAGAGAACCACAACTATGACAGGAATGTCTTATATAAACCGCCTACACTTGGTAGTTACTATTAATTATATCTGAGTCAGTCTTCATACGTTATTCTAAGGGCCTTTCATAATCTGTGTCAGCTAATTGGCTAGTTTTGTTGAATTTCTGGGTGATTCTATACGGATTATGGGATAGGATAGGCAAAAATAAGCCTTGGCTTCAGCCTATTCATTTTTGGGTTAGATACTGTGGCAAATTGTGATAAATAATAGTTTCTTTCATGTATGTTAACCAAAATAAAATTATTCTTCATCATCATCATCATCATCAGGCAGATTTCATGTCATAGTTGGAATATGTTTAAGCTAGTACTTTAGCTTAAATGAACTTAGTATTGTATAAGAATACATGTGAGAATACATTACAAGTCTTTTTAAAACTAGTGAATAAGTGATGTATTCATTGTGTATTTATTGCATAAGGAAAACAGACAAGAAAAGTAGCAATCAGGTAACGTCTGTTTTGTCTTCTTCTAGCCATTAAAAAAAAAAAAAAGAGAAGAAAATCAAAACTTGTGTTACCAAGGGTTTTTTATATTGCCAGTTTTAGCTGTAAAATAAAGACACGGGCTTCCAATGCCGGAACACAGTCAACCGTCAGAGAATACAACACTTTATCCACTTGCGTTTTTTTCCTGTCACAATAAAAGCTCTATGTTGGTCTGTGATGGTCTCTGGTGATCCCAGATATTCAGTCAGTAGACGGTGCAGTTAGCAGAGGAGCGCTGGGTACACAGGAAGTCACTGGTGACCTCTTTATAACCTCTGGCTTCAGTTAGACCACTTCCTGTTCAGCAAACGACATGACATGACAACGAGAAACAGGTATGAGGCGCATCGGTCCACAGATGAAGACAAGAACTGGCAGAACTGTACAAGAATGTGTAAATGTGAATGTCATACTGTATGTTCAAATAATAACTTATTTATATAGCGCCTTTCACCAAACCCAAGGACACTTTACAGAATTACTGGGGCTAAGCTAAGCTAAGCTAAGATAGGTTGTAGGCTGTGGTGAACAGGTGGTGTTTGAGGAGTTTTTTTTTTTAAATATGTCCAGGGATGTAGCTTTGCACATATCTGCAAGAAGGGCGTTCCAGAGGGATTAGAATGCAACACTAACCCCTATTTTCCACTGGGCTCAAAAATCCACCGGACCGCGGTTCCGGAGGTGCTGCAGCCCCCGCGAGCAATCGTGGCCATTCAAGACAATGCTTGATATTCCACCAGCCGCATCAAGGCGCGTCCCAGAAGCGTGCGTGAAGCGGCTCTCTGCTCCGCTAAAGCTACGCGAGCCACGGGCCGTTCAGACAGCCATGCAGGAAGGGAAACAGCGAGAGCATCCAGTCAATTACCAAAAGAACCCACCCCCCACCCCCCCTAATTTTGTTTATGTCTCCTCTACAACACCACTGACAACGAGAGATTCATCTTGATAGTGGAAAAACATAATTGACATTACAGATTCTTTTTATCAGGACAACACCAGAAAAGAGAAGGCATGGAGTTTAACTGTAAGAGAGCTTGGAGTGGAAGGTACATACTAGCTTAATAAACATCTGATTGTTCTGTAAAGTACTTGTAGAGACAATAAAATATGTGAGTCGGGCAGCAAGAAGCTCCGCTTCTGAGCAATCCCGGTGTGGTATGGCGCGTGGTGGAGGACGGAACAAAACCGGAACACAGCCTGAATGCAGCGCAGATGCCCCCGGTGGAGAATCGGAGTAAAGGCTCTGTCTCTGAAGGTACAGAGTCTGCTGTGGGGAATGGAGAGCAGGCCAGCGTCTGAGGACCGCAGGTTTCGGGGTGGGGTGTATGGATGGAGGAGGTCGGAGAGGTACTTTGGGGCCAGGGCATGGAGGGATTTGTAGGTGAGAAGGAGGATTTTATATGTGATGCGGGACTTGATTGGGAGCCAGTGAAGATGGATGAGGGTTGGGGTGATGTGCTGCAAGGTCTTGGTGTGGGTGAGGACCCTGGCGGCCGAATTTTGGACATACTGGAGTCTGTCTAGGGCTTTTCTGGGGACCCCAGGCAGGACTCCATTGCAGTACTCCAAACAGGAGGTAATGAAAGCATGAATGAGGGTTTCTGCACGGAGTCAGAGAGTGATGGTCGGAGTCTGGAGATGTTTTTAAGGTGAAAAAAGGCTGATTTGTTGATGGATTTGATGTGAGTATGGAAAGAGAGGGTGGAGTCCAGGATTACATCAAAGTTGCGGACCTCAGAGGATGGGCAGATGGCGCACACTGATAAATGGTAGCCCCTTTCAGGTATGAAATATACTGCTGGCTTCATGAAGTTGTTGAAATAATGTTTTTTGTCATTCAGACATAATTGAATTTTATGTAAATGTCCCTTTATGGCTTCATTCTGACATGACAGCACCTTTACGGAAAAAGCTGTGTGTTTGCATGAAATAAAGCATCCGGTGGTAAAAAAAAAAGTAGAGCAGTGATTCTGGAACGTATGTTGCCCTTGAAGCCTTAATCAATGATCATTGAGGGAAAGCATAAGGGGCTTGTCCCTAGCCTGGCTCCGCGGTCCGTGTACTTGGTGGCCAACGGATTTTCATTTTGAAAGGAAAAAAACAAAAACGAAAAACGGCCAGTTTCCCAATTACCATTAGTAAATAAGGAAAACAAAAAACGGAAAACAACCCATTATTCGTTTTTTGTTTTGATATTAAAAAACGGAAAACGAAAAACAATCTCGTTATCCGATTGTCTTTGATGTATTTGTAGATGGAACTCGGAAATTAAAATGTGTGTATAAATCTTATTCCTTTGTCAGTACCCGATCCGTACCGCCTGTAAAATCCGTTCTGTGCACTGCCTGATCAGTTCTACGCTTGCGCGAACACCGGCAAACTTCACAGCTCTATGCACGCATTGGCGTAAGGATGTTTGGACATTCCTGGTTACCGGAAGAAAACATTAGACAGTGACAGTAGACCGTTATGATGGCAGAGATGAAGTTTACAAGGTGTTTGCTGGAGTTGCCTAAAGTATCTGTTAATGATATACGGAGGGTCGTCTGGCCATCCAGTACAACACCATGTAGCAAATTAAATAAAGGCTTCAAATTTTACGTTTCATCATTTCTTTGCAACTTTGAAGGTAATTTGCTAACGCTAGCTAGCCTGAGCTAGAAGCCTTGCTTTGGTGTTTTAAGTCATGACTCCGTCCTGCTTCAGGTTAACCATGCTTTTAATAAAGTTTAAGCATGTGTATACCTCTCACTTTATGTGTTTGTACTTTTATGAAAGTATCAGGTAAAACAGGGCTACAAATGAGATCTCTGTGAGAGACCAGCTAACTCCTAGCAAACTATTATGTAGCTCAATGCTGGACATTTCACCCCTAATTCCGGTCACTTTACTGTATTTGTATTTGTTTAGTATTTGGTTTAGAAGCCTTTATTGGTGATTTTTACGGTACAAAGTCCTGCTACATACGTACATAGCTAGCTATATATGCTCTGCTATGTCGCGTTAGCATGCAGCTACAATAGTTAGCTATGAGTATGCTAACGTTAGATTGTAGTGGAACGAAGCAGCACTTCCTAACATCAAAAATCACAGATAAAGGCTTCTGAACCAAACACTACACAATCGGACATGTTTCAGCAGGAATGTGACCCGGAATTGGGGAGAATTTAACAACATTGCCAGCTAAAATTACCGTTAGCATGTAGCTACTATAGTGTTTACTGCCGTTAGCATGTAGCTACTATAGTGGTATACAGCAGTGGTGGCTGGGAGAGCTGTCATCCCATCTTCAAAAGGACACTTATGTACGTTTACACTTCATCGCATTAATAATAGACAGTCTATGGTTATTAGTCAAGACGAAGTATTAAAGGTAAAAACATTAACGTAAACAACACAACAACGATGTCGCTACACGGTTTTGGATCAGTGACAAGTTTCGAATGTTTGTAGCTATGACTATTGTATAATAAAGATTTAATAAAAAAAGATTTAATAAAAAAGTTATAATGTTTGGTCGTAAAGTGTTAAAGTGTTCTCTTAATACATCCATGGTTGACACATGGTACAAACATAGACTGTAAATCGCACGTGGACATTGTTAGTTTTCTACTACGTAATTATGCGCATGCACAGAACGGATCTTACAGGCGGTACTGGCCAATAAATGCTATTGAAGGGCGTGGCGGGAGTAACTTCCGGGTCACGAAAAAATACCAATGCAAAATTAAGGTATACGACTTATACACACGTATTTTAATTTCCGAGTTCCATCTACAAATACATCAAAGACAATCGGATAACGAGATTGTTTTTCGTTTTCTGTTTTTTAATATCAAAACAAAAAATGAATAATGGGTTGTTTTCCGTTTTTTGTTTTCCTATTTACTAATGGTAATTGGGAAACTGGCCGTTTTTCGTTTTTGTTTTTTTCCTTTCAAAACGAAAATCCGTTGGCCACCAAGTACACGGACCCTCCGCCCTCCTACTCACTTCTGTTCAATTTTCATTTCCCTTCAGTACTTCGTCTGGGTTTGCGGTATATTGTTAGGTTTTCTCCGGTCAAATATTTACCGGTCCAATCAGCGAACAAAGGGAGTGGCTGAGAACGATGACGTTGAGGAAATGCACTAGAAAGATGTGAGCAAAGCCATTCGGTCTGTTGTGGCAGCAATATCCAGAAGTTAAAGCCCGAGCAAGAACAATCTTTGCTGAGTTTTGTTGGTGGCCATGATGTTGTGGCCCTCCTCCCCATGGGGTTTGGGAACAGTTTGATTTTCCAGCTCGCTCCGTTAGTGGTGAAGTAGTTGGCTAAAGCTATCGCTAGCGGTGCTAATGCTAATAGCCTTGACAGTCTCCCCTCTTGTTGCACATGCGCATGGCATACGTCACGACCAAACATTAGTGATTGGTTATGGCAGATCCAGAGTGGCTCTGGGCAGATCCAATAGTTTTAAACTTCAACAGAGTACCCGCCTTCAAGGAAGTTAACACTTGTCAATGGAGAGAGGCCAGACTCTCTGTACAAATGAAATGTACGAGAGTCTGGTAGGACCAGGCTAGCTTGTCCCCACTTCTCACTAGTAAATCTCTAGATACATTTTCTCATCAGTTTCATCATTCATAAGATGAATGCCTACTTTTTTAATGTCAGAATGACAAGACGTTAAGTTGGGACGGTTTCATTCTTAATTGCCCCCATGCTTGCATGCACTTAAAGCATTTAGCCTGACATTCATTTATTTGTCCATGCAGTTGGTACAGAGTTGAAAATATAATTAGAAGACAGCTGGGACACAATGAGTCAATTATTGTTCAAGTTTTATTTTTTTGTTTTTTTTCCCCTCTTGTTGGTTGCAAGAGGGAAATTATTTGTATAGAGTAATCTGGCATGAGAATCTCCCTAACAATGATAAAGGAGCTCATTCACAGTGTTTCAAAGTGTATTCATCTGATTTTAGTTCCTTTGAGCATAATACTGATACTACTGCTATCTTTATCAGGCAAACAAGATGCACATTTAGTCTTTCTCTGCATATTACATTTCTTTTCTGCAAAAGCCCTTGCATTGATTTGACGGCATTCAATTTAAATGTATTAAAGGTGTTACAGAAAATGTCTAGTAAGATTGCCATTGTGGCATTTATGTAACAGTGACTCGGGCCCTTATTCAAATATGACACTAAATATGAGATCAAAACAACAACAAGGTTTAAAAAACAACAACAACCTCAACAACATTGATGATACGCTTACATAAAGGGTGGTGATGGCGCAGTGGATATGACACATGCCTTTGGGGTGGGAGACCTGGGTTCGAAACCCACTGTGATACATCAACCAACGTGTCCCTGAGCAAGACACTTAACCCCTAGTTGCTCCAGAGGTGTGCGACCTCTGACATATATAGCAATTGTAAGTCGCTTTGGATAAAAGCGTCAGCTAAAATGACATGTAATGTACTGACCAGTAAGGTAGCCACTATGGTAGCCATCCACAAATACAGTTGAGCTTAAGGATTCACTGTGCCTTCCACATGTATGTTTGACATTAAAACATGATGATGTATGAATATGTAGCTTAGTATCATAGGGGACAATACAACGTATGTATAAAGGCTTTAGGTCACCTTACAACAGGGGTGTACAACTCATTTCAGTTCATGGGCCACATCCCCCTAATTTGATCTCAAGTGGGCCAGACCAGTAAACCTCTCCAGAAAGATCAGAAACTTAATCTGCCACAGAGTTTCTTATCAGCTTGATGTTGGCAAACGCAAGTTGCTTCTGCTATGACAGCATTCTAAGGCCATTGTAGGAAAAAAGAATAATGTTACGGACCCGGCAGAGAGGGGTAATATCTGAGAAAAACTAAGATTTCTAAGATTAAAGTCGTAAATTTAAAGAAAAAGATCTTGGATATTCTCTGAGATCAAAGTGGTCAATTTGGAATTGGAATTACTTACTTCTCTGCAATTTTCATTCTTTGCAAAGTCATCCAGTGGGCCAGATTGGACCCTTTGTTCAGGCCGGTTCTGGCCCACGGGCCATATGTTTGACACCCCTGCCCTTAATGTTATTGTAGGCCTAGTTTATTATCCAACTCAATTTTATAGAATATATGTAGTAGGGGGTCCCTGCTCCGTCTCTCATTCAGGTTAGGGGTCCTTGGCCTAAAAAAACCCTAAAAAGACCCCTGGTGAATGGTTACTAAAAGGCTGTCAATTGTTTTAATCACCGTACTGTTGTCTGATCTTACCTTCTATGAGGTTGTAGAGGTTGCAGTAGTTGGTGCCGTGGTCTTTGATGGCATACCAGGTCTCAGAGACAGACATGGCCTACAGACAGATGTACAACTATATGTGTTACATAAAAGACAAAGCTGCACAGAAACATATAGCATGAAAGGAAAAAAAAACTTTACAGTAAGAGGTTGAGACAGAGAGCAAACTGATGGTAACAGAAATAGAGAGAGAAGAGAAAGTGGTACAGGACAAGGAGGAAGCACTGTTTCCCATTAGTTGTCAGTGGTTGAATGACAATGGACAATTAGCTAGTTTAGTTGGATAATGAACAAGAGGAGAATGAACACCTACCGAAACGTGACAGCAAGTGAAGAAGTGATAGGAGACCAGCCGGAAGTTGATGTCGTCCACATACCTCTTAAAGGGCGTGGTGTGTTTAGCTGCTATAAAGTGGACCGAGGCAGACTGCAGCTGCAGAGACAAAACAACATATTTGCAGAAAAGTAAGAGTGTTACATTTCAAAAGAGACCAAAGACATGCATGTAGTCCAAGGGCCCTATTTTAACAATCTAAGCACACGGCGTGAAGCACCTGGCGCAGGTGCATTTAGGGCGTGTCCAAATCTACTTTTGCTAGTTTGACGGCGGAAAAAAGCATCCCTGCACCAGGCGCATGGATCAAAAGGGTTGTACTTAGTGTCTTCATTAATTCATAGGTGTATTTTGGGGTGTAACATGCAATAAACCAATCAGAGTGTCATCTCCCATTCCCTTTAAAAGCCAAGCGCATTTGTACCTTGGAGCATTGCTATTATGATGGCGGATTTGCACCGTAATATTTTTATTTTTAATCTTTTGCATGTGTGTGTGCTGCTGTGCTTCCCTGTGTGTGTAACAAGCGCATTTCACTAATTTGCTGTTAAAATAACAATGAAATGCTGCGCTATTGACTTTAGACCAGGTTTTTATTGGTCAATGGCGCGATCACTTTCCGCTGCCTTCATTGATACCTCACATAAGACTCTACCTTAAACGGGTCAGTATTTATGAAAGGGGGCGTGGCTTAAGCATAGGGGCTGGCCAAACCATCACAAATGAATAAGGAAGTATCTGCTGAGTTCAATGATACCTCACACAAGGGTCTACCTTAAATGGTTCAAATGTTATGAAAGGGGGTGTGGCTTAAGCATAGGGGGCAGGCCAAACCATCACCAATGAAGAAGGAATTCTCTGCTGAGTTCAATGACACCTCACGCAAGGGTCTACCTTAAATGGGTCAAATGTTATGAAAGGGGCGTGGCTTAAGCATAGGGGGCGGGCCAAACCATCAAAAATGAAGACGCAACTCTCTGCTGAGTTCAATGACACCTCACACAAGACTCTACGCCATACAGTTCATTAGCTGTGAAAGGGGGCGTGGCTTAAGCATAGGGGGCGGGCCCAACCATCACCAATGAAGAAGGAACTCTGCTGAGTTCACTGATACCTCACACAATGGTCAACCTTAAATCGTTCAAATGTTATGACAGGGGGCGTGGCTTAAGCATAGGGGGCGGGCCAAACCATAACCAATGAAGAAGGAACTCTCTGCTGATTTCATTGATACCTCACACAAGACCCTACCTTAAACGGTTCAAATGTTATGAAAAGGGGCGTGGCTTAAGCATAGGGGGCGGGCCAAACGATCACCAATGAAGAAGGAACTCTCTGCTGAGTTCAATGACACCTCACACAAGACTCTACCTTAAACAGTTCAAATGTTATGAAAGGGGGCGTGGCCTGAGTAAGTGGGCGTGGTTATATTATAGGGGCCGGCTCCTTATCACATGTAGACCACACATTCTAAGTTTCATGTAAATCGGATGATGTTTGTCATATAAGGCGCATTTCCTGTTGCCAGCGGGGGGCGCTATGACCAAAAGTCAAATATGGCCTGTAGGTGTCCTCAGGCCTGGACCCTTGTCAATCTTGAGAATTTTCGGGCAGATACGACAACGTACACTCAAGTTACAACAATTTATTTGTTCATCGCTCAACACTCAAAATGGCCGCCACGCCATGCCCACACCGTCAGACCAAAAGTTTTTCTTTTAATAACTTTTCATCTGTAAGGTGTTGGGATGATAGAGACCAAGTTTGAAGTACATCGGATGAAATCTCTAGGAGGAGTTCGTTAAAGTATAGCACCTTGACTTTTAGGCCTACTTCCTGTTGCCACTAGGGGGCGCTATGACTTTAAGTAAATATCGGCCTTTATTTGTCCTCAGGGTTGGACTCTTATGAATCCTGAAAAGTTTCGAGCCAATTGGATAATGTACACTCGAGTTACACCCACTTCCTGTTTCGGCGGCGAAACGCACAAAATGGCCGCCCCGCCACGGCCATGCCCTATGACGAAAAGTTTTTCTTTTATCAACTTTTCATCTTTAATGTCTTAAAATGGCACAGACCGAATTTGAAGTTGATCGGATGAAATCTCTAGGAGGAGTTTGTTAAAGTACGACATGTGGAAATGGCCAAAATCGCACTAATTTCGAACTTTCAATTCAAAATGGCGGACTTCCTGTTGGGTTTAGGGTATGGCTCCAATGACGTGTTTTGTACATCTTGACATGACACATATGTGTACCAAGTTTCGTGAGTCTACGTTAAACGCACTGCAGGTGCTGCATTTTTTTAACTTTGTAGGGGGCGCAAGCGAGCCAATTTTGTGCGCCTATTCCCGAAACCCTTAAAATACGTAAATTTTCACTAGACTTGATGCGACCGCCAAATTTGGTGAGTTTTTGAATATGTTAAGCCCCTCAAAAAGCCAATTCATTTGCCGGGAAAAAGAATAATAATAATTAAAGCTGCAAGCAGCGATGGATGGGCCCTCGCTCCTCTGCGCGCGTCGGGGTCACCGGCGGTCGCCGCTCCTTGCGACCGTGCATTTGCGCGGCACTCAGACACCGCAAATCGTCACCAATGAAAAGAGAACTCCCTGCTGCGTTCAATGATACCTCACACAAGACTCTACCTTAGATGGGTCAGCATTTATGAAAGGGGGCGTGGCTTGAACATAGGGGGCGGGCCAAACCATCACCAATGAAGAAGTAACTCTCTGCTGAGTTCATTGATACCTCACACAATGGTCAACCTTAAATCGTTCAAATGTTATGAAAGGGGCGTGGCTTAAGCATAGGGGGCGGGCCAAACCATCACCAATGAAGAAGCAACTCTCTGCTGAGTTCAATGACACCTCACACAAGACTCTTCCTTAAATGGGTCACCAGTTATAAAAAGGGGCGTGGCTAAATTATAGGGGCCGGGTCAACCCATCACCAATTAAAAAGGAAGTCTCTGCTGGGTTCAATGATACCTCACACAAGGGTCTACCTTAATCGGTTCAAATGTAATGAAAGGGGGCGTGGCTTAAGCATAGGGGGCGGGCCTAACCATCACCAATGAAGAAGCAACTCTCTGCTGAGTTCACTGATACATCACACAATGGTCACCCTTAAATCGTTCAAATGTTATGAAAGGGGGCGTGGCTTAGCCATAGGGGGCGGGCCTAACCATCACCAATGAAGAAGCAACTCTCTGCTGAGTTCACTGATACCTCACACAATTCTAAGTTTCATGTAAATCGGATGATGTTTGTCATATAAGGCGCATTTCCTGTTGCCAGCCCCCCGCTATGACCAAAAGTCAAATATGGCCCTTGTCAATCTTGAGAATTTTCGGGCAGATACGACAACGTACACTCAAGTTACAACAATTTATTTGTTCATCGCTCAACACTCAAAATGGCCGCCACGCCGCGCCCACACCGTCAGACGAAAAGTTTTTCTTTTAATAATAATAATAATAAATAATAGCGAGCCATTTTTGCCCGCCTATTCCCGAAACCCTTAAAATACGTAAATTTTCACCAGACTTGATGCGACCTCCAAATTTGGTGAGTTTTTGAATATGTTAAGCCCCTCAAAAAGCCAATTCATTTGCTGGGAAAAAGAATAATAATAATTCCTTCAGTTTCAATAGGGCCTTCGCCGCTGTCGGCGCTCGGGCCCTAATAACAATTCCTTCAGTTTCAATAGGGCCTTCGCCGCTGTCGGCGCTCGGGCCCTAATAATAGGTGACCATAATAAAAGAACATGAGTCCAAAGAAAAAGGGAGTGAGAGAGACTAAATGAATAAAAAAAAAAAAAAATCGGATTCTAAAATAAATACCATGAACCAACACAAACTTGTGGTGTTTAATTAAATGGACTGTCTTGAGTGTAGCAAACTAATTTGCAACTAATCAATTCCTACAAAGGAAAAATAAAAGCCAGCGCTAGAGCAAGCGCAGTCTGTATGCAATTTTTCCATGTTCCAATAAGCTAAGAGTTGCTTATAATGACTGTATGCGTGTATTGCTCAGTAAACCAAGGAGGTGTAGTAAGATTGAATTTTTTTGTCATGATGGAGTCCCCACGTTCTCTGGTATGCTGAGGAATTTGATGTATAAAAGTTGTCTAAATGATTCTTGCAATTCTGTAATTGTACAACTGTAAATGTCTGATCTTAGGATCAGTGCTATATATGCTATACCAGTCACCTATGTGGGAGCATTGTTATCGCTGTCTTTTTTTAATTTGTTTTGGTGGTTTTCCTTTTATTGTGTGTATGCTTTTGAAATAGAAATTGTAAATTAATTGTAAATGTAATAATAAAGCTATCATATCATTTCACAGACGCAGGATCATTGTTTGTGTATTAGTTGAGAGAGGAGCAAACACAGAACAAATCATAAAAGAACACGTCTGCCTGGAAGACCCTGCAGCTGGTGAGGGAACAGCAAAAAGATCATTGGCTGCCCCCTGCCTTCCATTTAGGACATTTACAAAGAAACCCCTCACCCCATCCAATGGACTGTTCACCCCACTGCCGTCTGGAAAAAGGTTCAGCAGCATCCGGGACAGGCGTGGGTGAAATAAACACGGCCCACAGAAGTGAAATGAACACTGCCCCTTAAGTTAAGGAAAAGGTCGTGGGTGGGCTTACGTTTCCATGACACGCGGGATGGTTGGGTTTAGGAAAACAAAAATGGGATGCGGGACAACAACGGGACGGTTGGGTTTAGTAAAAGAAAAAAAGCGACAGTTGGGTTTAGGAAACGTGACACGCGGGACATGATCCCCGGTCTCCTGGGTTAAAGTCCTGTGTTTGACCCATCCACCACCCCAACCAACCTCCCTATGCGGATTTTCGGGCATTCATACTACTCGCTACCGTAGTCGCTCCTGATGCTACGTCATCTTCTCATTGACTTTACATTGGAATTGTTTTCCGTGGTAGCCACACAGAATTTTCAGACATTCTGTGCCACCACCACGTAATGTGGTGTTAACAGTTTGTGATAATTTCACGGAATTCTGTGAGACCAGGCTGACCTGAAACACACACACACACACACACACACACACACACACACACACACACACACACACACACACACACACACACACACACACACACACACACACACACACACACACACACCTTGTAAAGGCACCTCTGTCCTCCCATGGTGCAGCCAGCCATGGTTTTCCACTTCTTAATCTGTGAGACCAGGGATTCATAAACCACTTGGCATGGTATCCCAAAGTACCTGCATGAGAGAAACAAGCACAGTCCACTGTTTAGGTCAATGTGTTGATTGCCTTGAAACAACTCAAGTGGGCATTGTAAATGAATTGGTGCCATCTAGTGGACATTAGTTGTGAGTGCTGTTCTTTAATAACATGACAGCTTTCTGCTGTCTTCATAACGAAGCGCAGGTTAACCTGCTTAAAGCAGGTTATCTAAAAAGGTTATGTCAAGATGGCCTGAGCCAATTAAAAAGTGTGTAAAAGTGAGACCAACGCTCTTCATTATGAGGATTACTGTCTCAGTCCAGTCCATGTTCAGGGCTGAAGCTCAGCTGAAGGATATTTTCCATTCACAATGGAAATGACATCTCAGTGGCCTGCTCTTTGATTTGACTGGCTGGTTCATTAAATTACATAATAATAAGATGATCACATGACTTCATGTTTTTTCCCAACATATCCCCAAATGCATTCACAGTTGTTATGACTGGGCACATCAGAAATGTCTAAATAAGTTCAGTTGATATAGAAATAAAACAACGTGTAAAATAAAATAAAGTTCAGTATATTGTGTTTATGTTCAGAAAGTGTCAGATAGGAGTTGATTTTACTGTAACACGATGATAATTTCTTTTACAAGTTCCATTTTGCTCATGAGATTAGATTGTCGGGCAATACACATGGCCTCAAGTGGCTTTTGTAGGCCACTGTCCCTACACAATGTAAGTTGTGCATGTGTAGAACGGCCGCCATCTGTGACAGCTACGGCAACACCACATGGACAAACCACATAGTTACTGACCAACGCGATACGATACCCGAAAGGGTCTATATATATATATATATATATATATATATATATATATATATACACACACACACACACACACACACACACACACACACACATATACATACATACATACATACATACATACATACATACATACATAGGTATATAAATATAGGCCTCTATATATATGTTTTATTTTCCTTTTATTTTTTTATGGGCAGTTGGTAGATGTGCTGTTGGTGTTTAGCCGCTACAGAGCTCCGCAACACCAGTTACAGAGCTCTGTCGTCAGGCCAGCTGACAGTCTTGTCTGGGCCCGGGACGAGATAATCTTAGATGCCCCCCACGCTCAGATCTCTCCTTTTCCCTTGCTCTTCCTCTCCTGTTCCTCTCCTCTAATCTTCCTCTCCTCTGATCTTCCTCTCCTCTCCTCTGCTCTTCCTCTCCTCTCATCTCTCGCTGAAATTAAGTGTGTGATCACTCTCTCTGTCACCTGACTGCAGCTGGATCTCTCTCCTCTCTGTCTCATCCTCTCTGACGGAGCTACCAAATTCAACTGTTTCTGTCAAAGATAACGTGTTGTGTCAGGCTTTTATACAAGCTAATGGACATTAACATTAGAGCTGGCCTGTTAGGTTACGTTACAAGGCTCGTAAACTTTGGCTGCGCTGTTTCTTACCTTGCTCTACGGTACTAGTTCCAGCTTCACCGTCACCACCTTTTTCTAAATATTTGTTTAGGAAATCTCTAAGGCCTCTATTTCCTTCTTCTCTTTTCTTTCCTTTTCTGAGCACCGGACTTGTGCTGACCGGACATTTTGATTGTACTAAACTTCAAATCAAATGACAACATCAAATTTTGATCAGTGGCCAAACCATTTTTGCGTTGGGGGTCTGGGGGTTCTTGACCACTATTTCAAGGACAATTAGGAAGAAAACAAATAAAAAGCATTTATGTAACGCAAATATTACATATTTTTTCCACAAATAGGCCTATTTCTTTTTTTTTTTTTTTTAAATGATTCCGTAATTTAATGAGGGCCCAGTTCTGGGCCCCCCCCTACCCTGGGCCCGGGACAACAGACTTGTTTGTCTCCCCCTATCGGCGGGCGTGTCTGTCGTATCAGCAGCAATTGATAGTTGTGTTCAGCCACCAATAGGTGACTGTGAGCTGGCTACAAACAGATGATGGTCCTTTCAGGGGCCATAGTAGTTCAGTTTAGCCAGAAAAAGTGAGCATAATTCTGCCACGACAGTTAATTTGAGGCACCAAAATGACCGTGGTTTGGATTAAAACACCCGAGGAAGAAACACGCATTTCCTGGGTGAAAAGACTTGTTTTCGCACTTCGTCCAAGTCGTGTTGCCGTAGCTAGCTGTCAAAGATGGCGGCCGTTCTGCACATGCGCGACTCACATCGAGTAAAGCCCATGACACACCAACCCGGCGGCTGACCATCGGCAGAAAAGGCAGTCGGACTGATCAGTCTGCTCCCCCAGGTCCAAAAAGTGCCTCGGAACAGACCGAAGCGACGCCATCTTGAGCATACGTTCTGCGCGTGCGCGAGACACGATACAAAAAGTGAAAACCGGAAATGACGACCGCGTCACGTGGTTCTGGCTTCTCCAGCGGCTTGTTCGAAATACGATCTCTTATTTTACGAAAATAGTTCACTGAAACGTGTTTCTGAAAGCATTTTAAGCGAGAAATAGGCCATACAGTTGCTGAATCTGTCTTCATTTCAGATCGACAAAGGTCAGTTTAAAAGATTTTCGTCAGATTTTGAGGCGTTCGTCACTCATCCCGCTCGTTATTTCCGGGTTAGCACTCCACCAATCAGATTGGTGGAGTGAGTCCGACTGCCCGCCCTCCGACCCAGCAAGTCAGGTCGGCCAAAATGAAGGCAGACGGCCCCGCCGACAGACGACGGCACGGAACACACCAAACAGACTCGAGTCACCAACCTCGCCAGACTGTCTGACGGACGATTATTGGGTTGGTGTGTCTTGACAGTCATAACTTCCAGTTGCACACTGGAAATATCAAAATCTAATTGCCATGGAGTTTGCTGGCATACATCCTGCTTTGAAATGACCTCCTGATCTTCCCTGTTGTGCCACCCAATGGACAAACTGGCTGCAAGAAAAGCAGCAACCAGCAAAGATCAGCATATATGGTAAACATTTGAGAAGTCACTCTAAATTCTCTCAACACTGAAAGATAAAAAGTATCAGTAAGTAAATCTGTCACTTTTTACACTCATTAATTAATGCATTAACCACAGGTGTTAGGTAACATTATAATGAGCCAAATACAGTAAAACTGTTATGGAAATAACCTTTATCCACACTAATGGAATGACACCTAACAGAATATTTGCTAAATATCACTAAGACCTGAACCAAAACCTCTGGTACAAACTAATCAAATACTCGTCATTTTAAGCTTTACAAAGGCAAAACTTACTACAGGGCTAGCATTGTATTGCAAGGCATTCCTGTTGATTAGTGCACTGCAGTAGTGCTTAATATGAACTGAGCAAACTGGCACAGAAAGTATCTATTCAATTCATACCAATACAGAGTGGAGTACAAAGGCATTCTAAAAACAGTGGCTTACATTCATTCTAGCCATGAAACAAAAAGCCAATACCAAGAGAACATTAATACTTTAGTACATTTAATAATCGATTTAATTAATTATTATATGATCACGATTTGTGCAGAATTAGGCAATATTAAGTAGTTGTATGAAACCAAAACAAAAACCAAACATAACACATCTACCAAAGTACATTAGAAATAAAGCATACCATTCTACTTTGCACTGAGCATGGAGTGGTCCGGCACAACAAAGCTCAGAGGCGCCAACTGTCAGGAGCACTGTGACAAACCAACGGACTGGATGCATTTTGCTCCAAAATGCCTCAGCAAGGTTTCGCCAGGATTTAATACTCATACTGACAACAGCTCAGCTGACTGAGAGACAGAAAATCACAGGATGGTCATGTGCTTTCCTGAAAAGGAAACCGCCTTAATTCAATTTACTTCAGAGGAAGGGCGTAATTTTGGGTTGGGGGGTTGAGAGCTCCAACTATGTAGGGAGGTCCGACAGGCGACCAAGGTCGGAAAGAGCCCCAAAGAATTTGAAAAAAAACAAAAAAAGGCGATAAAAACGTCAAAAAAGTGTCCAAAAACATTGAAAAGCAACAAAAAAATAAGGAAAAAGCCCAGTTTTGATTATCAGTAAAGCACATGACCATTGCCAAAGTTCTACCCCTCCCCCTCCCCCCATCCCTCCCATAAATTTCAAATTTGCTTCAGAGGAAGAAACAATAAAGAGAGGCTGCAAAGATGTGGCAGTATGTGATAGAGCAGAAGAGATGCACACGTTTCCCACCTACATGGTATACAGTGTGCCAATGTCTTTGAGACAAAAAACTCCTACGTGATCAAAGAAATTACAGAATATAAAGAAACATTTACTGCAGCAGTCATTTAGCCTGTTCCAGTATACACCCCCCAAAAGAGCATACAGCTTCATTTCTGCTTGGTTGCTCAGCACTCTCGACAGTCGTGTCTCTACAAAAGACGATATGTCCCACCCCATCTCACATTTATAATATAATAATGATGCAGAGTGATCCCAGTTAAACTCTTCCACCCTGTCAGCTCTGGACAGACTGCTGTCTTTCACTCATGGGTGAGCACAGTAATGAAAGTATTAACATGGCAAAAACTACCCGAGCACATGACAATCACATCAAGAGCCAGACTTGTAGAGTTTGACATGCTTCTGTTTCATCGAAACTTTTCAAAGCATTTTTCGTAATTTCTGTTGCTTTTTTCAACTTTTCCGTTGCTTTGTTTTTACACTTTTGTTGCTTTTTTCGACTTTTGTCGCATTTTGTCGACATAAAGCCCTAAAAAGGTCAGAATAAAACTTCCTTAGCCAACTAAGAGTTTAGCAAATCAAGCAAAACAAATAACATGTTTAAAAGCAAATTTATTGTGAACCTAAATTGATATGCGGGCCAGATCAAAATGTGTGAGTGGCCGGGTTCGGCCCACGGACCTTGAATTTGACATCTGTGTGCTAGATGGTGCCATTTATAAATTAATTTACAGTAGGTATGCATCTTGCAAAAATGACAAAAAGGACACCCTCTTCTGTGTTTATAAATTATACATCCATGCTCAATTCGCCAATTTTTAACCAGCCCTGAGTACTACCGTATACAATATGCAGATGAATACCACAAGTGCCTGGAGATCCCCGTTTAGCGTGGACTGTTGCTGTGTGGACGAGGCAATCTTGGTTTGTGGTCTCCATAGGAATCCTAAGAAGGCGGGCTAGGGAAGACGGACACTCTCACAAGATGCTGCCTGGTCGATGAAAGACTATTGCAGAGAATCAACATGTTACACCCTTTCAACCAGAGAGCAATGTAAGTAAACTTCTAAACCACTAGCTTCATTTCAGGCAGTCAAATGAGTTGATCCACAGTATGTCCCTCAGTCCATTTAACTAATATATTTTATCTCACTGTTTTGCACACATTATCTTCTTAAATGTAAAACCATGTCTACAACACACCGTGACCTGGTTGGACTTTTCCTACACAAGAGAGGCAGTGCTCGAATTACGTGGGAGCCAGAGGGAGCCGAGCTCCCATAGAGTGAGGACTGGCTCCCATGAAAGCAACAAAGTAAAAAATCTGAGGGGGTCTCCATATGTGGCATTGTAATTTAATCTTAAACAACGCTCATTATCCATCCCTGTGCGGTCTCTTACCATTAAAGACGTTAAATTAAAATATAAAATATAGGCTACTACGGGACGTAGACCTGAGCCTACCCTACGCTCATGAACGCAGCATGACTGCACTTCACCACCACACCACTAGACTATGTGAGCAAACCGCATAGGCTACGATCGATTTGACAGCACTCGCAAGTCCGAAGAAGTCACCTTGCTTTTAGCTTAATGTGCTTTTGAGGTAAATACCACCAATACATCTTAAATAAATAAATCTGTAGCTATCCTTTGCCATTCAGAGCTCCGGAAAAGTTCCCAGATATTTTGAAACACCTGTCAGCAATACAATGCAATCTCTGATGGCAGAATATTCAGTGAATAGGCTTCCCGACAACATCGCAGTGCAAATTCCAAAATTGTTCGTCTATTTATTTCCACGGTTCAACACACGAGACGACTGAACACCCAGGTGTTGTTATCACTACGTGTACATTATAAGACTAGAACATAGTTTGGCTGTGCAATGGCTTTATTAATTTCTGCCAGTTAGTGCATTTTCCCTGACTACATGCATTATTGTGTTTGACTATTACAATCAATAATATGTTGAAATTAATTATAAGGACTCCATTTCTGTAAAAAAAAAAAAAAAATCTCTGTCTGTTGTGTGCGTGTGTCAAGATAATAGCCTAGGCCTACCATGCGCATATACTGGCAAAAGCGCCACTCGCGCCTAGACTATTTAATTGTATAGCCTTGTTAGGCTATGTGCAGGGTGGCCAACTTTTTTATGAGATAGAGAGACCCCCTTAAAGACAAAAAGATAATTCGAGCACTGAAAAGAGGTATATAGACAAGGTGGCCGCCAAACACATCCTAACGATCTCCTAACAACTCCTAACACTAACAATTCTTCACGATTCCTAACAAGTCCTAACATATTCGAACAAGGTCCTAACACAGATCCGAATATTGCTAACACATGGGGTAAAACAGCCAATCAGTTCCTAAGAAACGATCTTGCGACGCATCCAATCAACAATTGCTGCCTCAACACACGTCTGATTGGTGAGTGACCTTAGCCATCATACAGGGTAAGGTTGGCATGCGAATCTCGTCGCTGATTGGATGGCCACCATTTAGTCACAGGTTGTAAACTTTTCAGAGAGACTTTTCTCGACACAGGTATCATTCTACGGTACGTACGTGTTATGATAATAGTAGACTTCAGGGTGAATGTTTAAGTCTATGAGACAGTAGGTTTTGCTAGCTACTTTAGATTAACGTGGGAAACAATGTTGAAAGGGTAACGTAACGACTGAGATAACGTTAACGTTAGCCCCATACGTTAAGATGACCGCTGTTGTGAACTTTTCTAATTAAACTGTGATACATTTAGTCTCTTTCTTTCTGTTACATTAACACATTAGGATTGTGCTACAACATTTATTTGTGTAAGGTTAATTATTAGATTACTACTACTAGACTACTAACGTAAGCTAGCCGTTTGTTTGTTTGTTTGTTTGTATGTTTGATCTGTTAATGTCGTCGTCGTTTAAGAGATTTTTCTACGACAAGTGGTGGTCATCTTAAGCTTTGTTTTGTGTCGATGACCTGACGTGAAAACTGTTAACGCCTGAGGTGATTTTGTGTGCTTTTATAATAATCAAGTGACGTAAGCACGATGACCCTTAGTTGAAGAGCTAGCCTATGCATTGCATGACCTCAGGATTAACTTTCTGACTAAAATAAATTGTAAATTAATTACTGTTACCAATCAACATATTTGTCATTTGATAGGGTAGGCTATACTGTTCATTTGATAAACATATTGCTGAAATATTGAGAAATAAAGTCTTGCTTGTGGTGATCAGTAGTTGATGAAGTATTTCCATCTGTTACGGTTCATTTTAGTTGTTTTTCATATCTTGTCCCTAATATCTGCAAAAATGACAAAGACTGAGAAACCAGATGCCTACTGGGAAGTTGTGATGTCCCTGTATGCCAAAGGAAAGTACAAATTTACAACTGGCAAGAGGCCAGGGGCCAGGAGATGGAGGGCAGTAATGCAGCATATTGGTGATTGTCCTCTGACCCCCCTGAAAGGTCAAACTACTGTCCCCAAACAAGACATATTTGGGAAAAGGATCCCCTGCAAGGGTGGATACGACCAGGTAAGCGATGCCATTGAATCATTAAACCTGTGATGTGATGCAAATATACTGGAAAATGGTTTCTCCTCTTTTTTTCCAGTGTTAAACAGTGTGAGTATGTAATTATTTGGGTGCAGAGTATTGTTACGCTTAGGGGAAATGTACTTTAAATGTAAACCCAGTTGTGTTTTTCCCAGTCAGCAGAGAAGGCAGGGACAGCAGCATCCAGCGCAGGTCAGCCGAGTGCTCCACAGGCCAGTGCTGCAGCTGTAACAAATGAGAGTTTACAGGCCAGTGCAGGCGCAGCAGCTCCCGGTTCGCAGGCCAGTGCAGCAGCTGGGAAAGCTCCTTCTCCACAGGCCAGTGCTGCAGCTGGAACAAGTGAGAGTTTACAGGCCAGTGCAGGTGCAGCAGCTGGGAAAGCTGTTAAAGTTCCAGGACCACAAACAGGTTTAGGTCAGAAAGCTCTGGCTCTGTGCAGGATGAGCGAGGGGAAGGTGATGTGCGAGGTGATGTGCGAGAACTACACGCAGCACCTGTCAGACTACCACGTCCAGGAGCAGTGTGAGCAGTGTGGTGCAAAGGTCTGGGGGACTGTTGGATTGTCACAGCAGAGGAATGTCACCTTTTGACCTGTCCAACAGATCTCCCAGATGTTACTGCTCCTACCACTGAGAGCCCAAGAGACGACACCGGCAACACAGTGACCCACCCGATGTTCCTGCCCCTGTTCCTGCTCCTCCCACAGCCCATGAGACGTCACCAGCACCACCACGACACCCACTCACTCTGCAGCCTCCTGAGGTAAACTGGGTGAGTTTTCTACAAAAGCAGTTCACCAGAGTCATCCAGCATGCTGACCAGGAGTGGATCGCCCACATTTAATATAATAGTACTGGACAGCTGAAACAAAACCTGTCTCAGAACTGGTTTCATCCCCCCAGCCCCACCAAATCCACCTCACCTCCTGATCCACATAATTATTTCCGCCATCGGATGTTCCTGTGGGCTCCAATGCAGATGTGGGGTATCCCTCTGAAATGCACCCAGTGTAATAGGAAGATGCACCATTCTGGCATTTACACTAAAGTCAGAGAGGTAATTGACATTGATTCAAAGTATTTCCTGGTGAGTGGAGACTATCCAAGGTGCAGCAAATGCATGATTCCCGTCTGCCCTTGGAGCATTGACATTTTAAAACAGCTCGATCCCTCCTACGGTTACAAATTCCCAGCTGTCCTCACAACCCATTTGGCACTAGACAGGAGGTGTGTTGCGATGTTACGCCCAAGAACATTAGGGAACAGCTCCAGCTATTTACAGCAAGCCTTGCAGGAGATACACAGTGAGGAGTGGGCTAGGCGGACCATCGACTACCTCACTGATTGTGAGATCCACAAAAAGTCCTGTGTCCACCACCCAGTCTGAAACTGGGTATCAGCCGCCACCACCCTTCAGTCCCCTGCCCCTGGCCCAGTGGTTTGAGACGGTTCATGCCAACGACATTCTGAGTCACTTCACGTGTTGAAGGGTGTCATCACTTCAGCATTTGGTAGAATCTTGAAACTGGACTCTACTAAGAAGGTAAATGTAAACCTATGTTAACTTTATTTCATTCAGTTTGTTAGCATAGCTGATGATTTATGAGACATTATTTTTTTTCATGTAGATCACAAAAAAACTTGCTGGTGGCATTAAGGGCACAGCCACATGGATGTCAAATATCGGCAATGAATTTGGGCAAGTGCTGAATTCTGTGCTGACCACTGGTGAGGGGGCTGGCCTTGATGACCTTTGTCAAGGCATCGTCCAAAGGTACAGAGATGCTGGTGAGCCACAGCCTGATGCCATATACAGTATGTGGACAGAGACTGCTGCAGTGAGACGAGGTGTGTTGCCTTCAATTTGTGTTGTGATGTGTCTTATGAATTACATTTGCTAAAACAATAGTTTTGGCAGGAGCTCAATGCAGTTGGAACTGGAAACAAATAGAGATGCATTTATTTACTGGCTGTTGCTTATTGTTATAGGGGTGGGTCCAGTTCTCACTTGGTTTCGGCCATGGACGTCAACGGTGAGACTGGATATTTTCCATTTTATGAGGCGGTTCACCAAGAGTCTTACGACAGAGCACCATCCACTGTATGGCACGTTTTGCTCAAAGTTATCCACTTGTATCTTTGAGTGGGACAAAGAGGACATTCACCACCTCAAAGAGGCCAAGAGGGCAGAGTTTAAAAAAGCACCAGGGTCACATACCCACTGACTCTCAGGTGTTATCCAGTATCACATCCAGTGAGCTGGTCAAGCACTGCCGCAGGAGAACCCGAGGGGTTGAGGAGACTCGCGTTCTGATCAAGCAACTGCTGGACTCCATGTGGGAGTCCAGCAGTGAGCCCCCCAAGAAGCCAAAGAAAGCTACCACTATTAGTGCAAAATATGTGTTCGGTCAAAGAGCAAACTTACTGGTCATACACAGTTACGGGGGAAATGGTACCGTCCTGCATCTGGACAGACCATCACAGAGTGGAAGAGCTCATTATAGAATACATATGTACAGTTTGTTGTGGGTTTGGACATTTCTGTTGCCTGTTTATTTATTTATTTTGCAGTTTCCTGTTTTTTTTGTTTATTCTGATTGTGTATGTTTTGTTTATTCCTGTGTTCTCTGTTCTCCCTTGTGTTGTCTAGTGTTGTGTCAAGTTTCTGTGTTTAGTTGATTTCATGTTTTCTGTCGGTTTTTCCTGTTTCCTGTTTTATTTTGTCTGTAGTCTGGTTTTCTGTCTTGTCTTGTCCAATTTACTTCCTGTGTTTTCCCGCCTTTGTTGATTACCCTGTCTCTCCTAATGTGTTTCACCTGCTGTTTCACCTGCCCCTCGTTACCTCATTACCCAGTGTATTTAGCCCTTGTCTGTTGTCAGATCATTGTATGGCTTGTCTCCAATTTGTTTTCCTGTGTGTTTTGTCTCCAGTTTGTTTGTCTTCCCGATTCGTGTTAGAGTTTCTGTTTTACTTGTACTTTATTTTTGGATTCCCGTTTTTGCCTGCTTTTTTCCAGTATTCCTTTGGTTTTTGTGCATTTTTTAAGTTTATTAAATCATCAAAACTATCCTCAGTTTCTGCCTCCGCTTTTTGGGTCCACATTTCTCCAGCCTTCCATGACACAGTTGTGTTCAGAATAATAGCAGTGTGTTTAAAAAAGTGAATAATGCTCAAAAATCCTTAGAATAGCTTTTAATTCCATAATATCAATGCATTGGGAACACTGCACATTCAATTCCAAATCAACACATGACCAACATTGATCAAGTTTGTGTTATACCTTTACAGAAAGTGTTTTTCTTTACAAACTCTAAAAAATGTCAAGGGTTTGCTTTACTTTGAATCACTGCACTAATATTTAGTTGCATAACCATTATTTCTGAGAACTGCTTCACATCTGTGTTGCATGGAGTCAACCAACTTCTGGCACCTGTGAACAGGTATTCCAGCCCAGGACGATTGAACTACATTGCACAATTCCTCTGCATTACTGGGTTTTGCCTCAAACAGCATTTTTTATGTCACCCCACAAGGTGAGGTCTGGGGATTGGGCTGGCCACTCCATAACATCAATCTTGTTCATCTGGAACCAAGACTTTGACCCAAAACACACCAGTAAGCGAGCATTGTCTTGTTGAAAGACCCATTTCAAAAGGCATTTCCTCTTCAGCATAAGGCAACATGACCTCTTCAAGTATTTTGATGTATTGAAACTGATCCATGATCCCTGGTATGCGATAAATAGACCCAACACCACAGTATGAGAAACATCCCCATAACATGATTTTTACACCACCATGCTTTACTGTCTTCACAGTGTACTGTGGCTTGAATTCAGTGCATGGGGGTCATCGGACAAACCGTCTGCGGCCCCTAGACCCAAAAAGAACATTTTTTCTCTCATCAGTCCACAGAAAGTTGCGCCATTTCTCCTTTGGCCAGTCAATGTGTCCTTTGGCAAATTTCAACCTATTCAGTACATGTCTTTTTTTCAGCAATGGGACTTTGCAGGGTCTTCTAGCTGATAGCTTTGCTTCACATAGCCTTCTTCTGATCGTAGTAGTACTCACAGGTAACTTTAAGTCTTCTTTGATTTTCCTGGAGCTGATCATTGGTTGAGCCTTTGCCATTTTGGCTATTCTTCGATCCATTCGAATGGTAGTTGACCGTTTTTTCCCACATCGTTCAGGCTTTGGATGCCATTTCAAGGCATTTGAAATTATTTTGGCTGAGCAGCCTATAATTTTCTGCACTTCTTTATATGTTTTCCCCTCTCCAATCAACTTTTTAATCAAAGTCCGCTGTTCCTCAGAGCAATGTCTGGAACGACCCATTTTGCTGAGTATTTCAGTGTGAAATGCACTACTACCCGCATGCACATTTGCTTCCTTCCTTCCTTAAATATGGGCCATAATTGACACCTGTTTCTTCACAGAATCAATCACCTCACTAATTAAACACAACACTGCTATTATTTTGAACATGCCCCTTTCAATTACAGATTAAATTACACAGAATGAGCAGCATGACTCTACAACACTTACTAGTAAATTATTTGCCATGTAGAAATATCACTTCTACCAGAACATTTGATTTATGATGTTAGTGATGTTGGACTGCTATTATTTTAAACACAACTGTATATAGTTGTTTTTATAGTTGTTTTTATAATTGTGCTGCACTTTGATGTTCCATAACAAGCCCATACATTGTGTTATTTTTATTTAAAGTGTGTTATCTTTGTTATGTTTATCTATGTTTATGTTACATATTAAGAAAAACTCTGTATTGGAGGTATTTGTGTTCTTTAAAAAAAAAACACACACACACACACACACACACACACACACACACACAATTTGGTGTTTGTGTTATAAAAACAAAAAACAAAAACACAACTGTTGTGGTTTTATAGTAACATCCATCCGTTGGGTGGAAGATCCAGGTACAAATCCTGGCAAGAGTGTGCAGCTTGTTGGCCCAATCAGTATTTAATTAAAAATGTATATCTTTTTCCCCCCTTTTTTTCTTTTTCCTTCCCCCCTCCTAGCAGTCCCCTTTGCCCCATTTTTGGCCGAGTGCTTAAGGCAATGGACTGCTAATGCATTGTGCTCTGCACGCGTGGGTTTGAATTCCATCCTTGTCACATGGTAGTACTTTACATGTTTGACATTTACATGTCAAAAATATACGTGGCTTCATTATAACAACTCTCTTTGAAACAGTAAGATCAGTTTGTCCCAAAAACATGCTCTCAAAATTGAATGAAGTTGGGACGTTTTGTAAATCGTAAACGAAAACAGAAAACAATAATTTGCAAATCCTTTTTAGCCTACATCAATTGAATACACTACAAAGACAAGATATGTTTAAACTGATAAACTTTATTGTGTTTTTGCAAATACACATTTTGAATTTGATGCCTGCAACACGTTCCATAAAAGCTGGGACAGGGGCATGTTTACCACTGTGTTACATCACCTTTCCTTTTAACAACACTCAATAAGTGTTTAGGAACTGAGGACACTAATTGTTGAACCTTTGTAGGTGGAATTCTTTCCCATTCTTGCTTGACTTTAGTTGCTCAACAGCCCGGGGTCTCTGTTGTCGTATTTTGCGCTTCATACTGGCCACACATTTTCAATGCAGTCTAGTACTCGCACATTTTGTTACTATGAAGCCATGCTGTTGTAACACGGGCAGAATGTGGCTTAGCATTGTCTTGCTGAAAAAAGCAGGGACATACTTGAAAAAGACGTTGCTTGGATGGCAGCATATGTTGCTCCAAAACCTGTATGTACCTTTCAGCATTAATGGTGCCTTCACAGCTCTGCAAGTTACCCATGCCATGGGCACTAATACCCCCCCATACCATCACAGATGCTGGCTTTTGAACTTTGCACTGATACAATTTGGATGGTCCTTTTCCGCTTTGGCCCGAAGGACATGACGTCCATGATTTCCAAAAACAATTTGAAATGTGGACTGGTCAGACCACAGCACACTTTTCCACTTTGCGTCAGTCCATCTCAGATGAGCTCGGGCCCAGAGAAGCCGGCGGCGTTTCTGGGTGTTGTTGATACAGTATATGGCTTTCACTTTGGATGGTAGAGTTTTAACTTGTACTTGTACTTGTAGATGTAGTGATGAACTGTGTTAACTGACAATGGTTTTACAATGTTCCTGAGCCCACGTGGTAATATCCTTTACATAATGATGTCGGTTTTGAATGCAGTGCCGCCTGAGGGATCGAAGGTCACAGGCTTTCAATGTTGGTTTTCGGCCTTGCCTCTTTCGTGCAGAGATTCCTCCAGATTCTCTGAATCTTTTGATGATGTTATGGACTGTATATGTATATGTATATGACTGTAGATGATAAAATCCCTAAATTCAAAATGTACGTTGAGAAACGTTGTTCTTAAACTGTTAGATTATTTGCTCACGCAGTTGTTGGTGAACCTCGCCCCATCCATATTTGTAAATGACTGAGCCTTTTGAGGATGCTCCTTTTATACCCAATCATGACCAATTAACCTGTTCACCTGTGGAATATTCCAAACAGGTGTTTTTTCCCCAGTCTTTTGTTACCCCTGTCCTAGTTTATATCCTTGACATTCCACTTCCGGAATTGCTCCGGTGCTGCAGGAAATTACGCTTGATGCATGCATTTTCCGTTTATTTCCGCTTTCTTTGTGTTGGATTTTTAAATTCAGTGGATTTATGAGGACTATGGTTAACTGCTCCTCAGATCTCTGCAAGGTAAATCCAGAGGCTAGCTAGACTATCTGTCCAATCTGAGTTTTCTCTCTCACGGCTATTTTACAGCGGCTCTTGGCGCCGCCCATGACGATTCTGATTGATCTGAGTTTAAAGAAATGCCATTGAACCAGAGCATGTTTTCCTCCCATCCCCGAATGCTGTGTGGAGTAGCCAGACCTTCCTTCAGCGCGCTTTGGAGGAGGGACTGGCAAAGCGAGACTAACCCAGTCCCAGCTTTTTTGGAACATTTTGCAAGCATCAAATTCAAAATCAGTGAATATTTGCAAAAAAACATTGAACATTAAATCTCTTGTCTGTGTCGTGTTTTCAATTGAATATAGGTTGAAAAGTATTTGCATCTGTTTTTATTTACGTTTAACACGTTTTACGTCTCAACTTCATTGGAATTGGGGTTTGTAGAATGAAATCACTGTGTTTTAACAAACACAAATCGATGACCTATTCCATTACGTTGACATCACTATGGGGATAATACAGATATATTACATATACACATGAAATACAATGATATGCACAGACAAATTATTCAGAAGTGTGAAAATCTTTGAAAATAAATATTGTTCAGAGCTGCCTTAAAAGAAACATGAAAATAAAAGGAGACAAATGAGTGGAGTGAGTTCTGTGGAGAGCCGAAGGGAGGTGGAGAGGTAGAGAGGGGAGATGAACAAGGAGGTTGACAAATCAACTGGCTTTAGCATATGAGTGATACAGAATAGAGATCATAGAATAGCAGACCACAGGGGAGAAAGAAACACATACTGTAGCTGCTGCTGCTGCGTCAGCTGTGAATGATTTAGGTAGGAGAGCAACAGAAGAGAGACAGAATGAGAGAGTGGCTATTGTGAGGGCTCTTACAGGGCCACAGTGGCCTTGATGGATGAAAACCTGGGAGGAGGAGGCGGAGGAGGAAGACGAGGAGAAGGAGGAGGGGGGGGTGAGGCCAGCATTCCTTCTGAATACGACTGCTGAAAGCTCTGCAGCACCTGCAGCCTCCGGTGGGACTACAGGCACTGCCAGGGTTACAGCCACTCAGAGGGGAACAGCCTTTGGGTTCACTCCTCTCCTGGGGAAACAGTGCACTGCTCTCCTCACTTCTACTGACAGATTGAGAGCAGAGGAGTGTGCATCAAGAGCCACAATGACAGAGCCAACGTCTAAAAAACAGGGATTTAAAAAATGTCGCAGTGCCACTTTCAGCATCGATGGCTTCAGTTTCACCATCGGTAAGAGACTGGTTTTTACAGAGCACTATGATGTGTGTGTGTGTGTGTGTGTGTGTGTGTGTGAGAGTGAGAGAGGTTTTGCTTGGTGCTATCGTGTTGCTGAACACGTGGTGTTCTTTATTTAAAGGCATAATATGTAATGAGTATCGCTAACTATAAACAGTGTTCAAAGTTGGCCCTTTCCCTTTATTTATATTTGAAATGAAGGTGCTCACTCTCCTGGTACATTTTCCTCTGTCTGCAGCAAAATCTCCTTATTCAAATCCGTAACATGACTTTTGATGTCATATGAATGTGAGATCTAGTTGAATGTGAATCAGCCTATATACTGGGGCCCACTAGGTCTGTTGTTTCCTGGCTTAGGGAACCAAACACACACACACACACACACACACACACACACACACACACAGCTTAATAAGCAGGGCAACACATTTTGGTTTTTAAACGGAGTTTTGAGCCAAAAGTGATCTCCGTGCACCAAGTGTTTTTTTAGCTCCAGTAGAAGAACTAATCTCCATTTAAACTAACACGCCCAAACCTCATATCTCATTAACATTCTAGTATACTGGGCATAAACAGGCGGCAGCATGTGGACTCCGCCTGTTGCTGGTAGTTGCCATGGTCATGTTAGTTGCTTTTCTCCGAAAACGAGACGTCATAAATCAGGCGGAGAAACGTTGGCATCAGTGTCGGTGTTGCCAAAGGTCTCCGTTTGCGGCCGTTGAGACTGCAACACAACCCTGTAGATTCCAAACCAAAACGGGTCAGAAGTGTTTCCAAACGTCTCTGGTTTAGGGGCTTGGAAACTCCAGAGCAGTGTGAATGTGAGGTGTAAACATAGCAAAAGATTTTTGTTGTTGAACCAAAATGTAGCAATGTAAATGTAGCCGGAATCTGTGTACGCAGAACTTTCCGCAGAACTTTCGCAGAACTTTCGGCTTCTCCAAAAGGATATTCCCCTCTCTAGTTGTGAATAAGGTCTCTTTGTTTTTAAGAACTGTGGACAGTTTTAGGTGGTCACAGTTTAGCACTGATTTAAGTTGCCTCGGTGTGGAATTCCAGCAGGTGGTAACAGAGGTAGGGATTCCACGCTGTCCAAACTCCTTCTTAGATTTTTCCTTGAAAGAGGTGCTGATGTTGAGCAAGGAGACAACCGAAGAGTGGGTGCAAAACATTGAAGTTGTATATGGGTTTTTGCTCTCAAGGAATTATCAAGCCTCTCCTGCTCTTCCACTGTCAGAATCATCAAGGTAATCTTCTTCACCTACCAGTCCTGGAAAACGTGTAGTGAAAGCTTTTTTCATGTTTGCGCCATTGTCACAGATGATGTCAACGTTTTTCCTGATCTCGTACTCTTCACATATTTTGTCAAACTCTTCACAAATTCTTTTCCCTGTATATATGAAGTGGTAGCATGCAAGCAATTGGGATTTTAACTGAAGACTGTCATCTTTGATGTTGATCCAGTGTGCTGTGACTCTAAGAAAGCCTCTCATCCTGCAGTCTGACCATATATTTACGGTCACTGACTCATTATCTGCCATTGCCAATTTTTTTTTAGCAGCATTTGCCTATCTGCCATCAGAGGGTCAAGTTTTGAAGTTCTCAGACCCCTTAGAGAGTACTTGCTGTCCACTATTGACAAAAAGTGATGGAAGGTATTGTCCAATGATGGACAATGGCATGTTGCAATTTACAATTAGGTATGACAGTTTATTGCTTTCTGCTGGGGGTGGTTGCAGTTGTAGAGCTGCACAGTCTGTGATTCAATGAATAGGGAGATTGGAGGCTGGTATCAATCCAAAGTCCCGTTACTTTGGATGTACTCTTCATATCTGTAGACAGTAAACGGAAGAGCGAGAAAACGAGATTACAGACACATGCATTAGGCTATAGTACAAAACAGTGTGTTTAGTGGGATCCTACAAAAATACTGATTAAAACGCTATGAAACAATTTTTTTCTTTGGATAGCCTTATTGTAATGTGATGACACACTGTGTGAACAATGTTAACATTATAACACTAACTTTGTTGTGTATGGATCATAGTATGGGTTTAAGGTTATTAAGTTATTAATACAAATAACTAGGGCTGTCAGCTTTAATGCGTTAATTGCAATGAGATTAAAGAAAGAGCATAATGTGTTATAATTGTGTTCATCACGTTAATCGCATGCACCAAAGATTCAGTCACTGGTGCTGTTACCAAATACTCTTTGCTACGAAGAATCTCTACGCTCAAGAATCTTTGGCTGCTACTATTTTGACCCTTTGAGGCACCTTTACTTGTTGTCAAGCTGCCACAGACACTTCCTACCTCCTGCTGCAGCCATGGAGATGAACAACACAGTTCTAAATGCCGCATTTGACTTAAAAAAAACTCCCAGACGGCTCCGTTGACAAGTCAAAAGCAATGTGCTCCTTGTGTGAAATGGAACTAAAATATCACCGAAGCACTTCAAGTTTAAGCTACCATCTACGAGCTAAGCATGCAGCTAGCACAGCTAATCAGGTTGATGCTAGTGGACTCAGGCAAAACATTATTTTGGAGAGTGCAAGTCGCCACAGACCTGTGGATGAAACCAAATCGAAAAAATTAACTTAAGCGCAAAATGGGCGGCAACTAACTGCAGACCATCTTGACATCTTGCGCATGCACTTTTACAGTGTAATTTAGTTTTACATTTTTATAAAGCAACCTTAAGGCAAGCTATATTTCTGAAGACATTGATTGTGTTACCTCAGTCTCATTGCATATCTTTTGATTTGAAATACTCAAATAAATCTAAAAGTCAAGTTCATAAAGTAACTTTCTTTGCATTCATTTGAATCTCAATCAAGAAACACTGGCAATAATTGGTTTACATTGATAATGACTTAAAAAAACTGTTATGAAATGCAAAATATTTCAATTTTAATCATGTGATAAAACATGCAATTAATTGCGATTAACTATTATAATTCAGCGATTAATCGCAATTAAGAAAAAAAAATCATTTGACAGCCCTACAAATAACATTTCGGCTCAGGGTAATTAGGTATTTTAACTGCTGAACCATAAAAATTTATTTTACAGACCAAACTGATTTAATTGACAAAGTACATTGCACCCTTCATCTGTATTTTCACAGATAAACAACATATTGAAACCTTACTACCCTGTTTGTTTATACTGCTTTATAGGTTTTTATAATCTGTTATATGTCCAAATTGGTTCACAGAGAAAATAGACCAGCTAAGGAGCTAGGTCTAAGGAGGCCGGCCCACGATGTGCCACGGTGGGTTTGGCTTGCGTCTAACCACCGCTGTACATCGTGGGCCAGCCATTGTCCGTGGAGCTCCGCTAGCTTGAACAAATGAAGTGAACTTCACTGGAATTGTTATTACATTTTATACAATATTAATATTGTAGCTATTCTAAGTGTTTCTAAGTGTATTCTAATGTGCAGTCCCTGCTAATCGTTCCCAAGGGTTAGGGTTAGGGTAGGGTTAGGGTTAGGATTGAAAAAACATTTTAGGATTGACAAGCACATTTAAACCACAGCTCTTTCATGGTTTACTGTGACACACAAATATGAATACAACTCATACACATTATATAGGATGATAATAATTAGTGGGAATGCTGTTCAGCAGCATTCCAACTGTTGTTATCCTGTTCTTTCTTTATTTTTATTCCGTACGTTTTTTGGCTCTCTGTAACGTCTGCATACATTCAGCTATTAAAACCATTCAACTTTTAAAATGTTCAGCTCTTTCAGCTAATGATGGGACTTCTTCAACTTTTTTTCTACTATTTATACTTTTTAAAATATTAAGCTTTTTAACACTTTTTTTTAACATTGAAGTCAATGAGAGCATGCTTCAAATCCTTCAAATCTTCTTCCGCTCCCAAAATTTTCAGCCCCTCCATACTTTCACCTACAGACGCCAAACAAACTTTAAAATGTTCACAAAAACTTCAGGTATTAGGCTATATCTTTTCAGTTTGATATCTTTTACAGTTTTTGTGAAAAAGCTGTTTAAGTTTAGTGATCATTTCAGGATTTTTCTGTGTTTCTAATGAGTGTGTGTGGTGTCTGCCAGAGTGGATGATGTCATCGCTAGAGTGCAGCACCTTAGAAAAAATATCTTTGTCCCCTCTCTATAAATTGCTCTCACGCCCACAATATCTACTTGTCATACACAATTTATACATCAAAACGTAGGTATTTTTCTCTAGTTTCAGCCAATGTGCTTGCGATATGCCTTATACTTTTGGCTCGATGAGCTTCAAAATGACAAGAGTTCCACATCTCCCTCCATTCACGGCCATGTTAAATGTCCTCCACATTTCCCAGAGAAACGCAGAGCGAACCACTTTTTTAAATCGCTGATATGCCCACATTTTTAAGTTTATCAACATAAATTTTACATGAATACGTTCACAAAGGCCTTGTGGTGGTCACGATTACATCATTTCACCGATACCCCTTATCGTTTTAGCAGTCTGAGGCTTTATTTGAGAGCTTGCTCTGTGTCTTTGAATAGCTCCAGTGGGGCACAGGTGACAGTTTCAGCAGGTGACATGGTCGTTAACCTGATTAAAGATCAAAGAGATCTCATCACAGACTTCAAAGGGTGTTTTCACTGGTCATACGTTACCATGACAACCCTTTCACAGCCAGTCAACTTGAATACTACAGGCAGTAATACGAACATTAGTCTATATCTTTAGTGTTCCACTTCTGTCTGACTGTCTCTGTCTCTCTTTGTCTGTCTCTGTCTCTCTGTCTCTGTCTGTCTGTCTGTCTCTCTGTCTCTGTCTGTCTCTGTCTCTGTCTGTCTCTCTCTGTCTCTCTGTCTGTCTCTGTCTGTGTTTCTGTCTCTCTCTGTCTATGTCTCTCTGTCTGTCTCTGTCTCTGTCTCTCTCTGTCTCTGTCTCTCTGTCTGTCTCTCTCTGTCTGTCTCTGTCTGTCTGTCTCTCTCTCCCTCTGTCTCTCTCTGTCTGTCTCTGTCTCTCTGTCTCTGTCTGTCTGTTTCTCCCTGTCTCTGTCTGTCTCTGTCTGTCTATGTCTCTCTGTCTGTCTCTGTCTGTCTCTCTCTGTCTCTCTCTGTCTCTCTCTCTCTCTCTCTGTCTGTCTCTGTCTGTCTGTCTCTCTGTCTGTCTCTGTCTCTCTCTGTCTGTCTATGTCTCTCCGTCTGTCTCTGTCTGTCTGTCTCTGTCTGTCTCTGTCTCTGTCTCTCTGTCTCTCTGTCTCTCTGTCTCTCTGTCTCTGTCTCTGTTTCTCCCTGTCTCTGTCTGTCTGTTTCTGTCTCTCTCTGTCTCTCTGTCTGTCTGTTTCTTTCTCTCTGTCTGTCTGTCTCTGTCTGTTTCTGTTTCTCCCTGTCTCTGTCTCTCTCTGTCTGTCTCTGTCTCTCTGTCTCTGTTTCTCCCTGTCTCTGTCTGTCTGTTTCTATCTCTCTCTGTCTCTCTGTCTGTCTGTTTGTTTCTCTCTGTCTGTCTGTCTCTGTCTGTTTCTGTTTCTCCCTGTCTCTGTCTCTCTCTGTCTGTCCATGTCTCTCTGTTTGTTTCTCTCTGTCTCAGTCTGTCTCTCTCTGTCTGTTTGTCTGTTTCTGTTTCTTGTTTTTATTCCCTCTTCCGTACGTTTTTTGGCTCTCCGTAACTTCTGCTTACGTTGAGCTATTAAAACCATTCAACTTTTAAAATGTTCAGCTCTTTCAGCTAATGACGGGACTCTTCAACTTTTTTTCTACTATTTATACTTTTTAAAATATTAAGCTTTTTAACACTTTTTTTTTAACATTGAAGTCAATGAGATCATGCTTCAAATCCTTCAAATTTTCTTCCGCTCCCAACATTTTCAGCCCCTCCATACTTTCACCTACAGTTCTAAATAAAGAACCTACGGTTCTCTCACACTGTCTCGCACTCATTAGCAGGTGTGGTGATTAATGATCAAAGACAGGCTTTATAAGTGCTAAAGGAACATTTATAACAATATGATCTATACAGATGATAGTGTAGTGGATAGGGCACATGCCTTTGGCGTGGGAAATCCTGGTTTGAATCCCACTGGGGTACATCAGTCAATGTGTCCCTGATGAAGATGTCATTTCACGTTTTCAACTATTCTCACTACTTCTACTTCTTCTTACGGATTTAAGCTATTCAACCAGTTTAGCTTTAACAATTCAGCTATTCATGTTTTATTTTGGCTCTCTCTTTTTCCTCTCCTCTCTTTCTCTCCTCTCTTCTCTCCTTCTCTCTGTCCTCTCTTTCCTTTTGTTCAGCCCCATTCTTTTTACCTAATATATTTCACATCTCATATCAGCTAGATTGATGCTTTTTCGTTCTATGCAGTGTGTGATAATAATACAAAGTGTTTCTTCTTTCAGCCGTTTTAGGTAATTCATTTCAACTTTCATCTTTGACAGTATTACAGTTCAGCTTCAAGCTTTTCTAACAATGTATTTTAGCTCTTCACTTGGGTAATGCAGTTTAGCTTCCAACTCTAACAATTTTCCTGATTTTTTAGCAGTGTAGTGCGTTTGAGCTTTAAGATTTTTCGTACTATTTGTTTTATATTTCTGCATTTGTGAGTGATTATCGGTTAGAAAATATACTCAGACCTCACAATGTTCTACGTCTTTTGTCATTATTCAACTTTTGAAGCCAACAGTTCAGTTTAGCATAAGCTTTTAACTTTTTAATGAAATTCATACGTATTAAAACGATTTCCACTTTTTCAACTATTCTCACTACTTCAACTTCTTCTTACTGATTTAAGCTATTCAACCAGTTTAGCTTTAGGAATTCAGCTATTCAGCATTCCCACGCATTTTCCGCAGGAAATGCATTTTTTAGTATAATACTGAAACATTATTGTGAGACCTTTATGTTTCGTTCCTGAACATAAATGTCTTAAAAACTAAATAAATGATCATTGATTTCAGAAAGAAGCCTCTGCCATGTTCTCCTGTTTTTATTCATGGCCAGGCTGTTGAAGTTGTACAGCAGTACAAATATCTGGCTACAATTATAGACAATAACCCGAAATTTGATGCCAACACAGATATGGTTTGTGCTAAGGCCCACCAGCGTATGCACTTTCATCGGATGTTAAGAAGTTTTACCAAGTCCTGAGAGTTGCTAGAGTTGGGGCGCTCCCGTCATCTCCATTGTTTGATGTAAGGTCATAAAACTCAGTCCCAGTCAGTCTTTTTCCAAGATGTTTCAAACATGTTTGATATTATCTTAAGTTTAAAGTCTTGGTAGTGAAGTTAAATCACATGACCATTGTCAACAACCAATGGGTGCGCTCCCTCCAGCACCAAACAGGAATCAGCAAATGGCTAGAGACAGTGGTGTTTATGGTTGCTATGGCAACGCACTAAGCTCAACCCTAAAGAGGGAAAGTTGCCGATTTTCAACCGTTTGAAGCGAGTCATCCACGGGAGATAAACACAGACCTCTGGGTCCTGGAGACATTCATCTGCATGTACGGCAGAACAGAAAATCTGCAAACTTTCCCTTTAAGTTATCAGCTAACGCTAGCCGTAGCTAACTAGCTTGGTTAAATTTTTCTAAACGAATCTAATTTAGTTGTAGTCTTGCAATGTGACCCTGCAAGATCCCCAGTCTTTACATGTTATGACAGTCTTTAACGTTAGATGCGAGATGATTTTCTTCAGATGAAAGTCTGTTCAAGTCTTCTAGTGTACACGGTAGGCATATGCTATAAGAGCTCATTTGGCCCTGTTACCATTGGTGTCATTACATCGCTTGGTGTGTTTTTTTTCCGTATGAATACGGATATTAGTATTAGTACATATGTATATTATGTTGTGTATCCTGTGTATAAACAGCTGTCTTTTATTCTCTGCTAGCCCTAAAACAAATCGTCCCTCCCCCACCACACACACACACACACACACAATAAAGTTTACTTTTCCTTAACCTTAACCTCAGAATGCATGTACAACAGAAGGCCATGTCATTCTACAGTGTGTGTGTGTGTGTGTGTGTGTGTGTGTGTGTGTCTGTGTCTATGTTTACTGACTGCTGTCTCTATGGGAACCAGAAGAGATTGGGAAAAGACTGTGACATCATTTTGACTAGTGCAACTAAATGTGTGTGTTGTCAGTTGTTAGGGTGCTGAGCTCAGGGAGTCATTATCACTAATGAAGTGGCTGTTCTTTCCTCCTTCTCTGCCTGATTCCATCCCCCAATCACTTACACGCACACGGCTATGGTATCCTTTGTGTAAAGTATCACAGACAAACATAGCTACTGAATTAACCTGATGAAACATTTTAGGATTTCTAGTTACTACTACTAGTAGTAATAATAGTACTGAGTGCACACGGTCCTGCACATTCTTCAGGTACTCTGGTTTACGCATTAAACTTTTGCACAGGTTAATGTTGCATAGAGGTATACTGGGGTAAGGTGACTAAACGTAATGCACTAGTAAAGGTGCCAGTTACCCAACGTCACTGTAACAGGTGCAACAGGAGAGTATGAGGGATGTCAATCAAACACAGTCCATACACTCTAGTCTGTACACACCTGTGGTGCAGAACCCTGTCTGTTTGAGGCCTTTAAACATCTGTCAAACAAAAGAAATTCCTATTCTTCTCTTTACAGTTGCAAATGAGGCGGGGGAAAGCAACCGCCATCCACTGGCCCGCTTTGCACGTGAGTTCAACAAAGAACTTCTTTCTATAATTTTTCTATTACAAGTTAATTTAATGTCTGGGGTGGCACCGCCCCCCCCCCCCCGGTACATTGGGCTAGAGTGCTGTCAATCTGACAATTGTGATTTCCATTGGTCCCCCCACTCAATTGGACCCCCCACTGTAGTACTGTAGTCACTAAGGTAGCCATCCAGAGATACAGTCAATCCTAAGGATTCACTGTGCCACATGTATGTTAAACATTAAAACAATGATTTCCTATAAAATAATGGCAACAATCATTAGGCTATTTGAATAGCTTAGTATCCTATGCAAAAAAGTATGTTTAATGCCTTTAGGCTGTGGTCTAGGGTCTTCAATATACTGCTATTTTTATGGGGGGCAATTGGATGTGTTCTAAATACTGAGGGGGGGGGGGGCATGTCCCGACCTATGCCTATGGGTTAAAGAAACATGGAAAGCAAGCAAAGGATGTTTGTTTGCATGGAAATTGTTCAGGCTCACAGTCCCAGAATGCACTATCCACTGCCGTCACAGCCGCCATTGGCATCACTGAACCCAAAGGAATTCAGATTGACCCGCGCAGCGCCGCGGAGATCCTGGCTGATGAGCTGCCAACGCCTGATGCACCCGACGCCATGGAGAAGACTGCTATCAGGTCACACACACGCACACGCGCACACACATAAAAACAACACGTACAGCTCATACAACTCCTAAAGAAACACAAAGTTATAAACATAAGGCCTTTGTTTTTCCTCATCATTATTTATATATTCTATGTTAATGTGTCCTGTATAGTTGCCATATTAAGTCGTGATGAAGGGAATTGTGTTGTAGCCTAACACCGCCGGGATTAAGAGTAATCAAAGGCATTATAAAACTCTACAGCCATGCTAGCAGCTCTGTGGCAGTGCTTTATGCTGAATGCAGAATGCTTATATGCTTACAATGACAATTAGGACAATTTGGATGTTTTTGCAGGTCTAGGTCTATGTTTTAGTTTTTTTCCGATTGCTAAACAACACTGGTCACAACTGAAGCCACATGTGCAAAACTCTAGCTACAGTCTGCATTACCAACAGTCACCTGAGCTAAACAATTCAGTAGTACCTGGACATATTGGTGTCTTTGCTCTTTTACCTGTTCACTGTTTCTCTCGAACGGTACAGTGTATAACTGCTTCATTCTTATTTGGTGTTTCTTTATTTGCAAAAAAAGGCTTTCTGAGGCTTTCTATATATACAGTATATGTTCACTAACTAGTCTAAAACAAGACACCTGCTTAGGCTTTCAGCTGAAATTGCAATCAGCAGTGTTTCATAGGCACCAGACTGAAATCCATTCTGTTTTGAATGTGTGGTTAACAGTTTTGACAGCAGTGTGTTAGCATTTGAACAAAGTGCTGTAAATCCACAGTGTTGTGCATGTTATGGTTAAAGTCATGGGATAAGTGTGTAGAGTTTTGAAAACTGTGTTCAAGCAATGAAAAACGAAATAGAGTTTGGTCCACATGAACTGCTGCTGTGCAGACTGTAGTTAAAGTTTTGCACATGTGGCTCCAGTTGTGCTCACTGTCGTTTAGCAATTGAAAAAAAACTTTAACTAGTGATGTCTGAATGAAGATTCATTAACCATTAGTTGTGTTTGTCAACTCCATTAGATGGGGCTATTGGTTTAAAGAAAAAGGCTCAAGAAATGGCAATTCAGTGTGCTTTTAACCATTTGTTGAACAAAGAGCCTCATCTAGTGTGTTCAGAAAATAAAGAAAATGCTTCATGAAGCTTCATTTGGCTATCACTAATTTGAACAATGGCGTAGGATTGCCGTTTCTTAAGCAAGAGACGAAAAAGTCAAGACATCCTTAAAGTCATTGGAATCCATCCTCTGTAGACAATAGACGTCTGAGATGTCCAAGTTTTATGGCATTCTATTCAATAATTGTTGAGAATTTTTAGTCTAGACCAAAGTAGCGTAACGACCGACAGACGGACATTGTCGTTCCTATAGCCATGACGCTAGAATGGCTAAAAAAGTTTTTTTTTCATTTCTATTTATTTATAAAATCTTCTGTAAAATGCATAGCAAAGTTTGAAAGTTAGTTTTTCAAGTTTGTTTCAATTAATCCCAAATTATGTGTAAGGTGTGAAGTGGCCTAGGGATGCAGATTTCCTAGAGGAATTAGATTAATTTTAAATGAGACTTTTTAATTTAAAGGCCAACAACTATGCCTCCTTGTTTATAGCTCATTCTGGAGATAAAGACACAAGCATATTCAGCAGTATATGTATTGGTAAAACACACATTACAGTAAAAGGTATTCTAAGATTAGGCACTCAAGATCTTTTATCTTATGGATAAAAGATCAAAAGGTTGAAGCCCTTTATGTCAATGTAAGGAACAGTTGTAGGGTGTCTGGTAAATTTTCCTTCCCTCCTAGACCTCTTAATCAAGCATGTGGCATTATTTAAATGAAGTGGTGATGCTGATGTTGGTGTGGCGGCTATGTGTTGCAGGTTGCGATGTCTCATAAAGCAGCTGGAGAGGGGGGAGGCATCTGTGGTGGACCTGAAGAAAAACCTGGAGTACACCGCCTCGGTCCTTGAATCTCTATACAATGAGGAGACTAGGCAAGATGATTTCACCTCAGTTCTGCTTTTATCAAACTACACTTACACCGTACATAGGGTACAAGCGGCTGACATGGGTTCCCATAGGAGGGTGGCTGGCGTCTCCCTTATGATAGGGGGAGAAGCTCAGTCATCCGTGAGGAACTCGGGGTAGAGCCGCTGCTCCTTTGCGTTGAAAGGAGCCAGTTGAGGTGCCCAGGGGGCATCTGTTAAGGATGCATCTAGGCACGTCCATCTGGGAGGAGGCCTCGGGGAAGACCCAGGACTAGGTGGAGGGATTATATCTCCACCCTGGCCTGGGAACGCCTCGGGATCCCCCCAGTAGGAGCTGGTAAATGTGGCTCAGGAAAGGGAAGTTTGGGGTCCCCTGCTGGAGCTGCTGCCCCCGCGACCCAACACCGGATAAGCGGACGAAGATGGATGGATGGTTAACTGCTCCTCAGATCTCTGCAGGGTAAATCCAGACAGCTAGCTAGACTATCTGTCCAATCTGAGTTTTCTCTCGCGCAACTAAAACAACTTTTAAAACGTACACGTTACACTAAAACAAGTTCCTGCCCGAGGCTATTTAGCAGAGGCACTGTGGCTCCGTCCGGCGCTTAGCGCCGCCCAAGACGATTGTGATTGGTTTAAAAAAATGCCAATAAAACAGAGCACGTTTTTCTCTAATCCCAGAATGCTGTGTGGACTAACCAGACCTTCCTCCGCGACACTGTGGAGGAAGGACTGGCAATGCGAGACTACTGTACTGCCAAAACGTACAAGCTAATTACAGGTTTTGTGTCAAAAATATTAAAAAACTAGGACCTATATAAAAAAAAAATATATATATAAATATACACTCTGGAGCAAGGGGCGTAGGCTTGTTTCAACTTTGGGGAGGACACATAATAATAAACTAATAAAGATTAGGACTTATATACTTATACACAAACCATTGCTTACCTAAAGCTTCAAGCAGCTCGGCTCCTCAGTATTTATGACACTCATGACTGCATGAAGATGATTTATGATATAGTTATGCAGAACCCATTGAGGAAACAAACTCATTCACACTTTAAAAAAAACTAAAAATACTGTGTCAGTTGCCTAGCAACTCTGCTCTCAGGGTTAAACACCAAACATAAAACACAAAATCATGAGTGTGATATGAGTGCTGCATTAATTCAAAGAATGTTGACAAATCCATACCTGTTACAAATAATGAGAAATGTATCTTAACCAAAAAGGAAGGTTTAATTTAACAAACTGTATCTTTGAATTACGCTTAATTGTTCAACTCATTGAACAACAACAAAGGCAGAACAGATAATCAAGACAAAAAACATTTTCTTTCCTGATAGAGTTAAATCATTAATCAATAGCTTTGGAGAGAGTGAATTAAATAAGCAGAGCAACAGCGTTAAGTCAGCCAATCATTTGTATGTTAACGTAAAGTAACCTGCAGAAATGATACATTGTATGCAGAGCTTCAAATAACGACCTGCCAAATGTGGGTAAAAATATAACTTGGCGGGTAACATTGTAAAGTTAGTATCCAGTTTGGCCGGTGATAAGGAAGCAAACAACTCTGCGTCTGTTAGATTCGGCCGGTTGCAGAAACAATGCAACAAGTCAGAAATTTGGGGGGTTTTGTGTTTGGCTTGGAAACATATTATTTATCTGGCAACACTGCTTGTAGAACTAATCCTACATTTCCCATAAATACTATGTTGTGACGTGGTGTCGTACGACTGTTGGCTAAATGCCTACTGTGCAGTATCGATTACGAGCTACGCTGAAACGGAGAAGACAAACGGAATGGCGCACAACAAATGAGGAGTTGAAATTAAAGTAACGTTAGTTAGGAAAAAAAAATAAAACAAACATGGCTAGTGGAAAATCTGATTGGCTAGTAATTTGAAAAATCTACTACCCATGTTGGCTGGTGATCAAAAAAGTTCATTTAAAGCCCTGATTGTATGAGTTTTTTTGTTTGCTTGTGTGAATGGGCCTCTCCCTGCAGGCGGCTGGCGAATCCCGAAGATGAGCTAAGTGACATCCAGTCAGACTCGGTGCCGTCAGAGGTTCGCGACTGGCTGGCTTCCACTTTTACCCGGCAGAGGGGTCTGATGCTGCGCCGTAACGAAGACAAGCCGCGCTTCCGCAGCATCGTCCATGCAGTGCAGGCTGGCATCTTTGTGGAGAGGTTTGGTTTTGTTTGGTTTACTTGATGTAACAGTCCTCTGGTATCGTTGGCCCTTGATACTGATTTAATCATGAATGATTATAAATAAATGTGGTTTTCCCATTAAGCCACTGCTTAATTATTGAATGGTATCCTCAGAAATTAGATTAGTAAAAAAAATGTCAATCACAGTTGAAAGTGCAGTTTACATACAGTACATGACAGGGTTCAATCCACATCTAGTGTTTCAAGAGAGTTTAAAATGCAGTGTGCCATCCACACTGAAATGCAATAACAGCAAACCAATTGATTGCTGGTAGCAATCAACAAAACTGCATTTCGTCACCGACCAGTAAAAAGAATGGTTGGTCAGGGCATTTTGATGAACATGGCCGACTACTCTGGTAAGTCTCATAAGGATTAAATTCAATTCTGTCATGCAGACTCTCAGAGCGACTGCTTATGATACAACTTGTGATACTAAAGCTGACATTGCCACACACTAGCTAATCGTCAGTACCAGCAATACTAGCGAGTGTAGCATTCAGTGTGTGTTGGCTTGTGTTGACATTGTTTTGTGCTGTGTCTTATATATCTCCTTGACAGGATGTACCGACGAAGCTCCAACATAGCTGGTCTTAATTATCCCCAAAATGTCATCACTGTGCTCAAGGTATTCCTGTGTGTATTTTCAGGTTCATACTTGTATTTTGTGTTTGTACTAGAACTTTAATGTTCAAAAAACATTTTATCTTTCTCATACTGCCCATGGCTGCTGCACCTGTATTCACACTCTGTAGGAGCGCCTGTCTCTTTAATCCCTCCTTTCTTTAAACCATTATGAAAATCATTACAGAAAATTCCTTCATATTAACACAGTATATTAGCCTGTATTTCTATGGACTTTTCTAACAGTGTAGCAGTTAACAGATGAACGAACATATTGATATTCACGTGCTAATGAAACTTGTTTGTTATGCATCTGTTCTAGCATGTGGACATGTGGTCATTTGATGTGTTTGCACTGAATGATGCTAGTGGAGACCACGCTCTGAAATTTGTCTTCTATGACCTGCTCACCAGATATGGCTTGATCAATCGTTTCAAGGTATGCTAATAAACTCCTATTGCCTTTATCAGTTACTGAAGAATTGTGATTGTGCATGATCTTTATTCCATTTCCAGATATTGTTTTTAATGTGTCAAAGTGGAAACTAGATGGTAATCTCTTTTATTGATTAATGGTAATAAAACTCCTCCTCAGTGGAGTAGAAGAAGAAAAGAGATTAAAGAGCTTGCAGAAGAACGAGAAGAAGAGCTTTTGAACTAAGAATGTACAGCAAATGTACAGCTTACAAATGTGTGCAATGTACTCTCACCTTGGTGACAAACATTAAATTGATTTTACACAGCAAACTGTTTTTATAGATTTTCAGGAGTACGACTGCATATGTAAAAAAAATTAAAAAAAATAAAGAGTATGAGCTTGAGGCTACATTAGCCGCTACAAGCATAACACACCTGAATCTCCAACCAAGCATGTTAGTGGTCGAAGTTGAATTGTGGGTAGTCTATATCGACGACGTTTCATTTACGGGATAGTTCCAGTGCCACTGGAGGTTCTGCCAGATGTCCATCATTTCAACATGGCATCATGACTTTGCGTAAACATACACGCCACTTTCCTAAAGCCAAATGGCGCGTTATCTGTACGCATTTTGAGCTATCCACGTGTATGTCTACGCTGTATACAGCGGATGTAAACACACACCACGTGGCGTCGTGAACAGAACACTGGGGAAGGTTTTTAAAAAAAAAAAAAAAAAAAAAAAAAAACACGCAAAAATGGCATACAAATTGGCGTGTCATACATACCCCACTTAGTGAGCTCAGTCTGCTCATTTTCGGCCGGATGTCCGTCCCCTTCCTCTTTCTTTGTGTTCTAATTTTAAACTTGGGTAAATTTATGAGGGTGTTTGGTGTTTTTTGCCCCCAAAGTCGCCTTCCAGGCAGCGCATTATGTATGTTTAGAGTTAGCTGCCTGGAAGGCGACGTTGGAGGCAATAAACACCATTGAGCATTTATGAGGACCATGGTTAACTGCTCCTCAGATCTCTGCAGGGTAAATCCAGACAGCTAGCTAGACTATCTGTCCAATCTGAGTTTTCTGTTGCACAACTGAAACTACTTTCGAACGTACACGTTCCACCGAAACAAGTTCCTTCCCGAGGCTATTTTGGAGCGGCACCGTACGGGCAGCTACGGACGTGGTTTAGGTGTGTGTGATGACCACCACTATTAATTCAAAACAACAATGGCGGACATAGACATATGGTTCGTCCAATCACGTGCCAGGTATTTTTTGAAAGTGCGTGCCCTTTCCCAAACCATTTTCAATGACGGCCTCATACATGCATCTGTGTTAACAAACCATCTGGTGCGTCAGGTTAGACAGTTGCTGCCTTGTCCACAAATGCACGTTCTGAAACAATTGAGCATACGCATTTATGATTTTTATTGCAAATGCTTTGCTGCGTAGTTACGTGCAACTCCGGTTATAGTAATGCAATGCCTTATCAGTGGAGTACTCATTTATCAGTCTTACTTTATGGACTCCGATTTTGAAGTAATTTAATAATATTCAGAACAAGACTTGTTGTTGCTTGTGAAGAAAAGTCTGGCTGGGAAATTGAAGTTTGCGAAATAATTCATAGTTTTTGCCTACACAACTTGGAATAACCGGATTAAATAATATTAATACTGCAGTTTTGCAATTTGCTATTTTGCTTTGTTGTTTCCTCTATTGCAGGTCCCTATTTCTGCTCTCATATCATTTCTGGACTCGTTGGAGGCGGGTTACAGCAAATACAAGAATCCCTACCACAACTTGATGCATGCTGCTGATGTCACACAAACCATCCATTACCTGCTCCTCAAGACTGGCATAGTTGTAAGTCTTGGTTTGGGTTAATGCAATGTGCAAACTTTATCAAATGTAAGTGCAGATTTTCTCAGTGAATTCTACCAGCCACTGAGTAGGTAGAGCTTATCATAACTTAAAATTCAAAAACAATTCAACAAGACAGTGTCTCTAAAACTTGGGGTGGTATAAATAGAGTAGTTTAACAGTGATGTCATTAGAGTTATCTCAGCTTGGACTTAGTAACTATAAATTAATGAAAGCCTGCAAGACAAACTAGAGGAGTGAAGTTTGATAGATATGGGTGTTTACCAGGCAGGTAGGGTCTAGTTTATATCAACCTTGTTTCATTTCAGGGATTGTTCAGGTGCCGCCCGGAAATTCCGCCGGATGTCCATCACCTTCCTCTTCCTTTGTGTTGGCGTTCTAAACTCTGGTGGATTTATGAGGACTATGGTTAACTGCTCCTCAGATCTCTGCAGGATAAATCCAGACAGCTAGCTAGACTATTTGTCCAACTTGAGTTTTCTGTTGCATGACTAAAACTACTTTGCTCCGTACGGTGCTTTGCGCCGCCGATGACAATTGTGATTGGTTTAAAGAAATGGCAATAAACCAGAGCACATTTTTCTCCTATCCCGGAATGCTCTATGGACTAGCCAGACCCTCCTCTGCAGCGCTGTGGAGGAAGGTCTGGCAATGCGAGACTAGGTAGGGTCTGATGAAAAGACTATCGAGTTGCCTTATGGCAAGCTTGACCCACATTAGGGACTGAAATCAGTATATCTCTGCCTCTGCTGGACAGTTTTTGAACGTTTTTTTTTAATCTGTCCTCCAAATGTTTGGTCTGGAGGCAAACAACTCTAGACAAAGAACTGCTATAGCAGCAGGTTTAAGATACTTTTGTTTGTTGTGACTTTCATTTTTACAGTGTGGTGTTGTGACAGCAAAGGAAGAACAAAATAAAGAAAGAACATGAACAAGAGTTGACCTTTTTTTGTTTTTTTCCTTTCCCCCACAGCACTGGCTTACTGAGTTGGAGATCTTTGCCATCATTTTTGCAGCTGCCATCCATGACTTTGAACATACAGGGACCACCAATAACTTCCATATTCAGACCAGGTAATTATCACGCAATGTCATTTTATCATTTAATCACTGCAGTTGCTGAGGACATTGAGGACAGCTTAGAAAAGCTTCATGATTAGAACGTCAAGAGACATGTAGAGGGTAAATGCTAAGAAGTTTCTTATTATTAAGTATTTAACCCAAACTTAACCCAACCATGCCTTGGGGACCTATTCACTGTTTAAACCCAAACCAGCTATCGCCTTGTATATAATATTTTTCTTGCATCATCATTTTTCATTCATTATTATTATTATTATTATTATTATTATTATTATTATTATTATTATTATTATTTCAATTTTTCATTTTAAGCCTTCCAATGAATGTAACTGTGTGGGATTTGCAGGTCAGACACAGCCATGTTGTACAATGACCGAGCTGTTCTGGAGAACTACCACGTCAGTGCTGCCTATCGCCTTCTGCAGGGTGATGATGAAATGAACATCCTTACTAACCTTTCCAAAGATGACTGGAGGTGAGACAGCCGACGTTGATGTGTCTTTGTTTTTACAGGTGTTTCGTCCTAAGCGCACAGAGCCCGGGAGGGGACATGGCGAGAAAAAAAAACTTAATTCATGCCCTCGATTTAATACATTTTCATTTCGAAACAGTTGAGGTTTGAGACCATTTCAAATGGAGGGGCCAGGCTGGGGCCACATGCGATTTTAGGGGTACCAAATATATTAAGCACGAGTTTTACATAGGTCTGGGTGTATAGAAGACCAATAATACACACATAACAATACACACAAGAATACTCATTCAGAGTTAACCTACATTTTATATATCACTGCACATTAATAATATCCCCTCTTTGGGGATAAAGGTGGGGTCAAAAATGTATGAAAATATTTGCCACAGTTAGGGGGGGGGTCGAGGCTTATAATTACGGGGGCACTGGCCACCCTTGCCCCCCTAACCCTCACCCAGTCTGATACTGAAATGACAGCTGACAGTAGCAGAAAATGGAACAATACAACTTCATATCTTGATCAGAGATTGTTTTTTGCAGTTTTGAACATAAAGGGTGCAATGGTCTCAGCTCGGTTATGTTAAGACACAAAAACTACTTAGTTATGTTTAGAAAAAAGATTGTGGTTTATGCGGAAATTGGTGCTCATATTTTTCTTCACCGTACTTCATGCTTTGCTCCCGTCATAATGAATACGACCAGTAGAGGGCACCGCCACTAGAAACGTGAATATAGGTCATAATTGCTGGTTGAACAAACCTCTGGGAGCGATTCTTCCAGTGGAGGACAGTCTCGCACGAAGATGCTATATGCCAAGTTTTGTGCAGCTCAGACGCATGGCCTAGGAGGAGTTTGAAAATTTTGCACATTTTCGCGATTTTGCGGAAAAACTTCTTCACGGAAATGCCTGTGGCCTATATTGTATGCTTCAGCTTGATTCAAGGAATGTGTAAATTTAATGTTTTTAAATGTGCAATGTGTAATATGTGAGTTTTGCCAAACCGCTTCTACGTTGATTATAGCGCCACCTAGTGGTCCACATGTGTATTTGGTCTTTGAAGCATTGTAAATCTACCCTATTAATTTGAAGTTGTTCACTTTAAAGTAAGAGGCCAATCCAAAAAAAAATTTTTTGGGGTGCAATAGGCCACACCCATTTTGACTATTCGGTATACCATTGTAGGCGTTGCCTCAGAAGTGTCCCTAGTTGGTACCCTCCAAATTATGTAAAAATCGGATGAGCCCTTCATGAGATATAAACTTTTGGCATTTGTAGCGCCCCCTATGGGCCAATCTCAGAGTGTCATGCCAAACGTATATGTAAAGTTTTGCGTTGAAAGCATTTAATTTGACCAAGATATGTAAAAGTTCCTGATTGAACTTTTGCTAAGCAATTAATCAATTCTGAAGGGAACGTGAATGTTCATGGCAATCCATCCAACAGCTGTTAAGATATTTCACTCTCATCGAGTCCTTCAGAGAGCTGCGGACACTGGTAGTGGAGATGGTGTTGGCCACGGATATGTCCTGCCACTTCCAGCAAATCAAAGCCATGAAAAGCGTCCTGCAGCAGCCTGAGGCGTGAGTACTGTACTTCACTACTGAGTCAGAGTCCGTTTTGTTGACATTCACCAAAGTTATAAACCGGCCTCGGGTCCTTCACACATCTTAACACCTTAGTGGTGATGCTGACTATCAAATCATGAGGCAAAGTTGAGTTTAACAACATTACATACATACAACATAATTTTTTCAGATATCACTACAGTGAAAATGTTTGCGGTGTAGCAAGTCAGTATCGTTGTAGTGGTGTTATTTTAGCTGAATACAATCTGATTTGACTTGCACTGACTTTTTCCATGAGTTGAGTGAAAATTGTCCTTGCCTGAGAAAAATGATTTGTTGGGCCTTTAAATATACCTTGATTATATGTTTAAACATAACATATTACTAATACTACTAATAATTACTATATCAGTGATTTTACAGTACTTCAAAATGTCACATTTTATTGTGTATGAATGTGTTACTATATCATTTTGTATTGTCATTATTATATGTAAATTTGGACCATATATTATATATTTTATTTTTCAACCTGGATCCTATTTTGTCATGTTTCTGTGTAAGTGACTGATGGAAACAACAATCTTTGACATTGGTCCAGTTTTTTATGCACATTTCCATTTACTGATTTTATGAATTTATGTGTCCAAATAATTAGTCTTGAGGGGTCATTTTTTTAAGCCTTTATTACTTTAAAGAAAAAACTGAATGGGGTGCCTAGGTAGCTCACCCAGTGAGGCATGCGCCCCATGTACAGAGAGTTCTTGCCGTAGCAGCAGAGGGTTCAATTCCGACCTGCAGCCCTTTGCTGCATGTCATTCCTCCTCTCTCTCCCCTTTTACGTCTAAGCTGTCTTATTCAATAAATGCCTTAAATTTAATCTTAAAAAAGAAAGAACTGCAGGGTATCACATGATTACATCGCATGATTACATTACATTACATTTATGTAGCTGACGCTTCAACCATGTGGGTATAACAACAAAAATTGCAAGAATCATGCAAGAACATCAACTTCATCAAGCTCTTTTTAGGTGTTGGACAGAAGTGTGTTGTGTCATTGACAGCAGCCCAGCAGTGACTAACTGGTTTGTATTTCCAGAATTGACAAACCGAAGGCCTTATCCCTGCTGCTGCACACTGCTGACATCAGCCACCCTGCCAAAAACTGGGACCTCCATCACCGCTGGACTACATCGCTGCTGGAGGAGTTCTTCAGACAGGTAGCCACAAAACCCTTGTCACCAATTTCCTGCTCTACTGGCCTGTTATTCCAGCAATAGTCTATATCAACGAGGTCAGACCTTCCTCCGCAGCGCTGTGGAGGAAGGTCTGGCAATGCAAGACTAGTGAACCTGTGACCCTGGGGTGATAGCACATTGTGATGCTGAATTTGTTTTCAGGGTGATAAAGAAGCAGAGCTGGGTCTACCTTTCTCCCCTCTCTGCGACCGCAAATCCACCCTGGTGGCCCAGTCCCAGATTGGTAAGGTATACAAATAACACACAAATCCAGTTAATTTATATGTAGTCCTGATGGGTCATAGTGTTTGTGTATCTACTAAATTATGAACAGTGATGTTTAGCAATTCTACAGTTCAGGTTTCAACATCACAGATCACAGTTGTGTCTTATAGAATCCATTGTTTACTGTGTCCCTTGAGAATTGATCCTGCATTTTGTTTCATTTTGTGGATTCAGTTATGTGACCATAACCATCATTCCAATCTCGAAACCCATCAGCTCTCCGTCTTATGGTAATTTAACCTCTGGAGTCAACAGCCAATTTTTTGGGTGGTTCATTGTAGCCAGTGGATATCTGGGCTAAGGCGGGCTCTTACCTGTGCCAGGTCAGATTGGCAACTTGAGACGTGAGAATGAAGTTGGAGTTGAGACGAAATCTTTATAAACAGACTTTTTTAAAAAGCTAATAAAAAGCTTAATCTTCATCAGACGATAGCCGACTAGTTCCGAGATTGCATTTCGACCTGCCTCTTTTGCTCTCCACACAGACTGTTTACCTGCATGCAACCAAAGCCCACTACAAACATAATTGGTCAATACTACTTAAACGTATCAGCAAAATGAAAATCTGCGTGCTCAGACCAATCTAAAATGGCATAACCCACGTTTGG